>NC_090338.1:46557360-46860390 GCF_035084215.1 Heptranchias perlo
GAGACAGCCACAAGGCGAAAGCTCTCTCTCTCTCTCTCTCTCTGTCTGTCTTGCTGGCTGTGGTGGGCTGCTTGTCTTGGATCTGCCTGTGTCTGGAAAGAAGAGCAGTTTCCAGCAGACAACAAGGAAAGCAGTTCGACAGGGAAGGTCAGCAGCTCTAGAAGCACGCCGACACACAAGAAGAAACCAGAGCAACAGTCCCAGTGACCATCAGACACCTCGCGGCAACAAGGGCCTTACGAAACAACCAACCGAATATTACCACCAACCAACCGGGTAATATTGGGCCACCGCGACCAAAGTAAACCAACTCGGGAGAAAACCGAAGATCTGCAAAGTTTCCACTCTACAATCTATTTCTGACTTACCTCTGGGTGAATTACTGTCAAAGATTCGTTTGGTGAGCATTATCCCTGGTCCTTTAGAGTCCAACCTAGCTAGTACAGTGGGATTTGGGAGGGGTGAGGTATCTTTTCTACTGTAATTTCCCTCGTGTGTACTGAAGTGTTTCCCATTTTATTAGAGTGTTAAGATTGTCGTGTTGTATTTTCTCTCTTGAATAAAGGTCAAAGTTTCTTGCACCAAAATCAGTTGTCTGCTGCACTTTGTCACAACCCCCAAATAAGTCCAAGGTCTAGAACCCAGGGAGTGGGAGCGATTCGGACCGCTCAGAAGTCAGAGGTGAAGCTGACACACACCACCACCCCCTACAAGTGGTATCTGCAAGAGCACCGGCGGAGAGTCTAACGGTGAAGCAGGCATGCTATCATCCTGAGAGAGGACAGCACGTGCCTCTCCCATGGAGCTAAGGCCACTCTCCTGGGGCGACACCTCAGCACTCGGAGGGCTCTGCTAGAGTGATGCGATGCCCTGGAAGCCCCTTTCATCAGTGGCCCAGAAAACCTTGATGGTAGTCATCTGAGCTTCCATGCCAGCAGCAGTGTGAACTGTCATAGTAGTCCTATGAGCTTCCATGGCTGCAGTCTGAACTGCTATAGAAGCTGTGAGAGGTGCATAATAGGCTCCAGCATGGTAGGTTCCACTGCACTGTTGATGGGTCCGACCATTTGGTCCACATTGGACAGAATGGTCACCATGCTCTTCACAAAGCCTTGAGACAAGTTGGAACTGGACTACTCCATGCTTTGCGACATGGTACGCAATCTCTCTGGCAGGCTGCCCAATGCACCTAGCATTGGCCGGTGTATCACCATGAGTCTTCTTCGGTAGCCTGGGCCATTGAAGTCTGCATCTGAATCCTCTGCATCTGATCTAGTATGCGACCTCAGCCTCCAGCGAGCTGGAACCTGTAGCATCCTATTCCCTTGCTGTAGTTCTTGCGCATTTGTGCCCAGTGAGTCACCATGTTCGGATACCTCCTCTAACCTGGCCTCTAAAGTCTGTGCGGTGTCAGTATCTGAGCTACTGCTTGCGAGAGTTAGATCACATGACATTGGATCATCAGAAATACCGCGCTCCTCTTCCTCCACTGACAGATGGGCGTCGACATTCTCAGCAGCTGAAATGAAAAGAGAGGGACAAGGGTTAGCCTGTAATGTGAGGGAGAGCGGAGAGAAAGAAGTGGGGGTTGAAAGCATGTGCAGCTTGTCATGCAGAGTGTCTGGGGTAAGGGAGAAGTTAGAAGAGACAAAGAGGATTAGGTATAAAGAAAGCCTACGCAATGTCTCTTCCAGCGCGCCATTGGCCACAGCCTTTGCTCTGCCCCTTCCCACGATGGCCAGCACAGTCTCTTCAAGGATGGAGAGGCTTTGAAGACGGGCTGTTCCTCCTCTGGTAGCAGTCTGTTGCCTTGGAGTGTGTGCAACCTTCTCTTGCAAGAAAAAGAGGGAAGGGTGTTCATGAGAGTCTTGTGCGGAGTTTGAAAAATGTGGTTTTTATGGTGGAATAGCTGATTGCGAGTGATATGTGAATTGTAAGGTGAGCAGTCTTCTTACCTTAATAACTCTGGTTAGATTATTAAAATTCTTATGGAATTGTAGCCAGTACCGGGTGCAATGCTCTTGGCATTAACATGTTTGCCGATTTCTTCCCACCATCTGCGAAGAGGATGCCAGGAGGGCTTCCTGCCCTCTGGGTGGGTGAGAAGAGGATGTCTGGAGGGCTTCCTGCCCCCCTGGTGGTAAGCAGATGTCCCTCATCCTCTTCACTGCCTGCACAATGGCCTCCAATGCAGCATCGGAGAACCTTGAAACCCGCTCAACATCTCCTTCAGCCATTTCTTCAGGACACCCGATTTCCGATCCCCCGACAGGCATGCAGCCGATGAGTAGCATGGGTAAATCTAGCTGCACGCCTACATAATTATAATTAGCAGGCAGCACAAATATTACGTGCTGCCTCAGTCACCACTAACAGACGCATGCAGTGCATACCCCGCCCCCTGTGCACCCATTTTCAGGCATGATCGGATTTCTAGGCATATATCAACATTCAAGACTAAATTGGATGGGTGGATTTTGCAAAAAAGGAATGGAGGGAGATGGGAACAGGATGGATAAATATGATTAGGAGTATTTGCTTGCATGGAGCCAAATGGCCTGTTTGTGTGTTGTAACTTCGATGTATTTCTAGGTACATATGATAATAGAAATTACAAGCAACAGTTTTTTTTCCAGTGAGTTTCACTTCATGTAAACTTGACACAGATGAAAGTATAACTGGACACCTGCTGTAATACTGCAATCAGTATCAAAGTTTCTCCTCCTGAGCCAGATTATCAATACACTGTAACTATGAAATCCTAACATAAAGGTTATGATAGTCCTCTAAATGTAAATTCCAATTATCACTGTTTGTCAAACTGCATTATGCAATGACATGCCTTGCCAAATGAAATTGGTTGATTGTGAAATTTTGTCTGTCATGACGCCCTTGTCAGTAACAGAAAACTGTACAAAGAATTCCAAGGCAGTAACACATTGGGGAATCACATATTAATAAACTACTCAAGCTTTGTTCTTGCAGCTTTTGATACCAACTCAGCCATAAATATAGGAGTATATTATAATACACTGCAGACCCAGGTGTTCTGTTTTACAAAATGCTTAAGTTACATAATTGGTTTGTGGCCATCATAAGAAACACAACTGAAGTGCATGTTAGGTATCCTATGGTTTTGTGGTATTAAGTTTCCATTAGCCCATTCATCCAATAGCTGCCTCATATAAAAAAGATTTTAGCATACAATTTCAAGTAAAGCCTATACAATGGAGATTCACATCTCTGATTGTTTGGTATAATGTTCCGAATTGATGCTGTGCACATCAGTTTCCATGTAACCCCATATTAAACTGCCTTTTGCCAAGATGTAGAAAGATACTCCAACTTTGCTCTGTTGAATAAGAAATTAACTCAGCTGCTGACTGAAGAGTTAGTGATCAGAGCTGATATCTTTCCCATGTTCTAGTATTACTCATTGAAGAACACAGGAATGGTCAGGATCAGAAGAAACCATTGCAATCCATCTGGCCACTCTTAAAAAGATAATTAGAGAGACAGAAATAGCAATTGAAGTCCATTTTGTGTTATTTCTTATGCTGAATTTTGCGTTTATGAATGATGTCAGTACTGGAGAATGGAATATTCCCATTACATCAAATTTCCATTTAAGGGGAAATTATCACCCAAAGTATTTTAATACAATGTCTGTCCAGCTGTAGTACTTTAATTGCTTGCACTTGAGTTTCAATAACCATGACAATGAAGAGTGGAAAAAGTGGGCTCCTTATTTGGTCCTCCTCCAAGGGGAATTGGCTCAGACGTTCATCCATTTGTTACAACTGAGCCCATCGGAAAGCAGTAAATATTTTTGTTTCCAATGTACAAACCATGAAACAAACCTCTAAAGTATATAGAAGGTATTCCCACTCCACTTGACCACTGACATACATTACTAACAATTCATTTCACTTATTTATTTCCATCTGAAGCCAAATCACTCTGGTTCAGTGCAGCAGGATAGAAATTATGCAGATGTCACAATAACAAGTTTGTTCCCAAATTAGCTTCCTGCTTGACTCTATTAATATCACGAGCAGACTGCTTTCTGTTCATCATGAGTTACGTGGTATAACATTTCCAGAGAATAGATTTTTCAGGGTTGTGGGAGACAAAGCTAAAACCTGAGAAGAGACCTTCATATATTCCTTCGAAAATTATAACGTGCTGATAGTCAAAATTTGCTGGCAATAAGGGATTTTATTGCAATACTAAGAGCCTAAGTAATATGATGGAAGTAGTAATAAGAGTGAAAAGCTGGGAGCATTTTCTGATGGCTAAAACATTTAATTAGTTTTCATTTAAATTAGAATGGACAGCAGAAGGTAAAGAGAAGTAGCAGGAATAGCAGTCTCAGAAGAAGCAACAAGGAAGCTTTTCAGATGATGCAGCACGAGCTTCTCTAGTTGCTTAGTAAGCTTATCCAGTGAATAGCTGGACTATACAGGGTACAGGCTGTATAGGTCATGTAGTATAGTGGTCATGTTATTGAACTAGTAACCCAGAGGCCTGGACTAATATTCCAGAGAGCATGAGTTCAAATTGCACCATGGCAGTTTGATAATTGAATTCAGTTAAAAAATCTGGAAATAAAAAGCCGATATCAGTAAAAAAAGTGACCATGAAGCTATCAGATTGTTATAAAAATCCAACCTGATTTACTAATGACCTTTAGGGAAGGAAGGAAACCTGCCGTCCTTACCTGTCTGGCCTATATGTGAGTCCAGTACCATAACAACGTGGTTGGCTATTAACTGCCCTCTGAAGTGGCCTAGCAAGCCACTCAGTTGTATCAAACTGCTACAAAGAATTACAAGAATAAAACCAGATGAGCCACTCAGCTGCAACCTAGGCATTGGACCAGAACACAAAGGCACACCCAGCCCAGTCAACCCTGCAAAGTCGTCCTCACTAACATCTGGGGACGTGTGCCAAAGTTAGGATTGCTGTCCCACAGACTAGTCAAGCAATAGCTTGATATAGTCATATTCACAGACACATACCTACCACCCAATGTCCCAGATTCCTCCATTACCATCCCTGGGTATGTCCTGTCCCACAAGCAGGACAGACCCACCAGAGATGAGGCACAGTGGCATGCAGTCGGATGGGAGAGGCCTTGGGAGTCCTCAACATTGACTCTGGACTGCATGAAATCTCATGGCTTCAGGACAAATATGGGAAGGAAGCCTCCTGCTGATTTTTTATTTATTCGTTCATGGGATGTGGGCGTCGCTGGCAAGGCCAGCATTTATTGCCCATCCCTAATTGCCCTTGAGAAGGTGGTGGTGAGCCGCCTTCTTGAACCGCTGCAGTCCGTGTGGTGACGGTTCTCCCACAGTGCTGTTAGGAAGGGAGTTCCAGGATTTTGACCCAGCGACGATGAAGGAACAGCGATATATTTCCAAGTCGGGATGGTGTGTGACTTGGAGGGGAACGTGTAGGTGGTGTTGTTCCCTGCTGCTCTTGTCCTTCTAGGTGGTAGAGGTCGCGGGTTTGGGAGGTGCTGTCGAAGAAGCCTTGGCGAGTTGCTGCAGTGCATCCTGTGGATGGTACACACTGCAGCCACAGTGCGCCGGTGGTGAAGGGAGTGAATGTTTAGGGTGGTGGATGGGGTGCCAATCAAGCGGGCTGCTTTATCTTGGATGGTGTCGAGCTTCTTGAGTGTTGTTGGAACTGCACTCATCCAAGCAAGTGGAGAGTATTCCATCACACTCCTGACTTGTGCTTGTAGATGGTGGAAAGGCTTTGGGGAGTCAGGAGGTGAGTCACTCGCCGCAGAATACCCAGCCTCTGACCTGCTCTCGTAGGACAGTATTTATATGGCTGGTCCAGTTAAGTTTCTGGTCAATGGTGACGCCCAGGATGTTGATGGTGGGGGATTCGGAAATGGTAATGCCATTGAATGTCAAGGGGAGGTGGTTAGACTCTCTCTTGTTGGAGATGGTCATTGCCTGGCACTTATCTGGCGCGAATGTTACTTGCCACTTATGAGCCCAAGCCTGGATGTTGTCCAGGTCTTGCTGCATGCGGGCTCGGACTGCTTCATTGCCCTTGAGAAGGTGGTGGTGAGCCGCCTTCTTGAACCGCTGCAGTCCGTGTGGTGAAGGTTCTCCCACAGTGCTGTTAGGAAGGGAGTTCCAGGATTTTGACCCAGCGACGATGAAGGAACGGCGATATATTTCCAAGTTGGGATGGTGTGTGACTTGGAGGGGAACGTGTAGGTGGTGTTGTTCCCATGTACCTGCTGCTCTTGTCCTTCTAGGTGGTCGAGGTCGAAGATGCCTTGGTGAGTTGCTGCAGTGCATCCTGTGGATGGTACACACTGCAGCCACAGTGCGCCGGTGGTGAAGGGAGTGAATGTTCAGGGTGGTGGATGGGGTGCCAATCAAGTGTGTTGCTTTGTCCTGGATGGTGTCGAGCTTCTTGAGTGTTGTTGGAACTGCACTCATCCAGGCAAGTGGAGAGTATTCCATCACACTCCTGACTTGTGCCTTGTAGATGGTGGAAAGGCTTTGGGGAGTCAGGAGGTAAGTCACTCGCCGCAGAATACCCAGCCTCTGACCTGCTCTTGTAGCCACAGTATTTATGTGGCTGGTCCAGTTAAGTTTCTGGTCAATGGTGACCCCCAGGATGTTGATGGTGGGGGATTCGGCAATGGTAATGCCAATGAATGTCAAGGGGGGGTGGTTAGACTCTCTCTTGTTGGAGGTGGTCATTGCCTGGCACTTGTCTGGCGCGAATGTTACTTGCCACTTATCAGCCCAAGCCTGGATGTTGTCAAGTCTTGCTGCGTGCAGGCTCGGACTGCTTCATTATTTGAGGGGTTGCAAATGGAACTGAACACTGTGCAGTCATCAGCGAGCATCCCCATTTCGGACCTTATGGTGGAGGGAAGGTCATTGATGAAGCAGCTGAAGATGGTTGGGCCTAGGACACTGCCCTGAGGAACTCCTGCAGCAATGCCCTGGGGCTGAGATGATTGGCCTCCAACAACCACAACCATCTTCCTTTGTGCTAGGTATGACTCCAGCCACTGGAGAGTTTTCTCCCTGATTTCCATTTACTTCAATTTTACTAGGGCTCCTTGGTGCTGCACTCGGTTAAATGCTGCCTTGATGTCAAGGGCAGTCACTCTCACCTCACCTCTGGAATTCAGCTCTTTTGTCCATGTTTGGACCAAAGCAGTAATGAGGTCTGGAGCCGAGTGGTCCTGGCGGAACCCAAACTGAGCATCGGTGAGCAGGTTATTGGTGAGTAAGTGCCACTTGATAGCACTGTCGACGACACCTTCCATCACTTTGCTGATGATTGAGAGTAGACTGATGGGGTGGTAATTGGCCGGATTGGATTTGTCCTGCTTTTTGTGGACAGGACGTACCTGGGCAATTTTCCACATTGTCTGTTGTAGCTGTACTGGAACAGCTTGGCTGCCCTAGCGCCCTCCCTTAGCTGAAGAATCTGTACTTTCAGTGTTGAACATCACTTTTGTGGTTTGGCATCCACACCAGCATCGATCCTTAAGTCAGTTTACTGTTTTATCTCCAATTTTGACACACCATCCCCCAGTTCCTGGACTGCCTCCCACTTGATCCTTACTCGATCCTATACTATCTCCCACCCATCCATGGTACAACAGCCACCATGCTGGACTCAAGTCAATGAGCCATCTACAAGAATGCATTTGGCAAACTGACCTCTGTCTCCTGCACATTCTATGCTCATCTCTGATACTAAATGTGATGAGCTTATAGACTTCTTCGCCTACAAAGTTGAGGTCACCCACTCAGCTGGCACTGTCCCCACCCCTTTCAATACCATCATCGCCCTCTCTTAAGAAGCTCTCCTCAACCCATCTACCTTTTCAAACTACAGCACCTTCTCCAATTTGTCCATTCTCGCCAAGGTCTTTGCAAAAAACATTGTCACCCTCAAGCTCATAATCATCTCTCTCACCAGTCCCTGTTCAATTTCTTCTTGACCAGCTTCTGATCCCCCGCAATGCTAAAACCACACAGTTCAGAGTCATGAATATCCTGCGTTATGGTGGTTTGTTGTCTCTCCTCATCATCCTTGACTTCTCTGGTAGTTTTTCTCCTCCATTGCCTCTTCTCCGTTGCACAGCCTTCTCATGGTTCCATTCTTATTTGTCTCAATGCAGTCACTAAAGCTCCTCCAAATTATTTCTCTTTCCATGGAGGCATGCTCATTTCCAGTGTGCGTAGAGCTTTATCCTTGATCCCAAACTATTGATAGCCTTTGACAGCATCATCCACAAGCACAAGGTCAGCTTCCACCTAAATGCCAGTGGCACTCAACTCTATCTTTCCGCTACTACCAATGACTCCAAGGCTATATTCATACTTTGACTTCCAGACTGTGGAATGAGTAGAAATTTATTTTAGCAAACCCAAAGCCATCCTTTTTGGAGTTAGCTTCATCAATGTGCCTCTGAGATGTGAGTAGAGTTTCTTCTGCTGTGCACCTGGAGAATGCTTAATCCCAGGGCACAAAGCAGAAGAATAAGGGCAGTAGACCCATAGAACCAGATCTCTGCTCCCTTTGCAATGCTTGGCGTTTCCTGGAGTCCTGGGGGTAAAAGGGAGTACTTGTGCCTATGCAAATGAAGTGGGATCAACATAACAGCAACATAATGGTGAGGAAATTCACCCCCAGTGAGTCCTTCAAAAAAATGCTCCAATTGCAATTGGCCAGGGTAGCAAAAATAATCATGAATGACACTTGGCCAACAAGATGATTCCTTTTTCTTCCTCAGTCTGATAAAACAACCCTGCAGGTTAAGCAACAAAGTTTTGCCTGCAGAAGAGCAAAACACCAAATGCACAGAACTGCTTTTCAAAAGGAGTTCCATACTGTAAGTGTAGAATAAAAATGTTTTCTAGGGTCAGATGCTGTAAGATGATACAGCAGTTGCAGGTCATAATGGTATTTATAATGTTCATACTTAGGGAAGCCAAGGGCTCTTAGAACATAGTTTATACTGTATCTAGCAATCTCATATTCGTAGCTACAATATCTGTTTGCACCTAGCAGCACCTTTTTTATATTGCCTGGGTGCAATTGAGATGGTCAGAGCTCCACACCCAACTGTTACATTTTATATGTATTGAGAATATTGGCAAGACCACAAGCACTGTCAATACATTTAAATAGGTTTGTCATAGGTTTATACAGTGTCCAATGGATCCCCCATTATTTTTAAACATGATTTGAAACTGTACTGTAGTTATATTCTATGCAATGTCAAACCCAAGTGGTGTGAGACTATCCTGTTCAAAGAACCTCACACCAGTCCATACTGGAGTCAAATCAGGACCCAAATCTTTGTAATAATGTTAAAGTTGCAGTATTAACGCAACTTTAATGATGCTAGCCTCAAGAATCAGCAGGCCGCAATCCTGGTGGTTACTTTAGGATTGTGCCCGCTGCTGCCCTCTAGCATTAACCCTCCTCCTCCTCCAAAGTTCATGAGGCCAGCAGGAAGGTACTTCATTTACATGGGGCTGCTGGATGTCTGTACTACTACAGGCACACCTCTGCCCCATGCACCTGGAAAATCTAGCAACTGCCTGCCATCGGGGAGGGTTACCCAGGCCTTCCCCCCACCCCCCACAACAAGACTCATAGTTTACCCCCTCAGTGCCCTATTCAAGGAAGCCATTCCGATTTTTTACAAAAAAAATGTACCCTTTCTTTGGGGTCCAGGCCACTCACCTCATCTGCACCCCCACTTGGCACACATCTGAAGGCTGATTCACCTCATTTCAATCAACATACCAGCCTCCAGTAATAGGCTGGGTCCCGACTGAGCCAAGGAAACAGGTACTCCAGTTATAGGAAGTCCCCGATCCTGGTTCCACCCCCAGGGATACCCCATGATCTTGTAAAGGGCAGGCAAAGGTTGCACCTCTTACAAGACTGACTGGAAAATCCCACAATTGGTGGGGACCCAACGCAACTGAGGAAATACGGGACCCCGACTCTGATCTTGATTAAAATCTAATTAGTCATCAGTCTTTAGAGCTATATTTATGAAAATGGTTTGTAATCCCTTCTCTTTGTTTCTATATGAAAAGAACAAAAGTGTCAGTCTTGGCTCAGTGGTAGCACTCTCCCCTTTGAGTCAAAAAGTTGTGGGTTGAAGTCCCATTCCAGGGTCTTGAGCACACAACCTAGGCTGACACTTCTGTACACCACCGAGGGAGAATTGCATTGTTGGAGGTGCTGTCTTTCAGATGAAACGATAAACTGAGGTCCTGTCTGCCCTCTCAGGTGGATATAAAAGATCTCATGGCATTATTCAAAGCACAGCAGGGAAGTTCACCCCAGAGTCCTGGTCAATATATATCCCTTAATCAATATCAGTAAAAAACAGATTACCTGGTCATTATCTCATTGCTGTTCGTGGGACCTTGCTGTGCACAATTTGGCTGCCATGTTTCCTACAGTACAACAATGACTACACTTTAAAATAAAGTGCTTAATTGGGTGTATAGCCATTTGGAACTTCCTGAGATTGTGAAAGACGCTATATAAATGCAAGTTCTTTCTTTCCCCCTACTGTCCCTCCTCCTTTAGCTTGTCCGTCTCAGGAATTGTGTGCAATCTTCTCCTGCATGACAAAAGAATGCGAGTTATTGTCAGTCACAGACTGTTGCATTTGACAACTATTTGAGAATGTCATAATTTCTGTTATAAATTCTCACAGAAATAACAAGGCTTCAATGGGTATGCATGGATTGCAGGATGCTGTATCCACTTAATTGAAGTCTTCAATGTGCAGATGTCACAACAGATCATTTAGTGCACAGGATGATACCCTTTGATTTGTGAATGTACTTTTAGGATAAATATAGGCCTACGTTCTGAAATGTATAAAATATATATTAATGTTAGCTTGCAGCCATTAATTAACTTTGCTGACCTTGTGTGGCCATTAAACCTTGTCCTGTGTTGCAGAGGGGATCTGGGGGTTGGGGAGTTGCCACTCGTGACCTGTGCCACTTCCTGGCTGTTGTATTGGCAGGTCTCTAGTCACCCACTCTCACTAGTCCATCCCTCCCCTCGTGCCTAATTTCAGCTATAATAATATTTATATCACTCTCTGAGAAGTTTGAGGCTGTCTTCTTCCATGGTTCCTTTTTGATCCACACCTTCAAATTGTTGCATGCTAGTTTTGCTTTGAGCAGCCCAGCTTTAAATACTGCAGCTCTGCCCTTATGTGCTTCTTCCATCCGCCTGGCCCCAACAACACCTCCCCCACCCCGCACCCCCCCCCTAACCATGTATTTTCCGTGCCATCTGGCATAAGTAGCCAATTATTAAAATGAGCTGACCCCGGGATTTCCAACAGGGTCAGCTTCGGGCCATTGGGGAGGTGGACGTCCCGCTGTGCTGCAATTATGGTGGCGGATCGCGGGGCAAAGAATTTCGGGACCCATGTTCTCTTTCAGCTCCAGAACCACTACCAAACCACAAACCAAAGTTTGATTGCTGAAGTAAGCATAGGTTTTTGCTACGGAGTTAGTGGCGAGAGAATATGACTGTGGGTAACTGACCTATAATATTAGAGTGCATCCAAAAAAAGATTTCAATATATGTAGCTGTTTTAGACTGCTCCTTCAAACTGTTATTTCATTTTCAATTAAAGACAGTCCAATTGGCAAGTGATATAAAGGGGTGCAAAATCATGGGACTACATATGGATTTTATGGGATTACATATATACATTCATGTATTGGCTGTCACAGTTGCAGAATTATTACTATTATTTTAAATGCCACACTGCCAGAGCTGTAAACAAACAAAACCAGCTGGCTAATAACTTCCTTGGGTCTTAAGGGAATGGTTAAGGGAATTTTTAAATAGCTAGGGAAATTATTGAAACTGCAGAAAGGCTGAAGATTCAAGTTATTGGTAAACCATCAGGTTACAAGTGAGACTCAGCTGTATTTTTTTTTCACAAATGAATATCATATATGTATGAGATTCATTTTCCAGGGAAAGGGAAAAAGAGAGAAGGTCGAGTAAGATGAAAGTTTTGACTTTTGATACTTTATTTAGTACATTTTCCAATAAAATAAGATACATGTAAATATTTTATGATGTGCATACTATTCTACATGGAGAGAATATTACACTCCAAGCTGGATAAAAAACTAGTGGTGAATCATGTTCATTGTGGTAATTTATTAGCAAAATAATATAGTTATTTTGTGCTGCACTGTTGTACAACTTTTTGTGAGAAAGGTGCAGCACAACTTTCTCACTGTGGCGAATGCACAGAAAGGATGGACACTTGCTGGTCCAAGGCATTAAAACCTGCTTAGACTCCAGCACAAGCAGTGCTCATGTCAGACAGACGTTGCTTTGGAGAAACTGCCCAGTGTGACTGCTCCTCAGCTTCCAAGTTGGCTTGAGAGCTACAGAGTCTTGCCTCAAACCACACTGGCTCCCCAACATTATTCTTGCGGATCAGAGCAGGAATTTCTTTGGGAGCCGTCCATCGGTGCCTCGCTCATTTCTGCCACATTCATTTACATCAGCCACTGAAATCAGTTTAACCTCCCTCTGGCTTTGGTGCAATTTCCATATCCTTTGTTCTACTACATTTTATGTTTCTTTACTAGATATCAGGCAGTAGAAACATCACCGTCTGGTCCACTATTCAAAATGAGATTTCCTGGAGCACAGAAGAACAGCAGAAGAACTGCTGACAGAATACTTATGTGTTCTTCCAAATTATCTATTGACATTCCAGTCTGCTGTACAACAGTAAACTGAGAAAGATAAACCAGAGAGAGTTGAGATGCATTTTGGAGGGATTATGTATTCGAAGATTAGTTCCATTCTGATAGTAATTATTGTGCTCTTCTAATGATCCAGTAAACATCCATGTACATTTCTAACAATGCTGTTCTGTGATTTCAGACAGGTAGTAACTTATCACGCCCTGTTCAAAGATAAGGAAGGCCATTTGGCCTATCTTAGCTCAACCATCTAGAAAAATCTTTGATCACAGCATCCAATGCATCTTAAATGATTCCAGAGTTTTTGCATCCATTGCTTTACCTGAAAGTCCATTAATCTCACCTCTGAGGCAAAAGATTATAGTTCTCAAGTCCTCTCCAAGATTTTAGCAAATATTCTAGACTGACACTCCCATGCAATACTGAAGGTATTACTCAGATGAGACATTAAACTTACAACCTATCTGCCTGATCCTTAATTTCAGGTAGGCATTAAAGATCTCATGACGCTATTTGAACAAAGGAGTTCCCTGGTGTTCTGGCCAGTATTCCTCTCTGAAACCAACAGCACCAAAAACAAATTAACTGGTTATTCATCCAGTTGCTGTTTGTGGGATCTGACCGTGGCCTCAAAGGCTGCCATATTTGCCTACATAACAATAGTCCCCACTTCAAAAGTAATTAATTGTCTGCAAAGTGTTTTAGGACATTTCTGATAGATGCAATAATGTGCGTTCTTTCTAAATTTGCTTTTTATTGGTTTAAACCTATGCCCTTCTGTCTTACTGGCATGGCTTGCCTTGAAGTAGGGCTCTGGGTTTACCATTTCGATACCATTTTTTAATCTTACAACCACGATAAAGTTCAAATCAGCCACCTTCTTTCAAGGCTGAAGAGCTTGTTTCTCCAGCCTTTCTTCATTAACAGTCTTAGTACACTAGGAGCTCAATTTTAACTCTCCAAAATGGTGGAAACCAGGCAAAACCTGCTGGGAACAGCAGCCGGGGCCAGCAAAACCCCAGCAAGGTAAGTTTTAAAAATATTTTTTAAAGTTTCTTTGTGGGTCAAGAGGAGTGAGGCCTTGGGCCTCCCTTGCTCTGGGCTTTCTCTCCCCCCCGACCTGGATTCCCCTCCTGGAGCAATAACCTTGTGCCGAGGACGGTACTCCTGCGTCACTAGCAGCGGCCTCCTGCCACCCAATTTTATTGACCGGGCAACTGCTTCCTGCTGACTACCCAGCTACTATGTTCAGGAAGTCAACAAGTGACGCCCAGCAGTTAAATTCAGCCAAGCTTGCCTGCTACTGCTCCCAGATGGGCACGCGGCTCGCTTTGCCATGTTCCAGCCTAGGAATTAAAATCGAGCCCTAGGAATCACCTTCATGGTTCTACTTTGAACCACCTCCAGGGCTTGGATTTCCCTTAGTCTCATTGATCATAGTTGCACACAATAAGTTGTGGTCTGATCAGAGCACTGTACACTTCCAGGAAGACATTCTATGATTTATATTCTACCTATATAGCAGTATAATTCAGCATTCGATTTCCTTTGTTGATTGCTGCTCCACAGTGAGTGGATATATTAAATGGCAAGTTTACTAACAATCCTAGATCACTTTCAACATTAAATGATGTTGAATCAGCTAAGGGTAAAGAGTATGTATGTTGCCCAATTTTCATAGAATCATAGAATGGTTACAGCACAGAAGGAGGCCATTCAGCCCCTCAAGCCCATGCTGGCTCTATGCAAGAGCAATCCAGCTAGTCCCACTCACCCACCCTTTCCCCGTAGCCCTGCAAATTGTTTTCCTTCATTTGACCGGTGAGTCAGCCAGTGAGATCTCCTTCCCACAAAGCTTCTGGACGAGCAGTGGCATCTGGTAGAGGAACTTCCAGATTTCCACGTTTAACTGTGCATGTGCAGTCACCGGAATTCCTCTACCATTTGCACTGAAATAATGGTAAGCACTGTTAGGCATGCCGTTATTTTTAGAGTAAATTCCGGGCCATTATATTAACAGATGGGAGGCAGCTCCCATTGAATCCGAAGGAGCAGAATACAGTGTACACACTGAGCCTGCAGTGGGATGTCACAGAGTTGGGGTTGTCCGTTAAGACTTTTGTTGGCTTTGGATCAGAGGAACTACGTAGGACATCATTTTCAACTTTGCCACCTGGGCAATAACCTGGTAGAGTGGATCACCTGTCCATTGTACCACCCACCAATTTTCAACCTATTGAAATCAATGGGATGAAAATTAGGCAGGTGCTACCACTGGCGGGCAATCCTTTTCCAGGCGGGGAAGTTAAAATTAATTCCCGTAAAGTCTTGTTGCCAGAGAGGAACCCGGTTACTGGGATGGAATCATTGAATTTTACATTTCAGAAGGAGGCCATTTGGCCCATGACACCTGTGCCAGTTCTCTGAAAGAGCTATTAACTTAGTCCCATTGCACTTCCTTCTCCCCAGTATCATTTTAAAGTTTTCTTTTTCAAATATTTATCCACTTACCTTTTAGAAGCTATTACGGATTCTGTTCCCACCACGTTTCTCAGAGAGCATTCCATGTCTTAACAACCCTCTGCATATAGAAAAAAATCTCTTAGCCTCTCTTTTCATTCTGTTGGTGATGATCTTAAATTTATACCTTCCAGCTACCAACTCACTGACCAATGGAAATAGTGTTTCCTGATTTAATTTATTAAAACCTCTCAGAATTTTGAACACCACTATTAGATAAGAATGTAAGAAACAGGAGCAGGAGTAGGCCATACGGCCCCTGGAGCCTGCTCCGCCATTCAATAAGGTCATGGCTGATCTTCGACCTCAACTCCACTTTCCCGCCCAACCCCCACATCCCTTGATTGCCTTAGATAAGATCGCCTATTAATTTTCTTTGTTCTAAAGAAAAAAGAACAGTTTCTCTAGTCTTTCCTCATAACTAAAGCCTTTCTTGTCTGGTATTATTCCAGTTAATCTCCTCTGCACCCTCATCATGGACTTAACATCTTTCCTAAAGTAGAACACAAAAAGTGGATACAATAATCTAACTGGCCCATTGTCCCCACGGAAGAGGAGGATGTAATGTTTACCCCTGCAGCTCAGTTATTGTACCAGTTGCACCTCAATTATCCCTAAGGTTATTCAAAGAAGAGCTAGTATGTGAAGAAGTATATTACATTTAAAAAGGGTGAAAGATCCCAAGCAATTACCAAGGAATTGGTTATAATTGTATTAAATGTTTACGTGTTTCTTCAATATTTTGATGTTATATCTGTTCATTTATTTGACAGGATTGTTATATGGGTATCTGATGTGTTATACACTGATGAGCCATCAGAGAATAAGTGGAGAGAGGGAAGAATGCAATGATTCTGAAGAACTTGGCTGTGGGAGGTTGGAATTGTGCCTCCTCGCACCTCTGGAGAAAGGGAGCAGGTTAATTGGGTTTATACAGTAAAAAGCAAAAACCTCTGTGGAGAGGAGAGGAAGAGAGAGAGTGGCGGAAGGTGAAGTACTGTTGCTCCTTCTGTAGTTTTTCCCAACATTCAGATTATCAATTACTTTACCAGCTACCAGGATAAAACCACTGTTGTATTGTAACACGGCAGTTTCATCCTGAAAGTCCAGACTTAGGATGTCAATATATGAACAAACCATATAGCCCCACTTCCATAGGCCATGAGTCATAGCATTGCTATTTTGGAGTGTGCACACACTCATACCAAGCATAAAACTAGCTTCAAAAATTGGTATGTAATTAAATGTGTGGTAACTCATTTGTATATTATCCTTTCAGTGGATATTAATAGGTATTTCTTAACTTAATGGGCTAGAATTTTTCTTTATCCATACCACAATTTATTCTGCCTCTCCATTAAAATTTAACTTCAAAATGTAATATAACGAAATGTATAAAAAGGGAATTCAATGAAAATTAAAAATTGATCAGTGATCCCACTGAGTAACGTTATGAAGTTTCATCTGAAAAAAATCTTAAATAGTAAGAGCCTTATCTTCCAAGCAGGGTTGATACAGACAAGAATAAAATGTACCTAAGTCATTAATCACATGCCAAGTTTCAGCGATAGATGAGGATAAATAATTTTATGTGCCACAAGCCATTCATAATCATTCATTTAATAGTGGTTTCGAGATCTCTTATCGACCCGCTTAACAATACACCTGCCCGTAAAAATGAAAAGCGGCTACACTCAGTATACCCTCCATTACACTCCAGCACAGTATTAGCTAGAGCTGAGACTGTTAGCACACTGAAATAATTGTGTATTTCATAGTAGTTTATTTTGAAATTGAAAAAGGCGAGAGCCCTGACTGATAATCAACTTTTGAGTTGCCATAACCAGGAAGGATGCTCGAATAAGGAAGGATGCTGCTGGAATCTAAAGTGAAAGTTCAGTACTCTACTACTGAATTCCTTTCACAACGCAGCTCTACGATAGATAGCAGGAGATATGTCTGCCAGATATGTCAACCAAGTGGCTCTATACCAAAAAAGTGCTTCAAGTTAAAAGTATTTCCTCCTGCCCCTCCCTCTTTTTGAAAATCCCTTTCCCAAATGCCACCTAAATCTATTCAGATTGTCTCTATTCCAATACGTCATTAAATTATACCTTCTAACCATCCATAGTTACACTTTCATTTTAATGCATTTGCACATCTGAAAATCATGTCTTCTTTTACAAGAAGCTGAATACAAAAAATGGATGTTTGGGCCATTTGCACTAAATTTTGCATTAATTTGCACCTCTGATCCTGAAAGAGTCTTGAGTGGCCCAGGATACTGGTCGTTGCAATACACCTAACTCTAACCTGTAGCTCCTTGGAAATGTTGGTGCACAATCATAATCACATTCTACAAACCACTTCAACTGCTAAGCTAA
Source organism: Heptranchias perlo (assembly GCF_035084215.1). NCBI lineage: Eukaryota > Metazoa > Chordata > Chondrichthyes > Hexanchiformes > Hexanchidae > Heptranchias > Heptranchias perlo. The sequence goes on from NC_090338.1 coordinate 46,575,053, forward strand.
ACAGCCTGTGAAAGCATCCAGTGGCTGTTGCTGATGGTAAACAGAGCCGCTTACCCTCCAGTGTGTGAAGACTCAAAGTGATGAAAATGGCAGAGGAGCCCTTACAAAGTCTTTCAATGAGAGCTAAGTCATAACAGTGAAGTGTGTGACACAAAGCAGGACATGGCTGGCCTTGTAGAAGGATGATAATGAAACCAACCACATATTTTCCCTTGTCAATAGAACACTCATGGAATGTGTTAGTTGCCATCCTTGAAAGTAGAGAGGGCACCAAAAAAGAGAGAGAGAATGAGCGACTGTGAGCAAGGAAGAAAAGAAAAAGATATAAGCCATTCATGGGGTTTTGACCAAAATCTGAGATTTATGCTATTAGTCAGAATGTTTCATGAAAGCAATCATTTGGAGGGAAAATACCTCATTATCTAGGTTCATTTTGTATTTGTCCCTCACCACATTATAAATATTTTCAAAGTGGTCTTTTTAAAAAAAAACTAGCCTGGTAACCACTGGTAAATTGATATATTGCTGTAAGGCACGAGCTGCTAGAAGTATAATGAGTTTTTAATCAGCTGTTGATGGTGCAGTTTAAAGAATATCTTAATTTTAATGAAAAAAGTGACTTTCACTATACAGCCAGTGCTTCTCCTGTCAGCTGGATGGGAGCGACACTGGGATGAGAAGCTGGTAACTGGTTAGCCCAACTTGGAGAAAGAAAAGGTTAGACGTAAGAAACAGATTCTCTTGACAGGAATATTTCCAGCACGTCCGATGCTACTGACGCATGTCCGATGCTTCACCCCCGCCACCCCCACCCCCGAGACCTTTAAAATATGAATACAACTGTAATTACATTTCACCTCCTCAAATTAAATTTAACACCCTCCAGCCCAAAGGTGGTTTTCGTTTACGTTCACCCAACCTTTTGCATAAGTTTAGCTTTTCAGTTTCTAAAGATTATAAAAAAAATTTAATTTAAAAAAATTACTTGCGGTCTGCAAATATCTTAAATAACTTTCTTACTGGCCAAAATTACTTGAGGGAATCTAGATTAACTAAATTAAGAAATCTATCCAGACTCCTTCTTGCTCTTCAAGCTTCACTGAATGCATTGAAAGCTGCATGTTAATTATTAAAAATCAACACGCATCCCCTTCACAATGTTTTTTTTAATGATCCTAATCTACAAATTGGCAACAATGCATGTCATTTTCGAAGGTGGGTTATTTTCAACACTCATATCCAAAATATATGAATATTTTCTTTAATAATTGTGGCAGAATGGTAAGTAACTGAAAAACTGTATCTGTGGCATCTAAACCAATGTGCAATATGAACAGGATATTTCACACACCTAGGGGGGAGGGTACATCCCTGTGCAAGTATGGGCATGATGCGCCTGGGACCTCTGCCAATGACCCCTCTGAAGTTTGCAGGGTCAGGGGAAGGTCCCTTTATTTGAATGACAAAGGGGCTTCCCACACCACTAGAGGCAAATTTTGGGTACCTGGCCATCAAAGAGGCCGCTTACTGTGACAGAACAGTGACCATCTTGGTGGGGGGGGGGTGGGATGGGTGTCAGTGCCACCTAGAAAGAATCGTGGATTGCCCCCATCAATCCCCTTTGTTAGGGGGTTACATTTAAATAATTTTTAAAAGACTTATCTGTTTTTATTTGGGGCTCCAGGTCACAATCCTGGCCTGGAATTCCAGATGGGGCCCCCTGCCACCATTCAGTGACCTGATATGCTTAGTCTCACCAGAAATAACACCACTGATGATAAACCGGGTCCCTTTGAGAGGCGGGAGACTCCCCTCCCACCAACCCCCCACAAACTTTCCGTGATTTGTGTACAAGGACACCCAAATCCCCCTGAATACCAACATTTCTTAGTCTCTCACCTTTTAAAAAATATTCTGCTTTTCTATTCTTCCTACCAAAGTGGATAATTTCACATTTCCTGTTATACTCCACCTGCCACCTTCGCGCCCACTTAACCTGTCTGTATCCATTTGCATCCTCCTCACAGCTTAATTTCCTACCTAGCTTTGTATCATCAGCAAACTTGGATACATTACACTTGGTCCCCTCATCTAAGTCATTGATATATATTGTGAACAATTTTACAACACCAAGTTATAGTCCAGCAATTTTATTTTAAATTCACAAGCTTTCGGAGACTTCCTCCTTCCTCAGGTAAATGTTCAGGAGCATTTACCTGAGGAAGGAGGAAGTCTCCGAAAGCTTGTGAATTTAAAATAAAATTGCTGGACTATAACTTGGTGTTGTAAAATTGTTTACAATTGTCAACCCCAGTCCATCACCGGCATCTCCACATCATATATATTGTGAACAGCTGAGGCCCAAGCACTGATTAGATACAACCTGCTAACCTAAAAATGACCCGTTTATTCCTACTCTCTGTATTCTGTCCATTAACCAATCCTCTGTCCATGTTAATACATTACCTGCAATCTTATGAGCCCTAATCTTGTGTAACAACCTCTTGTGTGGCACCTTATCGAATGCCTTTTGAAAATCCAAATATACTACATTTACTGGTTCCCTCTTATCTACCCTGACAGTTACACCCTCAAAAAATTTCAATAGATTGGTCAAACACGATTTCTTTGCATAAAAATGTGTTGCCCCTGTCTAAACATATTATGATTTTCTAAGTGCCCTTCTACTATGTCCTTAATATTGGATTCTACCATTTTCCCTCCTACTGATGTCAGGTTCCATGTTTTCTCTCTCTCCCTCCTTTCTTGAATAGCGGGGTGTAGACCGGTTATGGTTATTGGCTTAGTACAAAGAGGAGACGAGTCAATTCTCTCTTAATTCTCAATTTGCTTTATTAACGTTGTTAGATCATGTACATATAGCTTATTCGTCTGGTTAGATATAGGCATGCAGTTTACAACAGGTTATACAGTTTTATACCCAAACTAGGATTTAAACACACACCCACTAGGTTTCTCTGACACTCCCTGAGTGGTCACAGAATAGAAAGGATATTATATTACCCGGAAAGGAGAGCTGACGCTGGCCAGGCGTTCCGTTCTCTCTCTTGACGTCGTCTCTACGTCCCTGACGTAGTCTCTACGTCCCTGACATAGGGTCTTCCACTTTCGTGATGGTTAGTCTCTGGAGTTTCACACACACACTGGCACCAAGCCTGCAATTCCTCAGTCTTATTCCCAAGTCTGTCTTTCTCCTGTTGGCTTAGATTTTCTTGAGTGGTCGGTGTCATCCCCTGATTGGCTCTGTTCCAAGGGGTTAGGTAGCATCACCTCATTACTCCTTTTCTAAATATGGACTGGTGTCTCATCACAGGCCCTTTGTCTCTTAGAAGCGTAACGAATTCAAACCGATTCCGGCCAGCTCAGACCAGTGACTGAACTCCAGGTCACTTCAGTTCAAAAGTTACTTTTGCCTGAGTGTTAGCAATTCGAAATAAACAATAGTTTTTTGGCAGCCCCTGGCCAACAGGGGTTACATTTTCTACCTTCCAATCCACAGGGACCATTCTAGAATCTAGGGAATGCTGGAAGATCAAAACCAATGCATTCACTATCTCTGCAGCCACCTCTTTTAAAACTCTAGGATGTAGGCCATCAGGTCCGGGGATTTGTCGGCTTTTAGTCCCATCAATTTCTCCGGTACTTTTTCTTTACTAATCTTAATTACTTTAAATTCCTCACTTTCATTAGACCCTTGGTTCCTCACTATTTCCAGTATTTTTTTGTGTCTTCTACTGAGAAGATAGATACAAAATATTTGTTTAACATCTCTGCCATTTCCTTATTCCCCATTATAATTTCTCCTGTCTCTGCCTCTAAGGGACCTACGTTTACTTTTGCTAATCTCTTCCTTTTTACATACTTGTAGAAGCTCCTACAATCTGTTTTTATATTTCTTGCTAGTTTACTTGCATATTCAATTTTCTCCCTCTATCAATTTCTCCCACTTTCTCTTCCTTCTCTGCAGCCAAGGCTGCTAGGATTCCTTTCAGCCCTTCTGGCTGCATGACTTCTCTTCTTCAAATGGCAAAGTTGTGCAGCATTCAGCAGATGACACTTTTTTAGGGCAATAGACCAGGATACTACTTAATCTGTTCTGACATCAGCAGCTGGTACTAATTGCAAGGGCAGGAAAGAGTAGCCCCAGTCCCCTAGCAGCCAAATTGACAATTTTGCCTGTCACATTTTAGGATTCCTGTCTATTTGACATAGGAGAGATTTTTGGTTCAAGCTAGAATATGTTTTTGATATGAAGGCAGATTTGGAAATTTGTTAATTCACAAAGATTTGTTATCTTGACAGAGGAAGGCAGATTGGAGCCACTAAAGCAAATAGGAGATAAATATGTTAATGAGTTTTCCTGAAAGTTAATGAGCTAATCTTTTAAACTGTTATCTTTATCAGATCAAGACAAATAGAGGTCATTACATTCAGATGATTCCATGAGGCATCCACATCAGGTATACTGAAATAACAGCACTGCCTGCAAGCTCCACAGGGGTGATCTGACAGAAACCTACTGCTGGGAGGACAGTAGCTTATTTCATTGGCAGTACTCCTGACCAACTTCCAGATGGTAAGGAGTCAGAAGCAATACTGACGATTGTTACACACTGACGATATGTAACTGACCTTGTCTCACTACAGTGTTAATCTGTCTACCTGACGGAAGATTGGAGAAGTGCACATGGAGGCACATGTGAGATAACAGTATCTATTTCATATAACAAGGGGTTTCATTGTCATGGTCCACTGGGTCATGCTATTGTATGACTAGATATTGGGCAGTAAGAGTAAACTCATGTTCCTATGGGGTGCAGGATCCACTTATGCTACCATGGACTTAGGATGAAAGCATTATGCTACTACTGAGGTATCTTGCATTATTCCATGTAGCGTACATTGATCGAATGAAATCCCCTGCGATGAAATCCCCTGGATGTAGCCTGCAGGTGACGCTCCAGTAGGTGATACAACCAGGTGACTGTTTCCCTGTGAAGACTGGGCTACATGCCCAAGTAGCTGTGTTGGGTTGTATCACACAAGTCCTGGGCTGCCATTTATGGATGTATTATAATGCATTTGCACAATTTTGTGAGGTCCAATGAGGCAAATGTGTGCACATAACACTACCTCAAAAACTGAAAAAAACTTTTGTCTTGCAGATTCAGGAGTTTAGCTCTGAGTGCGCTGAGGCCCATCTTTGTGATGCCAGTGAGGAACTGTTCTCCAAGTGCAACATAGCAGATCAGCCCTTAAATTTCAGATGCCATTTTTCTTCACACTTACATATTTTGCCCATGTCATGTTGTATGTTCTCAGCTGCCTGCTCAGAATCAACTTCCCCTTCTACTTGACCAGTTTGCATTGCATTTCTGAATCAAAGTCATTGGACGGAACATTCATCTGTTAATTGTATCAATGTGATTTATATTAGTGTTAATTGTATTCAGGTGATGGGTATCAATTGGGGATTCTCTTGTATCCATTTATAGGAGGGTGTGTAATGTTGAGTTGTGTGAATAAAGGCTTGGAAGCAACTGAAAACCAGGTTCTAGTATTCTATCCTTCACCACCTGGCTATCCAATTTATAACATCATCTTGGGTGGGGGCATAAACAGACAGTAGAGAATTGGCCACCCATTATATATGCCGCCCGATTTTTCCTTTCTATTGAAATCAATGTAAAGCAAAATCAGGTGGGATGTTTAATGGGTGGCTGATCCACCACTGCCCATTTTACACCCCTACTGAAGCTGAAAGTTCCGTCCATCAATATAAATTATAAACAAAAGTGGTCCCCATGGAGTGGCTCCCCTCTCAGCACACTTCTTCTCACCCTGATATGACTCCTCTATGACAAGGAACTGATGTTTCCTACCTCTCAGCCAATTTCTTATCTGTTCCTAAGATTAGCTTGTAGCTTTTCATGCAGAACTTTGTTAATTGCTTTTTGTATATCTTTGTTACACTACGTTCCAAAGCTTTCCACAGTCCACTTGGGATGTCACTTCCTCAAAAAAGTCAAGGACGTTGGTCAGGCAGATCGTCCCCTTCAAAATCCACGTTGACTGCTGTTCACTAGGTTATTATTGTACAGATAATCCTCGAATTTATTTTAAATGGTATTTAAGTAAGACTAATTGGTCTGTAATTTATCTGATCTATCACCAGAAACAACAAGATGCCCAGAACTGTGTGTCCTGTTTTGAATCACTCAATTAATTTGAAGTTGGGATATGAGAAGAACTCAACAATATTGCAACACAAATACACAATGAACCAAGTTACATACAAATACCTGACTATATACATTATGCAAGAAGGACGCAAGACAGAAATCACAGTCCAATCAGTAGTAAACAACATTTGTGTCTGTGAAAATCCAAACATTGTCAATATTTTCCCATCAATCAGTCAATCATTGAAATGAACCACTTTGAACTTTGGATCGAAAGACTGTGCTTTTTTGATTAAAAAGGAAACATAGCAATTTAACATTTGTCACATAATCTCATATAAGGGCTAATTCCTCGATGGTAGGCTCAGAGATCACTCCGCACGAGGGCACCTTGCTGAAGCAGCCTGACTTGCAAGGTGCCAATTTTGCCAGTACAAATATTTTTGAAGATTTTGATGGCTGCACACAAAATGTGTGTGGGTCACATTATATCTCCTAATTGTAGGAAATCATGGTGTAGATTCTAGTCTTCAGCGCCTGGACAGTAACCTGGCTGGGCAGACCGCTGGCCTTTTATAGAACTCAACAGATTTTCATTTCATTGGTCTTTACCATGGCTACAAGAATAGGGCAGAGGCTGGGTATTCTGTGATGAGTGGCTCACCACCTGACGCCCCGCCACCTATAAAATATAAGCCAGAAATGTGATGCAATACTCACCATACACCTGGATGGGTGCAGCTACACAAGAAATTTGATACCATCCAGGGCTGAGCAATCTACTTGATCAGTGCCCCGGCACTGGACTCAATACCAACCCCCTCCACCACTGGTGCACTTTAAAAAAAAAATTAGTTCATGGGATGTGGCTTTGCTGGCAAGGCCAGCATTTATTGCCCATCCCTAATTGCCCTTGAGAAGGTGGTGGTGAGCAGCCTTCTTGAACTGCTACAGTCTGTGTGGTGAAGGTTCTCCGACAGTGCTGTTAGGTAGGGAATTTCAGGATTTTGACCCAGCGACGATGAAGGGATGGCGATATATTTCCAAGTCGGGATGGTGTGTGACTTGGAGGGGAATGTGCAGGTGGTGTTGTTCCCATGTGCCTGCTGCCCTTGTCATTCTAGGTGGTAGAGGTCGTGGGTTTGAGAGGTGCTATCGAAGAAGCCTTGGCGAGTTGCTGCAGTGCATCCTGTGGATGGTACACACTGCAGTCACGGTGCGCCGGTGGTGAAGGGAGTGAATGTTTAGGGTGGCGGATGGGGTGCTAATCAAGCGGGCTGCTTTGTCCTGGATGGTGTCGAGCTTCTTAAGTGTTGTTGGAGCTGCACTCATCCAGGCAAGTGGAGAGTATTCCATCACACTCCTGACTTGTGCCTTGTTGATGGTGGAAAGGCTTTGGGGAGTCAGGAGGTGAGTCACTTGCCACAGAATACTCAGCCTCTGACCTGCTCTTGTAGCTCTTGTGGCTGGTCCAGTTAAGTTTCTGGTCAATGTTGATGGGGGATTCGGCGATGGTAATGCTGTTGGATGTCAAGGGGAGGTGGTTAGACTTTCTCTTGTTGGAGATGGTCATTGCCTGGCACTTGTCTGGCGCGAATGTTACTTACCACTTATGAGCCCAAGCCTGGATGTTGTCCAGGTCTTGATGCATGCGGGCACGGACTGCTTCATTATCTGAGAGGTCGTGAATGGAACTGAACACTGTGCAATTATCAGCGAACATCCCCATTTCTGACCTTATGATGGAGGGAAGGTCATTGATGAAGCAGCTGAAGATGATTGGGCCTAGGACACTGCCCTGAGGAACTCCTGCAGCAATGCCCTGGGGCTGAGATGATTGGCCTCCAACAACCACTACCATCTTCCTTTGTGCTAGGTATGACAGCAGCCACTGGAGAGTTTTCCCCGATTCCCATTGACTTCAATTTTACGAGGGCTCCTTGGTGCCATTCTCGGTGAAATGCTGCCTTGATGTCAAGGGCAGTCACTCTCACCTCACCTCTGGAATTCAGCTCTTTTGTCCATGTTTGGACCAAGGCTGTAATGAGGTCTGAAGCCAAGTGGTCCTGGTGGAACTCAAACTAGCATCGGTGAGCAGGTCATTGGTGAGTAAGTGCCGCTTGATAGCACTGTCGATGACATCTTCCATCACTTTGCTGATGATTGAGAGTAGACTGATGGAGCGGTAATTGGCTGGATTGGATTTATCCTGCTTTTTGTGGACAGGACATACCCAGGCAATTTTCCACATTGTCGGGTAGATACTGTGGTTGCAGTATATATTATCTGCAGGATGAACTGCAATAACCCACAAAGCTTATGTCAACAGCACCACCCAGCTGCACAGGATCTACCACTCAAAAGGACAAGAGTGGCAATGTCATGGGAACACCATCACCTCCAAGTTCCACTCCTACTCACAGAACATCCTGACTTGGACATATAGTTCCATGTTGTTCCATATTGTTGATGTTCTTTCCTTGTCACTGGGTGAAAATCCTGGAAATCATTCTCAGTTTTCAGCGCAAGATGAATTTCTCCCCAAGTGTCTGCCAGAATTCCTCTCCCCACTGCCCTCCCCCCCCCCCCATTCTGCAAAGTATACACCTCCACCAAGATTAAGAGCTACTTATCTAGAAACATGGGCTTCCCTATGTGGATTTCTCCATTCACAATAATAATGGAGGAGGAGGAAAACAGAATGGACCTAAAGATAGTGAAACAGCATTTAAGGAGGACGAGGCAAACCAAATATTTATCCATCTTTCAAAGCATATATAGTCTCCATTGATCTTATCAAGATTTGAGTGAGAAGCTTTTTGTAAGACTAAAGTTCACTATTGAGGAGATGAATGAAGAACACCACTTTTGGAAAGATGACCTGCAGCCCAAATCATAAGCCCGAACAGGTCTCCTGGTTGCTGTCAAATTCATTACCACTTTCCATTTTTTTCTTTTGCCATTAGCTCCTTTCAAGCTGCAACGGTGGGTCTTTGCATATCATCCACAGTTCCATTTCGGTATGCATTTGCTAGGTGACAGATAAAATCTTCAGAAGAGTTGTTGAATGAATTAACTTTGAGATTTCTCTAAGGAAACAGCGTGATAGCGCTGTTAGTTTTATTATGTTGCTCAGTTCCCCAAAGTGCAGTGTACTATTGATAGCATTCACATTGTCCTGTGAGCTCCAAAAGTCAACCCTTTGAGTTTTTTCAACAGAAAGAATACCTCTTCTCTTAATGTGCAGTGTCTGTGACTAATGGCAAACGATTCTTCAGGTGAATGCCAAAAGTGCAGGCAGGTGTCATGACATCTTTGTGTTGCGGGTTTGCAGCCTCCCTATCTGTTCCGGGAAAGGATTCATTGTTCGGGATTGCTGTGGTTCATGACCCCACTGAGAGTGCCAAGAACACAGGAAAACTATGGTATAACCAGACTCGTTTATTCACTTGAGAGAATTATAAGGGTCTGGAAGGGACGATTTTATTGTCTGCACAGATCAGATAAGACACGTCAATATTTTCCCATAAAGGTCGGGAGAAGCGGCTGAGCAGAGCATAAAGGGAGAAAATGTCAAAAAGTGACATCACAAGACAAGGAGGGTAAGTCAGTAAGTATTTAGTTCATTGGTTAGTGTTTTTGGTGGTTAGTGTCTTTAGTGGTTGGTTAGTGTTTTTTGGTGGTTAGTGTTAGATAAAAGTTACAGAGACATTGTTGCAAAGTGACCAAGATTAGGAATTAAATATTCCAGGGTACATGATGTTTAGAAAAAAGACAGGCAGAATGGAAAAGGAGGGGGTGTAGCCCTAATAATAAAGGGTGGCATAAGGACGGTGGTGAGAAAGGATCTTGGCTCAGAAGATCAGGAAGTAGAATCAGTATGGGTGGAAATAAGAAATAACAAGGGGCAGAAAACACTGGTGGCAGTAGTTTATAGGCCCCCCAATAGTAGCTATTACATTGGACAGAGAATTAATCATGAAATAATAGGAACTTGCAACAAAATGCAGTAATCATGGAGGACTTTAATCTTCCTATAGACTGGGCAAATCAAATTGGTAAAGGTAGTTTGGAGGATGAGTTCATGGAATGCATTTGAGACGGTTTCCTAGAGCAATACATCATGGAACCAAGCAGGAAACAGGCTATTTTAGATCTTGTATTGTGTAATGAGATAGGGTTAATTAGTAATCTCACAGTAAAGGATCCTCTGAGAAAGAGTGATCATAATATGATAGAATTTCACATTGAGTTTGAGAGTGATGTACTTAAGTCCGAAACTAGTCTTAAGCTTAAATAAAGCCAATTACATGGGTATGAGGGGTGGGAAAAATGATCCACCCGTGGCTAGCTAAAGAAGTTAAGAATAGTATTAGATTAAAAGAAGGGGCCTATAATGCTGCCAAGAAGAATAGTAAGCCTCAGGTTTGGGAGAGTTTTGGAAACCAGCAAGGAACAACCAAAAAATTGATAAAAAGGAAGAAAATAGAATATGAAAGTAAACTAGTAAGACATATAGTAAGACAAATGGATTGTAAGAGCTTCTACAAGTATGTAAAAAGGAAGAGAGTAGTAAAAGTAAATGTTGGTCCCTTAGAGGCTGAGCAGGAGAAATGGCAGATGCATTAAACAAATATTTTGTATCTGTCTTCACAGTAGAAGACACAAAAAGCATACCAGAAATAATGGGGAACCAAGGGGCTAATGAGAGTGAGGAACTTAAAGTAAATATTATCAGCAGAGAAAAAGTACTTGAGAAACTAATGGGACTAAAAGCCGATAAATCCCCTGGACCTGATGGCCTACATCCGAGGGTTCTAAAAGAGGTGGCTGCAGAGACAGTGGATGCATTGGTTATGATTTTCCAAAATTCTCTAGATTCTAGAATGGTCCCAGCGGATTGGAAGGTAGCAAATGTTACCCCGCTAGTCAAGAAAGGAGGGAGAGAGAAAACAGGGAACTACAGGCCAGTTAGCCTGACATCAGTTGTCAGGAGAATGCTGGAATCCATTATTAAGGAAGTGATAACAGGGCACTTAGAACATCATAATATGATTAGGCAGAGTCAACATGGTTTTATGAAAGGGAAATCGTGTTTGACAAATTTATTAGAGTTTTTTAAGGATGTAACTTGCAGGGTAGACAAAGGGGAACCAGTGGATGTAATATATTTGGATTTTCAAAAGGCATTTGATAAGGTGCCACATAAAAAGTTGTTACATAAGATAAGGGCTTATGGGGTTGGGGGTAACATTTTAGCACAGATAGAGGATTGGTTAATGGACAGAAAACAGAGAATAGGGATAAATGGGTCATTTTCAGGTTGGCAGGCTGTAACTAGTGGGGTGCCGCAAGGATCGGTGTTTGGACCTCAGCTATTTACAATCTATATTAATGACTTGGATGAAGGGACCGAGTGTAATGTATCCAAGTTTGCTGATGATACAAAGCTAGGTGGGAAAGTAAGCTGTGAGGAGGACACAAAGAGTCTGCAAATGGATATAGACCGGTTAAGTGAGTGGGCAAGAAGGTGGCAGATGGAGTATAATGTGGGGCAATATGAGATTATTCACTTTGGTAGGGAGAATAGAAAAACAGAATATTTTTTAAATGGTGAGAAACTATTAAATGTTGGTGTCCAGAGAGACTTGGGTGTCCTGGTACAAGAAACACAAAAAGTTAGCATGTAGTTACAGCAGGCAATTAGGAAAGCAAATGGCATTTTAGCCTTTATTGCAAGGGAGTACAATTGGAGTACAAGAGTAAGGAAGTCTTTCTACAATTGTACAGGGCTTTGGTGAGACCTCACCTGGAGGACTGCGTACAGTTTTGGTCACCTTATCTAAGGAAGGATATACTTGCCTTGAGGCAGTGTAACGAAGGTTCACCAGGTTAATTCCTGGGATGAGAGGGTTGTCCTATGAGGAGAGGTTGAGTAGAATGGGTCTATACTCTCTGGAGTTTAGAAGAATGAGAGGTGATCTCATTGAAACATATAAGATTCTGTGGGGGCTTGATCAGGTAGATGCCAAGTGGTTGTTTCCCCTGGCTGGAGAGTCTAGAACTAAAGGGCATAGTCACAGGATAAGGGGCCGGACATTTAAGACTGAAATAAGGAGAAATTTCTTCACTCAGAGGGCTGTGAATCTTTGGAATTCTCTATCACAGAGGGCTGTGGATGCTGAGTCATCCAATATATTCAAGGCTGAGATTGATAGATTTTTGAACTCTAGGGGAATCAAGGGATATGGGAATTGGGCAGGAAAGTGGAGTTGAGGTTGAAGATCAGCCATGATCTTACTGAATGGTGGAGCAGGCTCGAGGGGCCACATGGCCTACTCCTGCTTCTATTTCTCATGTTTCTTATGTAAACAGTAAATTGCCTACAAAAATAACTTTTAGCTAACATGGCTGGTCAGCTGGGGCCCGTTGCATGCACATCCTGTGCCATGTGGGAACTCCAGAACACATTTGTGTCCTGGAAAATCAGATATGCAGGAAGTGCCGCCAACTGCTCGAGCTTGAGCTCAGAGTTTCTGAGCTTGAGGGGCGGCTGGCGTCACTACAGTGCATTTGGGAAGCTGAGAGTTTCATGGATAGCACGTTTCAGGAGGTGGTCACCCTACAGCTACAGAGAGTTCAGGCAAGGAGGAAGTGGGAGACCACCAGGCAGATTTGGAGGAACAGGCAGGCAGTGCAGGAGTGCCCCGGAGCGTTGCACTCACAAACCGGTATTCAGTGTTGAATACCAGTGAGGGCGTTGACACCTCAGGGGAATGCAATCTGGAGCAAATCGGTAGCACTGTGGGAGACATGGCTGCACAGGGGAGCAAAAGAAATACAGTTGTTATAGGGGATTCAATAATCAGGAGGATAGACAGGAGTTTCTGCAACCGCCAATGTGAGTCCGGCATGGTGACTTGCCTCCTTAGTGACAGCGTAAAGGACATCACGGAGGGTGCAAAACATTTTGAGGGGGGGGGGGGAAGAGGAATAGCCAGAAGTCGTGATCCATGTGGGAACCAACAACATAGGAAGGAAAAAAGAGTTAAGGACCTGCAGTTAGAGATTCAGGACCTAGCAAGGAAGTTAAAAAGCAGGACCTCAAAAGGTAGTAATCTCTGGATTATTCCCAGTGCTATGCGCCAGTGAATAAAGGAATAGTAGGATAAGACAGATAAATGCTGGCTGGAGAACTGGTGCAGGAGGGAGGGCTTCAGATTCCTGGGGCATTGGGACCAGTCCTGGGGCAGGAAGGATCTGTTCAAGATAGACGGGTTGTACTTCAACAGAGCTGTGACCAATGTCCCCACGGGGAGGTTAACTAGTGCTGTGGGGGAGGGTTTAAACTAGTTTAGCAGGGGGATGGGCACCAGGATGAAACATTGGGGCAGAGAAACAAGGTGGACAGAGGTCTGAGAGGGACAATTAGCTACTAGAAGAGGCAGATTGAGTATTTAATATTCCTGGCTACAAGGTATTCAGGAAAGATAGGGAAGGAAAGAAAGGAACAGAGTGCAGTTGGGGCGGGGGTTGGTGGCAGTATTGATCAAATAAACTATTATAGCACTGGAATGGGATGGTGTATTGAGGGGTCAAAGATAGAATCTATTTGCTTTGAATTAAGGAATAATGGAGGAGCTATTATGCCACCAAATAGTGGGAAGGAGATAGAGGAGCAAATTTGCAGGCTAATTATAGAAAGATGCAGGAACTGTAGAGTAGTGATAATATGGGATTTCAATTATTCCAAGATAGAATGGGATAGTAACAGTGTATAGGGAAAAGAGAGGGAGGAATTGCTGAAATGTATACAAGAGAACTTTCTGGAACAATGTGTTTCCAGCCAAACGAGGAAGGAAACAGTGCTGGATTTAGTTCTGGGGAATGAAGTAGGACAGGTGAAGCATGTTTCAGTGGGGGAGCACTTGGGGAACAGTGATCATAATATCATTAGGATTAGAATAGTTACAGAAAAGGACAAGGAAAAAAAATCAAATGTAAAAATACTTTGCTGGAGGAGGGCAAATTTCAGTGAGTTAAAAAGGGATCTTGCCCAGGTGGATTGGAATCAAAAATTTGTAGGCAAAACAGTAATTGGACAATGAGAGGCCTTCAAGAAGGAATTGGTTCGGGTACAGAGCAGACACATTCCTATGAAGGGGAAAGGAAGGGCATCCAAAACTAGAGCTCCCTGGATGACTAAAGATATAGAGATTAAAATGAAACAGAAGAAAGAGGCTTATGACAAATGTAAGGTGCATAATACAGTAGAGAACCAGGTTGAATACAAAAAGTACTGAGGAGATTTAAAAAACAGAATAAAAGGGGCAAAGAGAGAGTATGAGAATTGATTAGCGGATAACATAAAAAGGAACCCAAAAATCTTTTATAAACATGTAAATAGTAAAAGTGTAGTCAAAGGAAGGGTGGGGACAAAAAAGGAAATCTTCTTGTGGAGGTAGAGGGCATGGCTGAGGTACGAAATAAATATTTTGCATCTGTCTTCACTAGAGAAGAGGATGCCATTCCAGCAGTAAAGGAGGAGGAAGTAACAATATTGGACAGGATAAAAATAGATGAAAAGGAGGTACTTAAAAGATTGGCTGCACTTCATGTAGAAAAGTCATCCGGTCCAAATGGGATGCATCCTGGGTTACTGAGGGTAGGGGTGGACATTGCAGAGGCACAATCTTCCAATCCTCCTTAGATATGGGGATGGTGCAGGAGGACTGGAGGAATGCAAATGTCACACCCCGGTTCAAAAAAAGGGGAGAAGGATAAACCCGACAATTACAGGCCAGTCAGCCTAATGTCAGTGGTGAGGAAACTTTTAGAGGCAATAATCTGGGACAAAATTAATTGGCACTTGGAAAAGTATGGACTAATAAATGAAAGTCATCATGGATTTGTTAAAGGAAAATAGTGTTTGACTAACTTGATTGAATTTTTTGATGAAATAATGGAGAGGGTTGATGAGGGTAGAACGGTTGATTTTGTCTATATGGACTTTCAAAAGGCATAATAGACTTATTAGCAAAATTAAAACCCTTGGGATTAAAAGGACAATGGCAGCGTGGATACAAATTTGGTTAAGGGACTGAAAGTAGAGAGTAGTGGTGAACGGTTGTTTTTCAGACTGGAGGGAAGTATACAGTGGTGTTCCCCAGGGGTCAGTATTAGGACCACTGCTCTATTGGATATATATTAATGACCTGGACTTGGGTAGAGAGGGTATAATTTCAAAGTTCGCAGTTGACACAAAACTTGGAAATGTAGTAAGCAATGAGGAGAATAGTAACAGACTTCAGGAGGATATAGACAGACTGACGAAATGGGCAGACACATGGCAGATGAAATTTAACGCGGAGAAGTGTGAAGTGACACGTTTTGGTAGGAAGAATGAGGAGAGGCAATAAAACTAAATGGTACAATTTTAAAGGAGGTGCACATACACAAATTTTTGAAGGTGGCAGGACAAGTTGAGAAGACTGTTAAAAAAAGCAAATGAGATCCTTGGCATTATTAATAGAGGCATAGAGTACAAAAGCAAGGAAGTTATGCTAAAATGTTATAAAACACTGGTAAGGCCTCAGCTGGAGTAATGTGTTCAATTCTGGGCACCACACTTTAGGATGGATGTCAAGGCCTTAGAGAGGATGCAGTAGAAATTTAATACAATGCTACCAGGAATGAGGGACTTCAGTTATGTGGAGAGATTAGAGAAACTGGGGTTGTCCTCCTTAGAACAGAGAAGGTTAAGGGGAGTTTTGATAGAGGTGTTCAAATTCATGAGTGGTTTTGAAAGAGTAAATAAGGAGAAACTGTTTCCAGTGGCAGAAGGGCTGGTATCCAGAGGACACAGATTTAAGGTGATCGGCAAAAGAACCAGAGGCGACATGAGGAAACCTTTTTTTACGCAGTGAGTTGTAATGATCTGAAATGCACTGCCTGAAAGGGTGGTGGAAGCAGATTCAATAATAACTTTCAAAATGGAATTGGATAAGTACTAGAAAGAAAAAAAAACTTACAGGGCTATAGGGAAAGAGCATGGGAATGGGATTAATTGGATAGCTCTTTCAAAGAGCCGGCACAGGCACAATTTGCCGAATGGCCTCCTCCTGTGCTGTACCTACTATGATACTATGATAAGAAGTGGGTCACCCAAATTGTGTTTTTTTGTTGAACTCTTCTCAACTTTGTGATTCAAAAATTCCTGGAAATATAGTTGAGAGGGGCTGAATGGCCTACTCCTGTTCCTATGTTCCTATGTTCCTTTGTTCACTTGCTTTGTTGAGCAAGCAACAAACTCTCCCTGGCCCACACCCTATATGGTCGCCTCACCCACAATTGCAAGAGTTATTTTCTCGTGGTGGGTGAGACAGTGCAGTTTGGTAGGGCTGCCACCAGTCTGGTTTCTTTCTCTGTGGTTGTGGGAAAGCCATCTCTTTTAAAATTAGAGAAAACATACATTTCAGCATTTGGATCTAATGTGAATACTGCCTCAGTGCCCAGCCTACATTCTATTTTGTGCGAATAGAGGACTACACATCATGCAAATAGTTTTAGGTGGTATTTTGACTTGGTGGCACAACATGCAACAATTATGTATGACATTTGGAGCCTTTCTCTGTGCCTGCCCCAAAATTCAAGCTGAAGTATTACAGACACTGAAGTTTTGGTTTGAAAGAAGTGAAGGGTTATGCTGATGTTTTCCAGGCTCCATTGGTAATGCTGCACCATGTTACAGGCTTAGCGCTTATGACATATTATAGGCATAGATTTAATTTGAGTTGTCAATCTGTGGACAACCTAACCTTCCTGAGTGTTTTTCCCTCGTGTGCTCTTTCTGCCTATGAACCTGACAAACAGAATTCACTCTTTCACTAACCTCTGCCCTGCATGCTGCATATTTGGTCATTGAGAAGGATCCAATTCTGCCCCGAACATTGCAACCCTTCTCTGCCACAATTCCACAAGAACATTCAAAGTTTCCTAATTTAAGGGGACAGTTCTGCCCCATTGGATTGGTGAGATTCCATTTTTGCAGGCCCGTTTGGTCACAACAAACGGCAATGTTTCAAAAGAGTGGCAGCCCTTTAAGAGCCACTGTTCTGCCACATTCCCTGCCCATTTTTAGCGTTGATGTGGAGATGCCGGTGATGGACTGGGGTTAACAATTGTAAACAATTTTACAACACCAAGTTATAGTCCAACGATTTTATTTTTAATCCCACAAGCTTTCGGGGGCTTTCCCCTTCCTCAGGCAGTGTGGAAATGACAATTTCGAATCCTTCGCATTTTAAGATCACATAAAAAAGCCTGGTGATTACTGCCCATTGCCAAGGCAATCACAGTGAGCAGACAGAAAGGTGTCATCTAAAAGGCCACTGAATATAAAACCCCCCCAAAAAAACAGATAACATTTGTTCGCTGGTGGGGTTACGTGTAGTGTGACATGAACCCAAGATCCCAGTTGAGGCCGTCCTCATGGGTGCGGAACTTGGCTATTAATTTCTGCTCGACGATTTTGCGTTGTCGTGTGTCTCGAAGTCCGCCTTGGAGTATGTTTACCCGAAGGTCGGTGGCTGAATGTCCATGACTGCTGAAGTGTTCCCCGACAGGGAGAGGACCCTCCTGTTTGGCGATTGTTGCGCGGTGTCCGTTCATCCGTTGTCGCAGCGTCTGCATGGTCTCGCCAATGTACCATGCTCTGGGGCATCCTTTCCTGCAACATATGAGGTAGACAACGTTGGCCGAGTCACAGGAGTATGAACCGTGCACCTGGTGGGTGGTGTCCTCTCGTGTGATGGTGGTATCTGTGTCGATGATCTGGCATGTCTTGCAGAGGTTACCGTGGCAGGGTTGTGTGGTGTCGTGGACGCTGTTCTCCTGAAGGCTGGGTAATTTGCTGCGAACGATGGTTTGTTTGTTTGTGCAGGGAACCCCCAGCTTCTGTCGCGACACTACAGACTTTCTACAAAAACTCAGTACCCACGGACCTGTTGAACCAGGAACACTTCTCACCACGATGGACGTCTCGGCACTTTACACCAGTATCCCCCACGATGACGGCATCGCTGCGACAGCATCAATACTCAACACCAACAGCCAATCTCCAGACGCCATCCTACAACTCATCCGCTTCATCCTGGATCACAATGTCTTCACCTTCGATAACCAGTTCTTTACCCAAACACACGGACCAGCCATGGGGACCAAATTCGCACCCCAATAAGCCAACATTTTCATGCACAAGTTCGAGCAGGACTTCTTCACTGCACAGGACCTCCAACCAACACTATACACCAGATACATCGACGACATTTTCTTTCTATGGACCCACGGTGAGGAATCACTAAAGAGACTACACGATAACATCAACAAGTTCCATCCCACCATCAAGCTCACCATGGACTACTCCTCAGAATCAGTTTCTTTCTTGGACACACGAATCTCCATCAAAGACGGGCACCTCAGCACCTCACTCTACCGCAAGCCCACGGACAATCTCACGATGCTCCACTTTTCCAGCTTCCACCCTAACCACGTCAAAGAGGCCATCTCCTATGGACAGGCCCTGCGAATACACAGGGTCTGCTCAGACGAGGAGGAACGCGACGGACACCTACAGACGCTGAAAGACGCCCTAGTAAGAACGGGATATGATGCTCGACTCATCGATCGACAGTTCCGACGGGCCACAGCGAAAAATCGCGTAGACCTCCTCAGAAGACTAACACGGGACGCAACCAACAGAGTACCCTTTGTCGTCCAGTACTTCCCCGGAGCGGAGAAACTACGCCATGTTCTCCGCAGCCTTCAACATGTCATCAATGATGACGAACACCTCGCTATGGCCATCCCCACACCTCCACTACTCGCCTTTAAACAGCCACCCAACCTCAAACAGACCATCGTTCGCAGCAAATTACCCAGCCTTCAGGAGAACAGCGTCCACGACACCACACAACCCTGCCACGGTAACCTCTGCAAGACATGCCAGATCATCGACACAGATACCACCATCACACGAGAGGACACCACCCACCAGGTGCACGGTTCATACTCCTGTGACTCGGCCAATGTTGTCCACCTCATACGTTGCAGGAAAGGATGCCCCAGAGCATGGTACATTGGCGAGACCATGCAGACGCTGCGACAACGGATGAACGGACACCGCGCAACAATCACCAAACAGGAGGGTCCTCTCCCTGTCGGGGAACACTTCAGCAGTCATGGACATTCAGCCACCGACCTTCGGGTAAACATACTCCAAGGCGGCCTTCGAGACACACGACAACGCAAAATCGTCGAGCAGAAATTAATAGCCAAGTTCCGCACCCATGAGGACGGCCTCAACCGGGATCTTGGGTTCATGTCACACTACACGTAACCCCACCAGCGAACAAATGTTATCTGTTTTTAATATAACGGGTCATTGACTGTCTTCGTTCTGTCTCTCTCTCTTTTTTTTGGGGGGGTTGTATATTCAGTGGCCTTTTAGATGACACCTTTCTGTCTGCTCACTGTGATTGCCTTGGCAACGGGCAGTAATCACCAGGCTTTGTTATGTGTTCTTAAAATGCGAATGATTCGAAATTGTCATTTCCACACCGCCTGAGGAAGGGGAAAGCCCCCGAAAGCTTGTGGGATTAAAAATAAAATCGTTGGACTATAACTTGGTGTTGTAAAATTGTTTACATTTTTAGCGTGGCACTCCCGTGATTATGATAAATGTTCAGGGAACACATAATAATTATTTAAATGAGCTGACCTTGAAAACCTGATGAGGTCAGCTCCCCACTCCTCACGCGTGATATTCCTGCCATTTTTTCCTGAGATCAAGGAACTGGTGTTCTAATCTAATCACAAATTTGCCTGCAGTTGAGATCCTATATTGCATGATTTTTCTTTGTAAATAATACACATACTCATTTGGTTTTATGCGAATTACTGCAAGTTGTAGAATGACCGTGATCTAAAAACTGACATATTAGTAATAAAGGAAACAAGAATAGGTGATGTAGCAAGTAAGCCAGGCTTGGATTTCAAATGCACACTTCCTTCAAGCATGTGAAAGCATTGAGAGGTGTATTTATGGATTGTCAAGCGGTAGTGTACTTTACGCAGGCTTACGGTAGTAAGCACACAGAGTTACTATTGAGCAGATCGAACATAATTTGCATTGTTAAGCATCAGTTTTATTAATGATTACTGTTAAGCATCTGAACAAGAAAAAAACTAAGCATTGATCCCTCTAAATAATAAATTATATGAAATAATACTGATGGCAGAGTTGGTTACGAAATGACACATTGTCCCAAAGTAGGAGAGAACAAAGTCCAGGATCACAAGCAAAAGTTAAAACTGGTGGTGGCAAAACACATTGTACAGACAGCAATCATCTTTGGCACAGGGCCAAGTCAAGCAATCGCAAAACCAGAGAGAGGCCTGGATGGAGTTGTTTGACAGTTGCATCATATTCCCAGGAATAAAAGGACCTAACAAGGGTCAGAGAACAATTCAATGACGTAAAGAAGGCCACCAAGAAGGAGACTGCATTTAACAGCCAAGGTAACCATGCATTTGATGAAGAATTCATACAATTAAAAGGAGTTAACACTGAGTTGAAGGTTGCAGAACTCTTTGGTATAAAAAGTCTGCTGGGTGTTACAGAGACTCAAGCAAGGTTCTTGCACTAGGTTCTGGAACGTTTCAGACCAATGAATATTGATTACATCCAACATGTATGTAAAAGCAAATTTCAGAAAAAAGCTTAAGTGCTATCATAATATATGTCATTCCATATCTGATACATTGCCTTCTATCAGTTATCCTGTTTTGTTTTATTTCATTCTCTACTGATGTGTTTATCAGAGTTCTGTATTTCTACTGATATGATTATAAGATCTATCCTTGGGCTTTTCCTCTTCCTCATCTACATGCTACCCTTTGGTGACATCATCTGCAGACATGAGATGAGTTTCCACATGTATGCCGATGATACTCAGTTCTCTTGGCCCCTTGACTGTCTCTGTATAGAGGCACTGGAGAAGGTGCAAAAAAGATTTACTAGGATGATAGCAGAACTGAGGGGTTATACCCATCAGGAAAGATTGAGCAGTCTGGGGCTCTTTTCTCTGGAAAAGAGAAGAATGAGGGGTGACCTGATAGACATCTTTAAGATAATGAAAGGGTTTGATAGAGTAGACATAGAGAAGATGTTTCCACTAGCAGGGGAGACTAGAACTAGGGGCCATAAATATAAGATAGTCACTAATAAATCCAATAGGGAATTCAGTAGAGACTTCTTTACCCAGAGAGTGGTTAGAATGTGGAACTCGCTACCACAAGGAGCAGTTGAGGCGACTAGCATAGATGCATTTAAGCAGAAGCTAGAGAAACGCATGAGAGAGAGAGAGAGAGAGAAATAGAAGGATTTGCTGATAGGGCTAGACAAAGAGTGGTGGGAGGAGGCTTGTGTGGAGCATAAACACCGGCATGGACCAGTTGAGCCAAATGGCCTGTTTCTGTGCTGTAAATTCTATGCAATGCTATGTTAAATATGTAGCTGGTACTTTTACAGGCTTTCCCGGACTTATGGATGCTCCATATATTTGTCTTGAAGATACAGTTATTACAGCAGTAGCAATAGAAGATATGCCATTGTTTTGCCCCCATGAAAACTATGTCCAACTCATTCTGTAATTTCTGAGCTCCCTCCACCATTCCACTGCTCCTCCTAATTTGGTATCATCTGCAAATTTGACCACTTTGCATTGAGATTCTGAATCCAAGATAATTATGTAAATTAGAAACAGTAGTGATTCCAGCACTGAGCCCTGAGGTAACCCACTCTGACATAACTCTTCTAATGAGTACTCATTATTTAACCCTTCAGCCAGTTTCTTATCGATTCCCAGAGTTGACTCTGGCTGCCCACAGCTTTGAGTTTAATTAATAGCCTTTCTTGTGGAGCTTAATCAAAAGCCTTTTGGAAGTCGAGGTACACCACAGTATAGTGCTTCCCATAATCCACTTCCTCAAAGAAGTCGAGGAGGTTGGTCAGGCAGGAATCAGTTCAGCATTTTAAATATTTGATAAACATCATATAGTAGTAAAGCTTGAAGCATATTTCAATTTAACTGAAATATTTTTGATGAACGGAATCCATATAAAATATTTAATAGACATTTTAGTTATGTTCAAAAGGATATGGAAATTCTTCAGGGCAGTATCATCAAAATCTTTATTGTTTGACTTAATCACTGTGTCAGATTAAGAGATTTGAAAGTAGAATTGTGCATTTACCATATGACTTGAGAATGATGTTCTATTTTCAGCTTGTTCATTTGCAGTAGTGCTTATAAATAATCCTAGTTTGACAGTGCAGATTGTAACTTTTACAAAACAAACGCTTCTTAAATATGGCTGTGACATGCTGGTGGCATGATATTGACATATTATTTTATCTCCTTACAAAATCCAAAAATGATTTAGTTTAAAATAAATTTGTTCTTAGCACATGTGTATTTCTAAAATGACAATGCTATGTACAAAAACATAAACATCACAGAACGCTAATCGTCAAACCCTAGCATTTATTTAGCAAGAGTTTAACAAACACAGTTTGTATTATGAAATATTTTCTAAATACTGTTTAGTTATTAAAACTGAAAAATAAATGGGTCTGAAATTGTGCTGAGAAGGAATGCTAAATCGGATCACACAAACAACAGTTCTGATGGTATGTCATATCATAAAGCATTAGCTCAGCTAAAATCTGTAAAATTGTTGCTGCTGCTAACTTCAGGAAAGGCTTTGCAACTCTTTGGTTTAGGATTTACATTTCATCTCTGTAGTCAGACACCAGGGAAAGCTTTTTGAATAAACCTTTATCTGGTAACCCTAGTGAGGATATGACAAAATTTGGTTTCTGATACCAAAGAAATCAACATGACCTCCTAAACACAAAGATCAATGGAAGGTGAGAAGGCAAAGTGCTGTTGTTCCAATATAAGCACCAAGGTTTCCTGTGCTTAGGAGTCATAGGATTAAAATTTTCTCCCTTTTACCAACCGTCTATGGGCAGTACTAAGCTGTACGGGGAGGAAAATCGGCAGGGAGCCATTCCATCGGTTCCCCGCCAGTTGTCACCACTTTCTGGATTTTCCTCCGGAAGGGATGGCGGGCATATTTGGGCAGATGTATTCGCCCAAATGAAGGAAAGACAACAGTGAATGTACTTTCTTTCATTAATGCCTTATCAATGCTGGGTGTCAGGAATGCTCCTGCATTCTGGCATCCAGCATTGTAAGAAAGCAGGGGAGGTAGGGTGTGTTAAATTTTAAATACTATAAAAGCTAAGAGCAATAGTGACTTTGAAAACCACTGGCAGAGCTGTTTGGGCAGCTGCTCTGGGCTGCAGGTCTGTGTGCAGAACTCATCCAGGGCTTCCTTAGTGAATTGGAGTCTGCAAAGGCAAAGCTCCTCATTCATTTCCTCCTATGATCTCCAGGGGAATAGACATTATGGGGACAGGATTAATAGAAGGCTGGCTTCTTTTGATGCTGTTTCCCTCTTTTTTTATTCCTATCTGTTCTCCTCCTCCTCTCCATTGAGATTGCATACAGAGGAACCCATAGGGAAACCCATACTGCACGGAGATATCCTTTACTGTAGGTGGGGTTCAAAAATATGCTGGTAGCTAGGCAGTCCCTCATTCTGACAGTTCAAAGTCCACCTAGGGAGCTGAAAATATGCAGGAAAACTTAAGATATTGGCAAAAGTTGTCCAGGTTGCAAACAACTTTAAATGGAGCACTTCCACCAGACCTAGCTGATCTTGCAAGCCTCTACAGGTCATAAGTTACACCAAGTGGTATGGGGGCAAATATGATGGGAATTCCAACATGTTACCCAATCTCTTCATTTGTATCTCATTTGCATGTGTATGCTACTGAAAAAGCAGGTGAAGGAAACAGTCGCCCCACCCGGACTGAAAATTTCTGCAGATATAAAATGGGGTTGAAACTTGGCAGAAATCGGTCCTTCCCCAAAATCTAACCCGGAAAATTGAGATGGACCTGCATTATGCTCAATATTGCAAAAGATAGCATAATGTCCAGGGCCTTTGTCTCTTATCTACTTGTCTTGTAAACATTAAGGATGGGACATTGTAACACATGAAATTAGTAACTATGTAATGATATTTGTGGGTAAATCAAGAGAGGTAAAAAGTTCCTTTAATTAAACTATATACAAAGCTGCGATTAGTAGATCAGCAAATTTCAATGAATATCACAAGAAAACTGTTTTGCAAAGAACACAGAACACAGCTACTTGAATACTTAATGGGGAGGATTTCAATCTTTACTTTTGGGGGGGGTGAAATGGTCGAGTGGATTGCCTGCATTATAAAATCCGACCATTATAAAATCCGACCAATTTTCATTCAATTGATTTCCATGGTATAAAATTTGGGTAGGTTCTATAACGGGCAGACAATCCACTCCACTGCACAAGCAGTGAAAACCAAAATCTACCCCAATATTTAAAGCAATATTTTTACATCGAATCTACAGTAGAGAAAAAGACCATTCGGCCCAACTGGTCCATGCTGGCGTTTATGCTCCACACGAGCCTCCTCCCTCCTTACTTTGTCTAACACCAGCAACATACCCTCTATTCCTTTCTCCCTTGTGTGCTTATAGAATCACAACAGCAGAGAAGGAGGCCATTCGGCCCATCAAGCATGTGCTGGTTCTTTGTAAGAGAAATCCAGTTAGTCCCATTTCCCTGCTCTTTCCCTGTAGCCCTGCAAATTTTTTCCTTCAAATATTTATCCAATTCCTTTTTGAAAGCCACGATTGACTCTGCATCCACCACCCTTTCAGGCAATGCATTCCAGATCATAATTACTCGCTGCGTTAAAAAGTTTTTCCTCATGTCACCTTTGGTTCTTTTGCCAGTCACCCTAAATTTGTGTCCTCTGGTT
Source organism: Heptranchias perlo (assembly GCF_035084215.1). Classification (NCBI taxonomy): domain Eukaryota; kingdom Metazoa; phylum Chordata; class Chondrichthyes; order Hexanchiformes; family Hexanchidae; genus Heptranchias; species Heptranchias perlo. The sequence goes on from NC_090338.1 coordinate 46,600,255, forward strand.
CTCAACCCTTCCACCAATGGGAACAGTTTCTCTTTATTTACTTTATCTAAACCATCATGATTTTGGACACCTCTATCAAATCTCCTCTCAACCCTTTCTGCTCTAAGGAGAACAACCCCAGCTTCTCCACTCTATGTAACTGAAGTCCCTCATCCCTGGAACCATTCTATTAAATATTTTCTGCACCCTCTCTAAGGTCTCAACATCCTTCCTAAAGTGTGGTGCCCAAAATTGGACACAATACTCGAGTTGTGGCCGAACCAGTGTTTTATACAGAACTTCCTTGCTTTTGTACTCTATTTATAAAGCCCAGGATCCCGTATGCTTTTTTAATTGCTTTCTCACCTTCAACGACCTGTGCACACATACCCCCAGGTCTCTCTGTTCCTGCACTCCCTTTAGAATTGTACCATTTTGTTTATATTGCCTCTCCTCATTCTTTCTGCCAAAATGTATCACTTCGCACTTCTCTGCATTAAATTTGATCTGCCATGTGTCCGTCCATTCCACCAGCTTGTCTATTACTATCCTCCTTACTGTTTACTATACTTCCAAGTTTTGCATCATCTGCAAATTTTGAAATTGTGCCTTGTACACCCAAGTCCAAGCCATTAATGTATCTAGCTTCCCTCATGCTCTTTGCCTCAACTATTCCACATTCTTACCATTCTTTGAGTAAAGAAGTTTCTCCTGAATTCCCTATTGGATTTATTAGTGACTATCTTATATTTATGACATCTAGTTTTGGACTCCCCACAAGTGGAAACATTTTCTCTCTGTCTTCTCTATCAAACCCTATCATTATCTTAAAAATTTCTATCAGGTCATCCCTTGGCCTTCTCTTTTCTAGAGAAAAGAGACCCAGCCTATTCAGCAATCCCTGATAAGTATATCCTCTCAGTTCTGGTATCATCCTTGTGAATCTTTTTTGCACCTTCTCCAATGCCTCTATATCCAGACCAGAACTGTGCACAGTACTCCAAGTGTGGTCCAACCAAGGTTCTATACAACTTTAACATAACTTCTCTGCTTTTCAATTCTATCCCTCTAGAAATTAATCCCAGTGCTTGGTTTGCCTTTTTTTAGGGCCTTATTAACCTGCATTGCTACTTTTAGTGATTTGTGTACCCCTAGATCCCTTTGTTCCTCTACCCCATTTAGACTCTTATTATCCAAGCAGTATGTGGCCTCCTTATTCTTTGTACCAAAATGCACCACCTCACACTTATCTATATTGAAATTCAATTGTCATTTATACATCCATTCTGCAAGTTTATTAATGTCTTCTTGCAATTTGACGCATTCTTCCTTTGTATTAATTACACTCCCCAGTTTGGTATCGTTTGCAAATTTTGAAATTGTATTTCCGATTCCTGAGTCCAAATCATTAATATAAATTGTGAACCACAGTGGTCTCAACACTGATCCTTGTGGGACACCACTTCCCACCTTTTGCCAGTCTGAGTAACTATCCTTAACCCCTATTCTGTTCTGTAGTCAACTTGCTATCCATTCTGCTACCTGTCCCGACTCCACATGCTCTGACCTTAGTCATGGGTCTACTATGCGGTACCTGATCGAAGGCCTTTTAAAAATCCAAATATATTACATCTACTACATTACCCTTGTCCAATCTTTCTGGTACTTCTTCAAACAATCCAATGAAGTTGGTCAAACATGACCGTCCCTTTTGAAATCCCTGCTGACTACTCTTTATTATAGTGTTTAAGTTTGATTAGTTTATCAATTATCTCTCCCCTTTCTATCTTAAATGTCTTTATATCTTTTTTGATCTCTTCTTCTAATGTTATGAGATGTTTATCCCAGAAAGACATTAGAGAAATGCCATGGAGAAAGTCTCCTTAAGGGGACAAATTTTCTTAGTAGAAAGCAGTTTTGTAGAGACACACCACATTGGGTTTCTAATTAGAAAATATCCATCCAGGTGCCTGACCCAACTGGTTGGTTTCTGACTCACTACTGTGGAACTGAATGTGATTTGGCATTGTTCCCAAGACCTGGAACCTAATCTCAGCCTTCAAGCATTCCTGTAGGCTCAGTAAAGGTCAGGGTCCTGGCTTGTATTGAAAGTTTGAGTCGTGCTGCAATAGCAGCAGCATCATAGGCATCCAGGAGTAGATAAGATGCACAGCTCTATGGAAGAAAGGGGGAAGTTGATCTGTTGATTTGCTATCCAAGTGGGTCTTCTTCAGTTGAAATTCTACCAATGGAGAATATCCTCTCAAAGAGAATTCATTCTCAATAACCTTTTTCTACAGTCCTTTTTTTGCAGGGCAGGGAAAGGAAGTAATATAAAAGTACTATTTAGGAGTATAATTAATTCCCTGTTAATAGCAATAATAAAACAGTTAGATACCAATTCTGAAATTTATGAATAACCTACATAAATCAAAAACTGACATGAAAATTGGGATAATTTCCAGAATGTTGCATTTTAACAGATCCACAAAGGTGTTGCTAAAATCGCCTTACAACTATAACATTCAAAAATCTTAAGTGCCGCACCTTGAACTATTGTTGTCTAGGATATAAAATCAAATGGTTAAAATTTTGTTTACAGATATTTATAGCAGGACTGGTAGCTGTCAAAGTTTGAACTTCATACTAATGAACCCATAAAGCTACAACCATTTATGTTTACCAGTATTTATATTCTAAAGGTGATTCTTCCATTTCTGTTTAAATGCAGCTTGCTAATTTGCAGTTAAGTGATACTATCATTGCCTACCTGAGGCTTTTCCTGCAGTTGTACTTGTATAACTTTCTTTTGTGACCGATATAGACAAAAAGACTACCCTAGGATGTTATTCTAAAAATAGGTACAAGTTTGTGGTGCATCTGCTTTGCTTGTGCCAATAATTTGCAAGTGTAATATATCTGTGATTGAATTCATTGATGTGCAGTTAGAACTCTGCATAACACCATTTTAAAAGGTCAATAGCATAATATATTTAATTGTATGCATGCATGCTGCTTAAATTAGCTTCATGAGTTGCCTCTTTCTCTATTAGCCTTTGATTTTTAAATAGTTCACAGGAAGAAAGAAGGTGGCCAGTTCTTCAGAGTAAATGCTCTTTATCTGCTTTCCTACCAATTGATCTTTAACAAGCTAAGGATGGTAAAGGGAAGGAAATGAATAATAAAACTAAGCATATTCTCAAAAGAAGCAGGAACCTGAAGAATCTTTCTCACATTAGGGAGAAATTGTTTCCACTGGCAGGAGGGTTGGTAACCAGAGGAACAGTTTTAAGATAATTGGCAAAAAAAAAAGGGAGGAGATGAGAATTTTTTTTACACAGCGAGTTGTTATGATCTGGAATGCATTGCCTGAAAGGGTGGTGGAAGCAGATCCAATAATAACTTGCAAAAGGGAATTGGATAAATACTTGAAAAGGAAAAATTTGCAGAGCTATGGGGAAAGAGTAGGGGAGTGGGACTAATTGGCTCGCTCTTTTAAAGAGCCAGCACAGGCATGATGGGCCGAATGGCCTCCTTCGGTGCTGTAAGATTTTATCATTCTATATATTGAAATAATTTGATCCACAAACATCTACACATTGGGATATTATATTTACTTACATATAAAGCCATCCACATATGAGATGACTCCTGACATTCCAGCTATATTAATAGTGATGTTTATGACAGCACTAAATCACAGACACAGACCTAATTTCAGACGGCAGGAATAATATTACTTCTGAACAGCAAGTTCAAATTTTCTCTCACTCTGGTGGGCAGCTTCTTCAATCCCATGTTCCTATCAATACAGGCAATTTGATATACTGCACTGCAGAGAGTGGAGCAGGCGATCACTGTTGTGGAAAGTGGAGTGGGAGACAAACCAATGCTGCAGAGAGTAGAACAAAATATACATCTGTACTTATAGATGGGGGAGTACTTTGAACAGAAAGTACTCCCCTAGGTAAACTTTCCTTCTCCTTTTCATTTATGCTTGCTTCAAAACAAAAGCACTGTGCTTGCAATGCTTTAGCTGGGACTCACTTTGTAATTGGCTACCCCTCACTATACTTTGGATACAGGTTGACTACTAGTCGAATGTACCAGATACCTCAGGCTGGGATAAAGGTGCAAGAGGGCATCGTAGAGAATCATAGAATCTTACAGCACAGAAGGAGGCCATTTGGCCCATCGTGCCTCTGTTGGCTCTTTGAAAGAGCTATCCAATTTAGTCCCACGCCCCAGCTTTTTCCTCATAACCCTGCAAATTAGTCCTCTTCCAGTACATGTCCAATTGCCCTTTGAAAGTTCCTATGGAATCTGATTCCACCGCCCTTTCAGGTAGTGCGTTCCAGATCTTAACAACCCTCTGTGTGCAAAATTTCTCCGAATTTCCCCTCTAGTTCTTTTTCCAATTATTTTAAATCTATGACCTTTGGTTACCAACCCACTTGCTAGAGAAAACAGTTTCTCCCTACTTGTTCTATCAAAACCCCTCATAATTTTGAATACCTCTATTAGGTTTCCCCTTAACCTTACCTGCTGTAAACAGAACAACCCCAGCTTCTCCAATCTCTCCACATACACAAAGTCCCTCATCCCTGGTATCATGCTGGTAAACCTCCTCTGTACCCTCTCTAAAGCCTTGACTTCCTTCCTAAAGCGTGGTGCCCAGAATTGGACACAATGCTCCAGCTGAGGCCTAACCAATGATTTGTTAAGGGTTGGCATGACTTCCTTGTTTTTGTATACAATGACCCTGTTTACAAAGCCAAGTATCCCATACGCTTTCTTAGCCGCTTTATGAACTTGCCCTACCGCCTTCAAAGATTTGTGAATATGTAACCCCCAGGTCCCTCTGCTCTTTCACTCCCCTCAAAATAGCACCATTTAAATTATACTGCTTCTCCATGTTGTTCCTCCCAAAATGCATCACTTCACACTTATCCACATTAAATTGCATCTACCGTGTGTCTGCCCATTTCTCCAGTTTGTCTATGTCCTCCTGAAATCTGCTACTATCCTGCTCATTATTTACTACGTTGCTAAGTTTTGTATCACCCACAAGCTTCAAAATTGTACTCTCTATACCCAAGTCCATTTATTTATATATAACAAGAAAAGCAATGGTCCTAATACCGACCCCTGGGGGACCCCATTGCACATTCTCTCCAGTCAGAAAAACATCCGTTCACTGCTACTCTCTGCCTCCTATCCCTTAGCCAATTATGGACCTAAGTTACCACTGTCCCTTTATTACCATGTGCTTCTATTTTCCGAATAAGTCTATTATGTGGCGAGTGACCCACCTCCTGACTCCCCAAAGCCTTTCCACCATCTACAAGGCACAAGTCAGGAGTGTGATGGAATACTCTCCACTTGCCTGGATGAGTGCAGCTCCAACAACACTCAAGAAGCTCAACACCATCCAAGATAAAGCAGCCCGCTTGATTGGCACCCCATCCACCACCCTAAACATTCACTCCCTTCACCACCGGCGCACTGTGGCTGCAGTGTGCACCATCCACAGGATGCACTGCAGCAACTCGCCAAGGCTTCTTCGACAGCACCTCCCAAACCCGCGACCTCTACCACCTAGAAGGACAAGTGTAAACAATTTTACAACACCAAGTTATAGTCCAACAAATTTATTTTTAATTCCACAAGCTTTCGGAGGCTTCCTCCTTCGTCAGGTGAACGGTTCACCTGACGAAGGAGGAAGCCTCCGAAAGCTTGTGGAATTAAAAATAAATTTGTTGGACTATAACTTGGTGTTGTAAAATTGTTTACAATTGTCAACCCCAGTCCATCACCGGCATCTCCACATCATAGAAGGACAAGAGCAGCAGGTACATGGGAACAACACCACCTGCACGTTCCCCTCCAAGTCACACACCATCCCGACTTGGAAATATATCGCCGTTCCTTCATTGTCGCTGGGTCAAAATCCTGGAACTCCCTTCCTAACAGCACTGTGGGAGAACCGTCACCACACGGACTGCAGCGGTTCAAGAAGGCGGCTCACCACCACCTTCTCAAGGGCAATTAGGGATGGGTAATAAATGCTGGCCTCGCCAGCGACGCCCACATCCCGTGAACGAATAAAAAAAAACTTTATCAAAGAATTCAATCAGGTTTGTAGGACACGATTTGTCTTTAACAAATTTGTGCTGGCTGTCCCTTATTAAACCATGCTTCTCCAAGTGAGAATTAATTTTATCCTTGACAATGGTCTCTGGTAGTTTTCCCACCAGTGATGTTAGACTGATTAATCTGTCGTTACCAGGTTTATCCCTCTCCCTTTTTTTGAACAGGGGTGTAACATTTTCAACGATCCAGTCCTCTGGCATCACTCTCATATCCAAGGAGTAAGGAATCTTACAACACCAGGTTATAGTCCAACAAATTTATTTTAAAATCACAAGCTTTCGGAGATTATCCCCTTCGTCAGGTGAATTCCTTACATTTGTCCACCCCAGTCCATCACCGGCATCTCCACATCATATCCAAGGAGGATTGAAAGATTGTGGTCAGAACTTCTGCTATCTCCACCCTAGCTTCCCTCAGCAACCTAGGATGCATCCCATCTGGACCGGTGACTTTTTAATTTTGAGTGATGCCAATCTATTTAGCACCTCCTTTCTATCTATTTCTATCCTATCCAATATCTCTACTCCCCCTCCTCTACTGCGACATTAACTTCATCTCCTTCTTTAGTGAAGACAGATGCAAAATATTCATTCAGTACCTTAGCCACGTCCTCTGCCTCCACAAGAAGATTTCCTTTTTTGTTCCTAATCGGCCCCACCATTCCTTTAACTATCCTTATACTTTTTATATGTTGATAAAAGATTTTTGGGTTCCCCTTTATGTTACCTGATAATCTATTCTCACACTCTCTCTTTGTCCTTCTTATATCCTTCTTTAATTTCCCCCTGCACTCTCTGTATTCTGCCTAGTTTTCTATTGTATTCTGTACCTGATATATGTCATAAACCCCCTTTTTCTGTTTTATTTTAACCTGTATTTCCTTTGTCATCCAGGGAGCTCTAGCTTTGGATGCCCCATCTTTCCTCCGCATGGGAATATGTTTGGTTTGTACCCAAACTATCTCTGCCTTGATGGCCTTCCATTGCTCATTTACTGTTTTCCTGGCCAATCTTTATTTCCAGTCCACCTGTGCTTGATCCTTTCTCAAATCACTGAAATTGGCTCTCTTCCAGTTGGATATTTTCACCTGATTTTTCTTTGTCCCTTTCCATAACTATTTGAAACCTAGTTATATTATTATCACTATTATCCTGATGTTTCTCCTACTGAAACAGACTCCACTTGCCCTACTTCATTCCCCAAAACTAGACCCAGTACTGCTTCCTTCCTCGTTGGGCTAGAAACATACTGATCAAGTTCTCCTGTACACAATTTAGGAATTCTTCATCCTCCTTGCCCTTTACTCTATTTCCACTCCCCCCAGTCTATATTAGGGTAATTGAAGTCCACTACTATTACTGCTCTATTATTTTTACATTTTTCTGAAATTTGCATTCAGATTTGCTCCTCCAACTCCTTCTCACTATTTGGGGGTCTACAGTAAACACCCAGCAATATAACAACTCCTTTTCTGTTCCTTAACTCTAACCAAATAGATTCAGTCTTTGAACCCTCTAGTACATCGTCCCTCTGTAGAATTGTAATATTATCCTTGATCAATACTGCCACCACCGCTACTCCTGTCTTTTTTCCTGCCCTATCCCTAATGAATACATTGTAGCCAGGAGTCCACTTCTTTTCATGGGTAAAATTGAATAATATCACACTTTTTCATTTGGATAATAGCACATACATCCTTTTTATTCTTAATCTTAATAGCAGCAAAAGTTTCCCCTCTATAAACAATCAAGTTATAGTAAATTTTGCTTTTGAAAAAAAGATAGAATGAGTCTTAAAACATAAGAACATAAGAAATAGGAGCAGGAGTAGGCCATACGCCTGCTCCGCCATTCAATAAGATCATGGCTGATCTTCTACCTCAACTCCACTTTCCCGCCCTATCCCTATATACCTTGATTCCCTTAGTGTCCAAAAATCTATTGATCTCAGTTTTGAATATTTGATCTTATGCTTTAAATTTACATTTTCTATGCATGGTAGCATCTGAGTGCATTTTTGTGCCATGTATAGATGTTATCTGCTAGATGGGTTTTCCCAGGGTACTTACCAACAGCTGAGAGTCATGCACTTCTTTGTATGTACGGATCTGTGGCCGTGATCTATGTACTTCCGTAGATGAGGGGGCACTGTTAAAACTCCAGCCTGAAAAACTCAAGTAGAGGCAACCAACATAAGGGACTTCCACCCTACATTTACTGGGCTACCATTGGTCTATCTCCGCCTCATCTGTCTCTTCCTCATTGCTGTGTTATGTAACACCTAGTGCTTCCTCATACCCATCGCTCAGTGTAAATCCCAAAATGCTAGATTGTGAGTGGCACTAAGTGTAAGTAAGAATGGTGATATAGGGTGCTGTGCTGAATGATGCTGCTTTGTTTGATTTTGGAGACCATTGATTTCTCCACCGTCATCTATGAAGAGAGCAAAGGGTACATTTATGACTAACTAAGCACACGTCTCCAATGCGTTTGAATGTAATGAACTGAGAAGACAACATGAATTTGTACATATTAGTTGGTCTCTGCCTTTCTCAGTGGGAATGCCTTCATTTAAAAGGCTGTCAAAATCTTTTGTTTATTGGGGTCCCCTCTGGGCCCTTCAATTAAATGCCATAGTAAAGTAACATGAGCAGACAGTATTAAGGAGTCCATTCAGCACGAGTTACAGCTTTCCTGTTCTGTCACAATGCAAATATGATGTGACCCTTTTTAAAGGAAAAAATCCATCTTCATTAGGACCTCTTTAGTTAATTATATTTGTGTGAGTACTGGGTTGTGCTTTTCGATGTATCAATTTCAAATGCCTTAAACTGTCACATTCAAATATGTGCTACAGTTAATAGTGAAGCATTCATTACATTTTCTTTGTAGCTATCCAAGAAACTTGTTCCTCACCTTCTTACAAAAACTTTGAGTTTCTAAGCCACCTTTAATATGCTCAACAATCCATGTTCCGAAAGCCTGGCACAGACCTTGATTAATGAGCTACACTCTCGACCCAAAATGGTTATCTTGCTTTTCATGGAACCTGTCAATAAGAACAGTCAGGTCATGGTCAGTAACTAGGATTTGAAAACAATGTGCACAAATATTTTTGTAAAGTGAATTATCAGTAATATTTTTAGTTATTACATTGTTACAAATTGTAGACTCAGAAATTATTTTAATGATTGCATTGTATAAAGCATAAAAGTCTTAAAGGTACCTAATAAAACAAATTCATTTCAAGATATATAATAATGTTGAATAAATTAGAGGAGAAATGTAGAAAGCTTCATATCATAGAATCATAGAATCATAGAAAGGTTACAGCTACAGAAGGAGGCCATTCGGCCCATCAAGTCTGTGTCGGCTCTTTGCAAGAGCAATCCAGCTAGTCCCACTCCACCGCCCTATCTCCGTAGCCCTGCAAATTTTTTTCCTTTCAAGTACTTATCCAGTTCCCTTTTGAAGGCCATGATTGAATCTGCCTCCACCACCCCCTCAGGCAGTGCATTCCAGATCATAACTACTTGCTGTGTAAAAGAGATTTTCCTCATATCACCTTTGGTTCTTTTGCCAATCACCTTAAATCTATGTCCTCTGGTTCTTGACCCTTCCATCAATGGGAACAATTTCTCTCTATCTACTCTGTCCAGACCCTTCATGATTTTGAATACCTCTATCAAATTTCCTCTCAACCTTCTCTGTTCCAAGGAGAACAACCCCAGCTTCTCCACTCTATCCACATAACTAAAGTCCCTCATCCCTGGAATCATTCTCGTAAATCTCTTCTGCACTCTCTCTAAGGCCTTCACATCTTTCCTGAAGTGCGGTGCCCAGAACCAATACTCCAGTTGTGGCCGAGCCAGTGTTTTATAAAGGTTCATCATGAATTCCTTGCTTTTGTACTTTATGCCTCTATTTATAAAGCCCAGGATCCTGTATGCTTTTTTAACCGCTTTCTCAATCTGCCCTGCCACCTTCAATGATTTGTGTTTACTTAAACCCCCAGATCTCTCTGTTCCTGTACCCCTTTTAGAATTGTGCCCTTTAGTTTATATTGCCTCTCCTCATTCTTCCTACCGAAATGTATCAGCTCGCATTTTTCTGCATTAAATTTCATCTGCCATGTGTCCGCCCATGCAACCAGCCTGTCTATATCCTCTTGCAGTCTATCACTATCCTCCTCACTGTTCACTACACTTCCAAGTTTTGTGTCATCTGCAAATTTTGAAATTGTGCCCTGTGCACCCAAGTCCAAGTCATTAATATATATCAAGAAAAGCAGTGGTCCTTGTACCGACCCCTGGGGAACACTACTGTACACCACCGTCCAATCCGAAAAACAACTGTTCACCACTACTATCTGTTTCATGTTACTTATCCAATTCTGTATCCATGGTGCTACTGCCCCTTTTATTCTACAGGCAACCCTATGATGACAAGCGTATTATGCGGCACTTTATCAAACGCCTTTTGAAAGTCCATATACACCATATCAACTGCATTGCCCTTATCTAACCTCTCTGGTACCTCATCAAAAAACTCTATCAAGTTAGTTAGACATGATTTGCCTTTAACAAATCTGTGCTGGCTTTCCCTAATCAATCCACACTTGTTCAAGTGACTGCTAATTCTGTCCCGGATTATCGTTTCTAAAAGTTTCCACACCACTGAGGTTAAACTGACTGGCCTGTCGTAGTTGGGTTTATCCTTACACCCTTTTTTGAACAAGGGTGTAATATTCACAATTCTCCAATCCTCTGGCACCACCCCCGTATCTACAGATGTTTGGAAGATTATGGCCTGTACCTCCACAATTTCCACCCTTACTTCCGCAGCAACCTAGGATGCATCCCATCCACACCGGGTTACTTATCTACTTTAAGTAAGCTAGCCTTTCCAGTACCTCCTCTTTATCAACTTTTAGCCCATCTCAATTACATCTTCCTTTACTGAGACTCTGGCAACATCTTCTTCCTTGGTTAAGACAGATGCTAAGTATTCATTTAGTACCTCGGCCATGCCCTCTGCCTCCATGAGTGGATCTCCTTTTTGGTCCCTAATCAGCCCCATCCCTCTTTTTGCTACCCGTTTACTGTTTACAGGCCTATAGAAGACTTCTTTATTCCCTTTTATGTTGGCCGCCAGTCTATTCTCATACTCTCTCTTTGCCCCTCTTATTTCCTTTTGCACTTTCCCTCTAAACTTTTTATATTCAGCCTGGTTCTCCCTTGTGTTGTCAACCTGACATCTGTCACACGCTCCTTTTTTCTGCTTCATCTTACTCTCTATCTCTTTTGTCATCCAGGGAGCTCTGGCTTTAGTTACCCTCCCCTTCTCCCTCGTGGGAATGTACCTAGACTGAAGGCGAACCATCTCTTCTTTAAAGGCCGCCCACTGTTCAATTACAGTTTTGCCTGGCAATCTTTGATTCCAATTTACCTGGGCCAGATCTGTTCTTATCCCACTGAAATTGGCCCTCCTCCAATTGAATATTTTTACTTTAGAGTGGTCCATGTCCTTTTCCATAGCTTTTCTAAACCTTACGATACTATGATCGCTGTTCCCGAAATGTTCCCCCACTGACACTTGCTCACTTGGCCCGCCTCATTCCCCAAAACCAAATCCAGCAATGCCTCCTTCCTCATTGGGCTGGATACGTACTAATCAAGAAAGTTTTCCTGAACACACTTCTAAAATTCCTCCCCCTCTTTGCCCCTTATATTATTACCGTCCCAGTCTATATTAGGATAGTTGAAGTCCCCCGTTATCACTACTTTATGGCTTTTGTACCTCCCTGTAATTTTCCTGCAAATTTGTTCCTCTATTTCCTTCCCACTATTTGGTGGCCTATAGAATACACTCAGACGTGTAATGGCACCTTTATTGTTTCTTAGCTCTAACCAAATAGATCCTGTCCTTGACCCCTCCAGGACATCCTCTCTCTCCAGCACTGCAATATTTTCCTTAATCAATACTGCACCCCCCCCCCCCCCCCCCCACCATTTCTTTCCTTCTCTATATTTTCTGAACACTTTGTATCCAGGAATATTTAGTACCCAATCCTGCCCTTTTTTGAGCCAGGTCTCCGTTATCACCACAACATCATATTTCCATGTGGCTATTTGCGTCTGCAGCTCACCAACCTTATTTACCACACTTTGTGCGTTTACACACATGCACTGCAAACCAATCATAGACTTTCTTGTACTCTCTCTTAGTCTGATCCCACCTACTACCATACTATTTCTTACTCTAGTCCTATCTGTCTCTCCCAATCCTTTGTGCACCTTGTTTCTCCTTTCCAATGTTACATCCTGATGCTCATCCCCCTGCCAAATTAGCTTAAACCCTCCCCCACCCCCGCCCCCACAGCACAAGCGAACCTCTCCGCAAGAACATTGGTCCCAGCTCTGTTGAGGTGCAACCCGTCCGGCCTGTACAGGTCCCACCTCCCCCAAAACTGGTCCCTATGCCCCAGGAATCTAAAGCCCTCCCTCCTGCACCATCCCTCCAGCCACACATTCATCTGCTCTATCCTCCTATTTTTATACTCACTAGCATGAGGCACCGGGAGTAATCCGGTGATTACTACCTTGAGGTCCTGCTTGTTAATCTCTTTCCTAACTCCTTAAAATCTGTTTGCGGGACCTCATCCCCCTTTCTACCTATGTCGTTGGTACCATTATAGACCACGACCCCCCGGTTGTTCACCCGCCCCCTCCAGAATGTCCTGCAGCTGCTTAGCAACATCCTGGCACCAGGGAGGCAACGTACTATCCTGGAATCACATCTGCAGCCACAGAAATGCCTGTCTGTTCCCATAACTATAGAACTTTATCAAGTACATTTCTGTTCAACTATCAATAGATGGATAACCATGTTTTTAAGTTCCAGAATTATGGAACAGAATTGTATTCTCACTATTATTAGTGAGTAGTAAAACAATACTAACAGGGATTCTTAGGTTGCAATTAGATTGCAAATACTGATCTAAGATTGGTTCATAGTTAAATGTGCAGTGATTATGAAGTTGTCCTTCTACCCAGGTTTCTTGAATGAAATTCCTTGGCCTGGGGAGAGAGAGGCAGAAGCAGCAGCATAAATGGAGTGGGTGGGCTGGAATTTGAGAAAGGACCCAGTTCCGCTAGGTCTCCGTTTTGAATGTTTTGAAATTCCACTAAAAGTGAGGGCAGGCGCCTCTTGCATTCATGTCCAGCTACGTGCAGAGGTTCGGACAGTTGGACAGGTCAGAAATTCCACCAGTTTTGCCTCATTTCCCCCCCAATGCAAAATACATCAGCATGATATAGGCATATTTATGTGCTAGGATCAGATCCTGGTGAAAGTAGGGCTCACAGCAGCCTAAAATGTTCTAATGACAACCAATTCCAGAGCGATCAATTGCCATTTGGAAAGTGGCGACTTACAAGTGCTGAGTTTTTTTTAACGATGTGAAGTCTTCCTTTGCTGGAATGGCTGGCCTGTTGAGGTCGCGACAAAGTGCCCCTAGACATTCCTGGCTCCCAGCGGATGGCCACCCTGGTATGCCGGAAAAGGTGGGGTCACCATTTCATTTAGTACTGTAGTTATATGCCACCAAAGCCAGAATAACCAAATGCAAAATTAAAGTTTGCATGTACTCAAGTCATGGTTTATGGGACATATATTCAAATATATATGCCTTTCCTTTCTATTTCAAAAAATATTTTTGTACTCATCAGTGTGAAGAATGCTAACATTGGGAAATGGACACTTTCCTGCTTTACAGTGTCAATTTCAAGCACTCCGAGGATAAGTACAGTATGGGATAGATGCAAAGTATAGCCCCCTGCATTCTGCCCTGACAATTTACCTTCATGTCTGTTAATTTTTCCATTTCCCACACCAGCCATCCTTGTTGTTAAGTAAGTTCCATTTTAGTGCCAAATTATAGGCAATTTTCTGCTATGGATTCATACCCAATTAGTATTGGATTGAATGTGTCTAAAGTCAATTCACTCAGATCCTTACAGCTAACAGAAACTTTTATTCCATCGAACCGGGCTACTTCAATTTTTAACCAGGAAGGAAAGGTGCAAACAAGGTCATTTCTATCCTCTAATAAAAGTGTACCAGAATGCCATGCACATGAGGAAGTTAATATTTATTCAACAGCATGAAGCTTCACTTTGAATGACTGATTAGAATAACTAAAAGATTTAACCCTTGAACTCTACAGTGCCAGATGAATTTTTAAATCTTAATTTAATTAGTGTGCACTGCTACTTTTAAATGTGCTGGAGTGCTAGGGAGGAATAGCCACACATGGGGCAGGATTTTAATATGCCGGTGGGATGTCAGCTGGAGAGTCAATGGGCACGTGACAAACCCGAAAAAAAATCCCTACCTTTCCCCACGCAATCGTGACTTAATTGATGATAATTGCCCTCAACATGGCTTCCGGGTTTGCTGTCTGAAAGCTGCACAGCGGGTGGACTGCACGCCCACATGACCTGCTGTCAGCTGGAGGTTTGTATTTAAAGGGCCGATGACCGCAATGGCTTCTGCTGGAGAAACGAGGAACCGAGCTGAATGGAGCAGCAGAGGGGCAAGCCAGCCTCAAGGTTCAGTGACACCTCACTTTGAGGTGTTGCTGGCCGGGGTGAGGAGGAGGAGAGAGGTACTCTACCCGGTGGACAGGAGGAAGCATCCTGCCTCTGCCACCAAGAAGGTCTGGCTCGAGGTGGCTGAGGAGGTGACCAGCAGGAGCAATATCTCCCGCACCTGGGTGCAGTGTAGGAAGCGCTTCAATGACTTAACTAGGTCAGCAAAAGTTAGTACACTTACTCATTCTCCTGCATTCTGTGGTGCACATCACCGCACCCGTCCCCCTCACATTCTGCACTGCCAAGACTACTCCATCACATCACTCCTCATATCCACTTAAGGCTCATCGTCAACTAACCTTCACTTTCTGAGCACTTCCTCACCTCCCCTTTGTGAACCCACCATTATCACTCACCCCAATCCTGATCCAATGTGATGTATCTGTCTGATAGTCACCCTCTGATGCATCTCTTTCATGGTCAGCCTCACCCAAAGCAATGCATTCATCGGCTGATCACTTCACCCTCACTCACTCACTCACATGCTGGTACTTTCTCCCCTTGTAGGAGAAGAGTGCTCAGAATGCATGGGAGAGAGCAAGGACTGGAGGATGGCCACCACAAATAGTGGTTCTCACAGAGGCGGGAGAGGAGCCCCTGGAAATCAGCCGCACCGTCGAGTGCCCGTCCCTCGGGGACGCCAAGACTGGTACCCCACAAACATCTGGTGACACAACTTTAACAATCATCACACACAACATGAATTGATGTTATTAATGATTGACATGTTGAACACCTCAGTATGCTCATCGCAACATGACACATCTGTGATGATTCTAAATATTGCCTTCTGTTCTCTTCCAGGCCCTTCAATGACTGAAGTGACGGGAGAGGGTGATTCTACAGAGGAGCTCCCGGCCTCTGAGGGTCCACCGTCACATCTTAGCGAGCCATGCACCAGCCCAGATACTCACACCTTGGTGGGTCCTAGTAGTCAGTTGGTTGGGTTGGCACTTGGTGAGTCACCACACACAAGTGAGCACGAGCAGACACTGGTGGCAGGGGCAGCTGTGGAGAGTCCGTGTCGGTGGGTGTACTCTTCTCCAGGCTCTGCTCAGCTGGACACAGATGCTGAATACCGGGGGCCATTGTTTAAAAGGAAAATGATCAAGGAACAGCAGCACAATTGGGAGGTACTCGAAGACGTGCCACGCACACTCTCCATTATAGCGGAGAGGAATGGAGAAGTCCACCTCCTGCATTAGTGGACTGGTTGCACAGGTAAGTGCGGGAATGTCTGTGATGAAGAGAATGGCAGCCTCCATTGAGCTTCAAGCACAAATGAGTCCCTTCAGGCCCTGACAAAGTCTGTGCAGACTCAAGCGAACTACATTCTACTGCCTTAAACAGCCTGACAGAGACATTACAAATGGTCTTACAAAGCATCACACATGTCCTCCAAGCTGTTGTCCAGCAGAGTGATAGGAGTCATGTGGCCCTGGCCCAGAAGAGGGATGATGGCGAAAGGGGACATGGAAGTGGGGAGGCCACTCAAAGCTCTCCCACGTTTCACCTGTTGCCCTCCTCTCAACCAATACCCGCAATACTGCCTCCTCTTCAGGTGGCCGAGTCTGCCCCTGCACAGGTGCAGGTGGAGCAGTCTTTGAAGGGACCCTCACGGGCTCCAAAACCCAGAGCATCTCAGCAGTCAGGGTATGAACTTGAGCAACCTGCCACTACCTCTGCTACAGCCACGGGGGATGCACCACATAGAAGTAATAGGAAGTGAAAGGCTAAGGTTTTGTGATCACAAAGGGTATGCACAAGGGTGTCTGACAGACTGTCATGTTTTTCATTTATATTTGGTTTTTGTTACATTCACATTAAATGTTAGCATTCTCACCACTACTGCCACGTCTTGCCCATTCTTGAGTCACTTTTGTGATTGCGCCCTTTCATGTGCTTCATCATCAACGGTGAGACTTGATGCCACCCAGTGGGTGTGTTTACAGTGGGAGTTTGTGTAGTTGTAGGACTGTTTTGTGCGGGGTGGGGGGGGAGGGGCTGGTGTTGGCGGTGCTCTTTCCGGGTGGTCTGCAGACTTGACTATCATCACTTTGCAGATGTCCTTATGAAAATCTATCAAATATTAGTGATTCCCTGGCATCACGAGCAGCCAGGTGAGCTACTGCTTTGCCAATGGGTTGCCCTTCCTCATTCTCCTCATCCTCGTCCTCCTCCTCAATGTTGGTGGCAGATGCAGATGCTTCATAAGGGCATGGGACCTCATCCACCGGTAACCCTCTGTGTTGTGCAATGTTGTGGAGGACGCAGCAGGCAACCATAATTCTACCCACTCTGAATCCAGCCACCGGAAACGCATCTTGAGCAGTCCTATGGCATGTTCAATAACAGACCTGGTGGTGCTGTGACTGTCGTTGTACTGCTGCTGTGCCTCGCTGGTGGGGTTTCTCACAGGTGTCATGAGCCATGTCTGCAGGGGGTATCCCTTGTCTCCAAGGAGCCAGCCCTTAGGTCTGTTTGGTACGTGGAAGAGGGCCGGGATGTTGGATTCTCACAGAATGAAGGAGTCATGGCAGCTGCCAGGGAATCTGGCACGCACGTGAAAATTTTTTTTCCGGTGGTCGCAAATGAGTTGCACATTGATGGAATGATATCCCTTCCTGTTGATGAACAGTCCTGGCTCGTTTGAAGGTGCTCGGATTGCTACGTGTGTGCAATCAATTGCACCCTGTACCCGTGGGAAGCCAGCCAGTGAGTGGAAACCCACTGCCCTCTCCGCCTGGCTGATGTCGTCCATGGGGAAGTTGACGTAGTGGAACACCCTGCAAAACAATCCATCCGTCACCTGTCATATACACTTGTGAGCAGACGACTTAGAGACCCCAGCGATATCACCGGTGGCACCCTGGAAGGATCCGGAGGCGAAGAAGTTGAGGGCAGTGGTGACTTTTACTGCCACGGGCAAAGCAATGCCACCAGGCCCAGCCAGGAGCAGCTCTGCATGAACCAGCGTGCAGATGTCTGCGACCACCTGGTGACTAACTCTGAGCCTTCGTAGGCACTGCTCCTCGGAGAGATCCAGGAAGCTCATCCTCTGTCTGTAGACCCACTCGTGAGGGTGGTGCCTCCTGCGACGTCAGGCCCTCCGTTGTTCCCCTATCTGCTCTTCTGTAGGTCCTTGTGGCGCACCTATCTTGAGGAGCTGCAGTTGGCTGAACTGCACGCTGTGCCTGCCGCGGATGATGATGAGCCTCCTCCTCGGATGTATTGGTGAATGCAGCCATTGCGTCCCCCATGCTGATGTTGTTAGTTTGAGGGGGTCCAAAAAGTAGGTAATTATGTGTAAACAGAATAATTCTGAGTGTGAACCAAGAAATCTGAGTCTGAACACAAAGAACTCCCAACCAAAAGTTGTCTGAGAGAACTGATTGTCCTGCTGCAATAACTCACCTTTTATCCCCATCTGTCAAACAGGGATTTAAATGGCCAAACGGCTACTGACTGCAACTCGCCTCCGTTACCATGGCGTGTTTCACACGGCATGGGAAACACGTTCAGGCACAGTTAAAATCCTTTCCCTGCCTCAATAAGCATAAAATTAAACGTTTCAATGTGATTGATGGTTTAAATATTGACCCGCCGGCTTTAATTGCTCCCCCCACCCCCCACACACAACCGGACTTCGGAGATAAAATCGTGCCCATGGTGCTCGTACTTAAAATGGTAAATACCCCAAAATACAAAAGGATTGCATGAAAGTTGTTCAAAATTCTCATTGCGTATAGGTGGGTCAAGGCCAGCTTTACCCAAAATCTTGGGGGTTAAATTGGTTAACCCCCAAATCCAGGCGCGGACATCGTGGTGCGTGATTAGCCTGCGCCCGGTGGTACCAACGCAGCTAGGGAACATAGCCTAACATTTAGAGTCAGGGCTTGCAGGAGTGAAGTTTACTGTCTGAACAGTTAAAAAAAATTTATAAAATGTACATTAGTATCTAGCCACTATACAAAGAAGCCAGTGAAAAACGTTTGTACAGGAGGTTTAGTCTTACAGGACATTAGATTGGTGCTGCAACTTCATTTACCTGATTGATGCACAGCGTGGGGCCGAGCTGTGTTCGGCTCTCCATTTTCTCCGTTCTCTCCACTTCTCACCAGTTGGGGGGGTGGCAAATCTCAGGTGGGTTGCTCGCACCTCTTAAAGGTAGGCTGCACTTCTTAAAGGTAGGCTGCACCTCTTAAACGCAGGCTGCACCTCTTTTTTGCAAAAAGTAAGATACGGATCTACACGTAGTCTGAACAGAGATCAGACATCGCACACATAAAACACAGATGCAGGTCCCATCCCTGTGTCTACAAAATGTTGAGTTATGTTAAAACATTGAATAAAGCTTGCGCACTACTAAATCCCACATCCTCCAATCTGCACACCAGACCTCACCAATCTGCCGATCTGAGTTGGTACCAGACCTGCAAGAGTGCAGGCACCAAGGTTCTCTGCTGATGCACTAGAGGCCTTGGTACAAGAGGTGGACAGAAGGAAGGGCACCCTATATCCGCAAGGGGGCAAGAGACCCTCCAGACATATGCTCCCGAGGCAGTAGGAGGTAGTAGGGGACAAAGTCAATGGTTGGTGCATAGCACCACAAGCATGGATGCAGTGCAGTAAGAAGTTCAATGCTTTGACACAAGTGGCCAAGGTGAATGAGGTCAACTATCAAGTAGCATCTCCTACCAACTGCCCCACCAGCCGCATCCACTGCTCCACGCAGTACAACCCCCATCCCCCACATAACAACAAACTCTTTCAATCAGTACTCAACTCTTCCAATCAGATGCTTCCTCTCACCATCAAACATTACCACTGTTGCAAGCCACACACCCACAACTCACAGGTCACACACACTGGCAGCTATTCAACCATGACAGGCACATCACCCAAGCATTCTGCAGGACACTCACTGACACACATCCCGCTTTCTTGAAAATGTAGGTGGCGCATAACAGGAGGCAGTGAGTGGCAGTGGCATTTAGCCCCTCGAATCTGTTCCACCATTCAATAAGATCTGTGACCTAACTCCATATACCCGCCTTAGTCCCATATCTCTTAATACCCTTGGTTAACAAACATCTTGCAATCTCAGACTTAAAATTAACAATTGAGCCAGCATCACCTTCTGTTTGCAGAAGATCGTTCCAAGCCTCTCCAAGCGCGTAGAAGTGTTTCCTAACTTCACTCCTGCAAGTCCTGACTCTAAATGTTAGGCTATGTTCCCTAGTCCTAGTATTCAAGTCCAGGAGGCCTCCAAAAACAGGTACAAATGCATCAGCAGCCAGAAGCAATAATCCAGCAACTAACCTGTAAATCCTGCAAGGTCCCTTTAAGTAGCGCTGGTGGGGGGTCCTCCAGGCCATCTAGCTGGCGAGCTGGCTCTCTAGCTGTTTAACTGGTCGTGGTTAAGTGCCAAAATGGTGTCTATGCCTTTAAATCAGAGTTGCACACTGATCTGACGCATATTCTCCTTAGTGTACATGCTGCTGGCGTTCATTATCTGCGCAAATCCCTTTACCAAGATGGCGTCCGGCACATGTTACGCTAGAAGCATGTGCTCACATCCCGAACGCCATTGTGGAACTTCAGGAGGCCGCGTAGCGCTGAAACAACGGCACTACACGGCCGAATTTCTAGCCCATAGTGCTCAGTGCTGCGAAGCAGACTGCAGCAGTCAGGTGAGGAGTTGAAAAAAAATTTGGACCAAGTTTATCTGCAAAAGCATAGTCAGTTTATTCCCCAATATCGGTCCGCCAGACAAGAATGCTGAACTTTGTGGTGAGAGGCTTCATTCTGCAGCAAATCCAGTTATTAGGCTATCTTACAGATGAATAGGCGGGTACGGTAGCATAGTGGTTATGTTACTGGGCTAGTAATCCGGAGGCCTGGACTAAAATCCAGAGTCATGAGTTCAAATCCCACCACGGCAGCTGGTGAATTTAAATTCAATTAATCAATTAAATTCAATTAATTAAATAAAAAAATCTGGAATTAAAATACTAGTATCAGTAATGATGGCCATGAAACGACCGGATTGTCGTAAAAACCCATCTGGTTCACTAATGTCCTTTAGGGAAGGAAACCTGCCGTCCTTACCCGGTATGGCCTATATGTGACTCCAGACCCACAGCAATGTGGTTGATTCTTAATTGCCCTCTGAAATGGCCTAGCAAGCCACTCAGTTGTAAAATCTCGCTACGAAAAGTCATAATAAGAATAAAACCGGACGGACCACTAGGCACCGGACACGACAACGGCAAAACACCAAGCCCAGTCGACCCTGCAAGGTCCTCCTTACTAACATCTGGGGACTTGTGCCAAAATTGGGAGAGCTGTCCCACAGACGAGTCAAGCAACAGCCTGACATAGTGATACTCACAGAATAATCATACCTTTCAGCCAACGTCCCAGACTCTTCCATCACCATCCCTGAGTATGTCCTGTCCCACCGGCAGGACAGACCCACCAGAGGTGGCGGTACAGTGATATACAGTCAGGAGGGAGTGGCCCTGGGAGTCCTCAACATTGACTCTGGACCCCATGAAAACTCATGGCATCAGGTCAAACATGGGCAAGGAAACCTCCTGCTGATTACCACCTACCGTCCTCCCTCAGCTGATGAATCAGTCCTCCTCCATGTTGAACACCACTTGGAGGAAACACTGAGGGTAGCAAGGGCACAAAATGTACTCTGGGTGGGGGACTTCAATGTCCATCACCAAGAGTGGCTCGGTAGCACCACTACTGACCGAGCTGCTAGAGTGGGCCTGCGGCAGGTGGTGAGCGAACCAACACGAGGGAAAAACTTACTTGACCTCGTCCTCACCAATCTACCTGTTGCAGATGCATCTGTCCATGACAGTATTGGTAGGAGTGACCACCGCACAGTCCTCGTGGAGATGAAATCCCGTCTTCGCACCGAGGACACCATCCAATGTGTTGTGTGGCACTACCACCGTGCTAAATGGGATAGATTCAGAACAGATCCAGCAGCTCAAAACTGGGCATCCATGAGGCGCTGTGGGCCATCAGCAGCAGCAGAATTGTATTCCAGCACAATCTGTAACCTCATGGCCTGGCATATTCCTCACTCTACCATTACCAACAATCCAGGGGATCAACCCTGGTTCAATGAGGAGTATAGAAGAGCATGCCAGTAGCAGCACCAGGCGTCCCTAAAAATGAGGTGCCAACCTGGTGAAGCTACAACTCAGGACTACATGCATGCTAAACAGCGGAAGCAACATGCTATAGACAGAGCTAAGCGATTCCACAACCAACGGATCAGATCAAAGCTCTGCAGTCCTGCCACATCCAGTCGTGAATGGTGGTGGACAATTAAACAACGGGAGGAGGAGGCTCTGCAAACATCCCCATTCTCAATGATGGCGGAGTCCAGCACTATGAGTGCAAAAGACAAGGCTGAAGCGTTTGCAACCATCTTCAGCCAGAAGTGCCGAGTGAATAATCCAACTCAGCCTCCTTCCGATATCCCCACCATCACGGAAGCCAGTCTTCGGCCAATTCGATTCACTCCACGTGATATCAAGAAACGGCTGAGTGCACTGGATACAGCAAAGGCTATGGGCCCTGATAACATCCCAGCTGTAGTGCTGAAGACTTGTGCTCCAGAACTAGCTGCGCCTCTAGCCAAGCTGTTCCAGTACAGCTACAACACTGGCATCCACCCGACAATGTGGAAAATTGCCCAGGTATGTCCTGTCCACAAAAAGCAGGACAAATCCAATCCGGCCAATTACCGCCCCATCAGTCTACTCTCAATCATCAGCAAAGTGATGGAAGGTGTCGTCGACAGTGCTATCAAGCGGCACTTACTCACCAATAACCTGCTCACCGATGCTCAGTTTGGGTTCCGCCAGGACCACTCGGCTCCAGACCTCATTACAGCCTTGGTCCAAACATGGACAAAAGAGCTGAATTCCAGAGGTGAGGTGAGAGTGACTGCCCTTTTTGACCGAGTGTGGCACCAAGGAGCCCTAGTAAAATTGAAGTCCATGGGAATCAGGGGGAAAACTCTCCAGTGGCTGGAGTCATACCTAGCACAAAGGAAGATGGTAGTGGTTGTTGGAGGCCAATCATCTCAGCCCCAGGGCATTGCTGCAGGAGTTCCTCAGGGCAGTGTCCTAGGCCCAACCATCTTCAGCTGCTTCATCAATGACCTTCCCTCCATCATAAGGTCAGAAATGGGGATGTTCGCTGATGACTGCACAGTGTTCAGTTCCATTCGCAACCCCTCAGATAATGAAGCAGTCCGAGCCTGCATGCAGCAAGACCTGGACAACATCCAGGCTTGGGCTCATAAGTGGCAAGTAACATTCGCGCCAGATAAGTGCCAGGCAATGACCATCTCCAACAAGAGAAAGTCTAACCACCTCCCCTTGACATTCAACGGCATTACCATTGCCGAATCCCCCACCATCAACATCCTGGGGGTCACCATTGACCAGAAACTTAACTGGACCAGCCATATAAATACTGTGGCTACAAGAGCAGGTCAGAGGCTGGGTATTCTGTGGCGAGTGACTCACCTCCTGACTCCCCAAAGCCTTTCCACCATCTACAAGGCACAAGTCAGGAGTGTGATGGAATACTCTCCACTCGCCTGGATGAGTGCAGCTCCAACAACACTCAAGAAGCTCGACACCATCCAAGATAAAGCAGCCCGCTTGATTGGCACCCCATCCACCACCCTAAACATTCACTCCCTTCACCACCGGCGCACTGTGGCTGCAGTGTGCACCATCCACAGGATGCACTGCAGCAACTCGCCAAGGCTTCTTCGACAGCACCTCCCAAACCAGCGACCTCTACCACCTAGAAGGACAAGAGCAGCAGGCGCATGGGAACAACACCACCTGCACGTTCCCCTCCAAGTCACACACCATCCCGACTTGGAAATATATCGCTGTTCCTTCATCGTCGCTGGGTCAAAATCCTGGAACTCCCTTCCTAACAGCACTGTGGGAGAACCGTCACCACACGGACTGCAGCAGTTCAAGAAGGCAGCTCACCACCACCTTCTCGAGGGCAATTAGGGATGGGCAATACATGCCGGCCTTGCCAGCGACGCCCACATCCCTTGAACGAATATATAAAAAAAAACATATTTCCAGCTAAAAACCTAGGAGTTTTTTTATATAGGCCTCTGTCTCACATGTGCCAAAAGGGAGGGTCTAACCAATTGAAAGAGAAGAATCATCATACCCCTCCCTCTTTCGCTGCCAGCCTGAGCCAATGAAACGGCTCCTGGACCTATTTTCTGGAGGCAGTTTCACATGGAACCTGTTTAAAGCAGCACGTTCTTTTGTTGGAGTAAAAGGGAACCACTATGGTGATGCACACTTAGCTCTGCACTACAAACATTGTCTCAAACAAACTATCAATAATGTGGAAGAAATATTGAAACATCACAGCATATTACTGTAACACTAATGTAATACCACTGAAAATGTATATGGCCCTGAGATTCCTTGGAGCACACTCCTGGTGGTTGCACTAGGATCATGCCCGATGGTGCCCTCCATCATTGGCCCCTCATTTGCATAGGCCGGGCAGGTGCAAGCGCCACCTCAGATTCCACCCACCCGCCCATGACTGTTGGAAACGCCAGCAACCAACTGGCCCTGGATGTTGGCATTTGCCCAGGCCCTGCCTCAGCCCCAGCCATGATCTTACAGGTGCCCTGAGCAAGGGGGCCAATCTCTCAAATCTTTTAAAAAAAACACTTGCCTGGCCTGGACCTCACTGCTTGAGCCCACATACGTCCGTGTGGGACCCAATACTCCTCCACTCACTTGTGTACCAACCACCACTACAATGCTCAAGGGTATTAATTTGTGGCTTAGGGATTAGAATCTGCCTCACAAGTGTAAACCATTCGCATTGACCTCTTCTAACTGCCAACTAAACACAGTTAAGGTAATTACCTGGCTTCAAAATTCAACTGTTTTTTTTCCCGAGAATTGAAGTAACATTTCATGGAAAAAGACCTACTGTTTTGCCCATGATCCCTTCTATCGGAACCAATTTCTCTCTCTCTTTCACTTTCTAAAGTTTATAGAATTAAAAACAAAAGTTACAACGGGTGTATAATTCGAACAGTGTCATTTTTTTCTCTCACACAGACACACACTCACAGCCTCTCTTTTCAAAACAAAACTCAATATGAATTTTACCTCAACAAAGCTTTTGAAATTCGTCCTCCAGCATTTCTACAAATAAATTTGAAAAACTTTTGAGCAGAAACTGCTAGAACCTAAAGAAAAAACGTTCCCCAGTATAGCTGACTGAATGGTACTGACACATCCTGAGAAATCAGCTACACTGCACATGCTCAAACTCCACAATATAAATTCAGCTCAGTGTTACAGCGTTGGGCAAGAATGTCAAAACGAAGCCTCGGCTTTTGGGAGAAACTGAAGCCTTAAGGTATCACTTCAAATGAAGGCATTAAAAAATACAAAAGACAAATTCAAGGATTGATTTAATCATACTATTTATTCCGAGATAAGTAATTTTTAATTTTTGTTAAACCATTATTTTATAATTTCAGTTCCTGAAGAAACGTATGCCAGTAAAATAAATTCAAAACGTACTTTGAAATAATTGTGGGAACCCAGTGGCCAGACTTCACAATCAGAGTGATGAGTTTACATAGGCATTTTCCATTATAAATGTGGATAAAGGAATATATAATAGAAAAGGTTGGCGCCAAAAATGTGACAACAAGACGTCATGTGGTACAGACAGGAAGTGAATGCAGATATAAGATTTTTAATAAATTGGACCATAATAGAGGGTAATGGGCAAAGAGGGGGAGGAATTCCTGAAAGATGTATGAGAGAACTTTCTGGAACAATGTGTTTCCAGCCCAATGAGGAAGGAAGCAGTGCTGGATCTAGTTCTGGCGAATGAAGTGGGGCAAGTGGATTATGTTTCAGTGGGGAAGCATTTGGGGAACAATGATCATAATATCATTAGCTTTAGACCAGTTGTGGAAAAGGACAGGAACAATCAAGTGTAAAAATACTTAACTGGAGGAGGGCTCATTTCAGTTTGTTAAAAAGGGATCGTGCCCAGGTGGATTGGAATCAAAAATTGGCAGGAGGATTTTATTCGGGTACAGAGTAGGCACATTCCTACGAGGGGGAAAGGAAGGGCATCCAAAGCTAGAGCTCCCTGAATGACTAAAGATATAGAGATTAAAATGAAACAGGAAAAGGAGACTTATGACAAATGCAAGTTTCATAATTCAGTAGAGAACCAGGCTGAAAACAGAAAGTACAGAGGATACTGAAAGTATAGAGGAGATCTAAAAAAGGGAATAAGAGGGGGAAAGAGAGAGTATGAGAATCGATTAGTGGCGAACATAAAAGGGAAACCAAAAGTCTTTTATAAACATATAAATAGTAAAAAGGGTAGTCAAAAGAAGGGTGGGACTGATTAGGGAGAAAAAAGGAGATGGCTGAGGTACTAAAGGAATACTTCACATCCATCTTCACTAGAAAAGAAGATGCTGCCATTGTAGCAGTAAAGGAGGAGGTAGTAGCGATATTGAGTATAATTTCAAAGTTTGCAGATGAAATAAAACTCAGAGATGTAGTAAACAATGTAGAGGATAGTAACAGACTTCAGGAGGACATAGACAGACTGGTGAAATGTTCAGACACATGGCGGATGAAATTTAGCGCAGAGAAGTGTGAAGTGATTCATTTTGGTAGGAAGAATGAGGAGAGGCAATATAAACTAAATGGTACAATTTTAAAGGGGATGCAGGAACAGAGAGACCTGTGGGTGCACATACTTTGAAGGTGGCAAGACAAGTTGAGAAGGCTATTAAAAAGCATATGGAATTCTGGGCTTTATTAATAGAGGAATAGAGTACAAAAGCAAGGAAGTTATGCTAAAACGTTATAAAACACTGGTTAGGCCTCAGCTGAGTATTGTGCTCAATTCTGGGCACCGCTCTTTAGGAAGGATGTCAAGGCCTTAGAGCGGGTGCAGAAGAGATTTACTAGAATGGTACCAGGGATGAGGAACTTCAGTTATGTGGAGAGATTAGGGAAGCTGGGATTGTTCTCCTTAGAACAGAGAAGGTTAAGAGGAGATTTGATAGAGGTGTTCAAAATCATGAATGGTTTTGATAGTGTAAATAAGGATAAACTGTTTCCAGTGGCAGAAGTGTCGGCAACCAAAAGACACAGATGTAAGGTGATCTACAAAGGAACCAGAGGCGGCATGAGGAAACATTTTTTAATGCAGCGAGTTGTTATGATCTGGAATGTATTGCCTGAAAGGATGGTGGAAGCAGATTCATTAGTAACTTTCAAAAGGGAATTGGATAAATACGTGAAGGAAAAAAATTTACAGGGCTATGGGGCAAAAGCAGGGGAATGGGACTAATTGGATAGCTCTTTCAAAGAGCCAACACAGGCACGCTGGGCCGAATGGCCTCCTCCTATGATGTACCTACTATGATACTATGATAATATGCTGTCAAAATAATGGTGTGGCTAACGGTGGTTGTCATTATTTATGCGCAAATCATACAGCAACTTCAGGCAAGGGCAGATGCACGATTAAACGCGAAAATCCAAAACTTGCTGTCCAAAATGTGCTGCTCTGCCGTTAACTTCGCAAAAACGGCATCTCGCTGTCTGCTTCACCATTGAAATACATTGAACAGTGTGAAGTTGCTGTATTTGCGCGGTAGATACGAACTGAACTTGCAATAGGAAGTTAAGTCTTGTCCATTTCAGTCTGAGTACCCTTTTAACGATGTCTTAAGTGTTAATTACTGTGTCAACCTCACTGACATTGAAAATTAAGTATTACAAGTGTAGAGTCTCATTCCTTCAGGTTTTAATTGTTGTTGGAGATTTTTAAAATGTAAAATTTTACCTTATTTTTAAACTGTTCCTTTCTTTCTCTTTTTTCTCTCTCTTAATCCAATCTTTCTTTGCCTCTCTTTATTTCTGTTTCTGTATTTGATTTGACATTGAATTCACCCATTCGAATTCACACTTCCTTCTCAGTCCTTGCACTGTTAATTTCACAACTCTTCAATCTGAGTGATTAAGGAGATACAGTTGCTTGCCCTGTTCACTCTGGTCCCAAATGCCCTGTTTCCCTCGCTGTGATGTTGTCAGCTCGCACTTTCAGCAACTTGCTAAGTAAAAAATGTTGAAAATCTAAATGTGCAAGGGCAAGTCTAAATAATGGCAGATGTCGATAGACACCCTGCCACAGCAAATTATGGCCCATTATTGATACTGATGGGTTATTAAAGGTTATTGCCTTTGGTAGTCCACTCTGCTCGCATAAGGCGGGGTGGGGTGAATTTTGTCTGCCTACCGCCCTGTTTTTCAGTGTGAACGGGGCAGTAGGCAGACTAATTTTGTTTTTAAAACTACTGCTCATTGGCAGCTGAGGCAGTTTGGGATTTTCAAACAGACGTAGAAATAGGCGGCCAGTACTTCCACCTGAAACAGGCGGGAGCCTCATTAAAATGTTTAAATCAGGGTCCTACGGTGTATTTCGTCGAAAGTACTATCGAGTTGCACTTACTCACCAATAACCTGCTCACTGATGCTCAGTTCGGGTTCCGCCAAGACCACCTGGCTCCAGACCTCATTACAGCCTTGGTCCAAACATGGACAAAAGAGCTGAATTCCAGAGGTGAGGTGAGAGTGATTGCCCTTGACATCAAGGCAGCATTTGACCAAGTGTGACTCCAAGGAGCCCTATTATATTTGAAGTCAACGGGAATCAGGGGGAAAACTCTCCAGTGGCTGGAGTCATACCGAGCACAAAGGAAGATGGTAGTGGTTGTTGGAGGTCAATCATCTCAGCCCGAGGACATTGCTGCAGGAGTTCCTCAGGGCAGTGTCCTAGGCCCAACCATCATCAGCTGCTTCATCAATGACCTTCCCTCCATCATAAGGTCAGAAAGGGGGATGTTCGCTGATGATTGCGCAGTGATCAGTTCCATTCGTAACCCCTCAGATAATGAAGCAGTCCGAGCCCGCATGCAGCAAGACCTGGACAACATCCAGGCTTGGGCTGATAAGTGGCAAGTAACATTCGCGCCAGACAAGTGCCAGGCAATGACCATCTCTAACAAGCGAGAGTCTAACCACCTACCCTTGCCATACAACGGCATTACCATCACCGAATCCCCCACCATCAACATCCTGGACCAGCCACATAAATACTGTGGCTACAAGAGCAGGTCAGAGGCTGGGTATTCTGTGGCGAGTGACTCACCTCCTGACTCCCCAAAGCCTTTCCACCATCTACAAGGCACAAGTCAGGAGTGTGATGGAATACTCTTCACTTGCCTGGATGAATGCAGCTCCAACAACACTCAAGAAGCTCGACACCATCCAGGACAAAGCAGCCTGCTTGATTGGCACCCCATCCACCACCCTAAACATTCACTCCCTTCACCGTCGGCGCACTGTGGCTGCAGTGTGTACCATCCACTTAATGCACTGCAGCAACTCGCCAAGGCTTCTTCGACAGCACCTCCCAAACCCACGACCTCTACCACCTAGAAGGACAAGGGCAGCAGGCACATGGGAACAACACCACCTGCACATTCCCCTCCAAGTCACACACCATCCCAACTTGGAAATATATTGCCGTTCCTTCATCGTCACTGGGTCAAAATCCTCGAACTCCCCTCCTAACAACACTGTGGGAGAACCTTCACCACACAGACTGTAGCGGTTCAAGAAGGCGGCTCACCACCACCTTCTCAAGAGCAATTAGGGATGGGCAATAAATTCTGGCCTTGCCAGCAACGCCCACATCCCATGAACGAATAAAAAAAAATTTACATCCCGATGCAATTTTGGTCTTACACTGGGAAGAGCGGATGCTCCTCCTGGCCCCACAAATATCTTCCTGCCCGCTGCCATTTCCTCCATGGCCTCCTCAAGATTTGCCTCCCCAAAATAGGGATCAACTTCCAGCTCGGCTCTGCAGAGGTGCCGATATTATCCTAAAGAGGCCTGACCATGATTTGGGCCTCCAGTGAGCTTCATTGGGCAGGTGCGATCGTTCTACCCACTGCCCGCCCGATGAAAATCGGCCCCATGGTATTCTTGTCTGTTGAGAAAAGTGTGTACTATCGTAGGTATTGCACTTGCACCTGGATGAAAGTTTACAGCATGATTTTCATGGTTTTATTTTAGCCTTTCCTTTATCTTCATATAACTATAAAGACAAATTTAACAGCAGACAAGGTAACACTATGATGTTACTAGTTATGTTGTTGTACTGCCTGATTACAAACCTGGTAAGATCCTTATTGGAAAAGTCAAGTCTGGAAATGACAAAGCCACGGTGAGAGCTTCAGCAGCAGTGGGGGTGAGGAAGAAGTGGAGATTGGTAAAATTTTGGAGGTAGAAGGAGGCAGTGTTTGTGATAGTGGAGTTTGAAGCTCAGCTCAGGGTTGAGCAGGACAATGAACTTGTGCAGCATCAAGCTGAGCTTGAGCATGTGTATAGGAGGAAGGATTGAATCAGAAGTTGAGGCATGGGGCATGATTTTAGCTTGGAGCCGGGAACCCAGCGCGTCAGTATATAATTGCCTGGGGAACCCGGAAGCCAAATCAGTGTGTCTCAATCTGCGTTTGCAATTCACTTGAAGGTAAGTATTTGTGCTTCCGGGTTTCCCAAGTGCCAGGCAGCTAGATTGACAGGCTGGCTGCCTGTTGGAAGTGAAAGGAACCGCGAATCGGAGAGGAGGGAGGGAGAGAGAGAGATTGTGGGCCGAGGAAGAAATCGGAGGGGTGGGGTGAGGTGGGGGGATGTGGACGACATTGGGTAGGCCTTGGAGAAGGTCGGGGGGGGGGTGGGTCCAGCATTGTGTGTGGGTTGGGGGGTGGGGTTCGGCATCGGGCGAGGGAGGAGTCTAGCATGGGGGGGTGCGGGGAAGGTCCAGCATCGGGGGGTGGGGGGGGGGGGGTGGCGCCCACCATTGTGTTGGGGGGGGGGGGTTGGCCAATCGCAGGGACCTGTCACTCCAGGTGAGTTTCTTGGGCCTGGATGAAGCACAAAAAATTAAGAGCCTCAACTATCACAATGAGTTACATTGCCCCTTTAAGTATCGGCCCACCGGCTTTCAGTGGAAAAGGGACTTCTGGATTTCTGTTGCGCACGCACATCCTAACGCACCTGGGTTAAACCCAGAAGTGGGTGCCTTAGAGCCAGGATGCGGTTCTGCTCCAAAAATCTACTATTTTTACTGCCCACCCACCCCAACCCACCCGTTCTTGGGGGTTAAAATTACCCCCATGGAGTTTCTAGCAGGCGCCAAACAGGATGGCTTCCATTTTGTCAATGCTGGGCTGCCTCATTCATGACTTGATGTCAAACCAGTTGTAGAAGCTAGCATGGCGGTGGAGAGGTAAAACTTGGCATCATCAGAAAGTTGATCACGTGCTTGCAGATAATGTCACTGAGGGACAAAAATAGATGAGGAACAGAAGAACACAAACGGTGGAACTTTGGGGCACGTCAAAGGTACGGTGTGAGTAATGAGATTATCTCCGAAAGCTTGTGATTTTAAAATAAAATTGTTGGACTATAACCTGGTGTTGTAAGATTCCTTACATATAAATTAGCCATTCATTCTTTGCATTATTTCTATGTCAAATTGTTTATTATCCATTTAGTTTCTAAGCACAGTCACTTTTTGTGAGAGTTTAGTTTAGATCCAGTTAACTAATTTGTGAACTGTATAGATTTTGCCATCATGACTAAAATGTATGATTAGTTTGCTGGATTTTTTGGATACAGCAAGGAGTATGCTAGAAAGCAAATGTATCCAATGTCTGTAAATAATGCCATTGAGTTGATTTTCAGATGAGAAGTAGTGAACATTTCCAACAAACATCAAATATCTTGTCAAATGGCAGCCCAAAGTCATGACACTTTAAAATAATTTGGGATTTTTTTCAATTACATTTGCTGCGTTGTGAATCATGTACAAGAAGGCAATCAGTGTAATTGTAAAAGTTTGTGTTGAAACCTCAGCTCTGAGAATACTTAATACAATTTAAATTTAATTTCCTCTGCAAAATTAGAATGTCTTCTCTTTGCATACATATAATCATTTCATTATCATAGAAATCATGGCCCATAGGGTTTCAAAACAGTTGAAGAGTTAAGAGTGGAAGACATTAAAGCAGATTGATAGGACAGCACAAGGGAACATCCATGCAGGATTTCACAAAGTGCTAACATTGGATCTGAAAAATAAAAAGAGACAGTAATGAGAATACAAGTATCAAGCTTGTAAGGGTGGGTAGGGGAAAGTGAGGTAGAGCAGCAAACAGGGAGGGACTGTGGTCATGACACCTGCTAGGAAAGAAGATGATGATAACTAAAG
Source organism: Heptranchias perlo (assembly GCF_035084215.1). Classification (NCBI taxonomy): domain Eukaryota; kingdom Metazoa; phylum Chordata; class Chondrichthyes; order Hexanchiformes; family Hexanchidae; genus Heptranchias; species Heptranchias perlo. Next base: position 46,632,473 of record NC_090338.1, read on the forward strand.
AGGTAACAGGCAGAACGAAAGAAACGAAAAAGCGGTCAAGATGCCAAGTGCCAAGAAGCAGTGGGATAAGCTAAAAGTGGGGGAAGAGTTTGAAGCAAGATAAAGAATACATTGAACAAAAAGAAGTGATGATCTAGGACCTGAAATTGCACTCTTGATGTACAGTCAGCAGAGGGGCATTTTGTCTAGTTCACTTCGCAACACTGGTACACTGAGATGTCTCTGGCTTTTCGGAGGTCCCCTGATTAGCATATGGTTGTGATGGTCCCAGTGCACTTAACATGATGCATTGTAAGGACAGTGATTGGTGGAGTGGGATTTCTGGTACAAAGCCTTAAAAGTGCAGGTGCAGCACCTTAAAGCTGTACTTAAACTTCCCGTTCATCAGAAAAAGGGTGTTTTGGAGACCAGTGCTGCAGCAAGTGTTGGAAACTGAGTATGAAATCAGACAATGCCTAGAGCGCTGGGCATTGAGGCGTGCAGCTTTGGGTATGAGGGGCACTCTCCTCAACAGAACACAGTGGCAGCTGGAAGAAGTGGTGGAGCAGATTAATGCAATCCCTTAAATTAAGAGGACAGCCTTCCAGATAAGGAAGAATTGCCCTCAAGAAGTTTGTCAAGGTACACGATCCCTCTACTTATCTGTTTGTAGTTATATGTAATGCCAAGCCTGCAACTCACATACATTTTCACCTTAATTGGTTGCATACTCATGTGGAATGCGTGCTTATCTTCACACACCCTTTGGCTGGAACCCTTTCACTGATGGCGGGTAGACCCAATAAAAACTCCTTCAGTACCTTTTGCATGCTGTCTGTTCTTGCATTCCTGTCTAGGAGAGCACAATGCCCAATTACCTAACTTTGATAGGCCTCCGGGCCTTTGAGGGTCATTCATTGATGTATTCTTATTGCAGACCAAGGAAGCACACAACAGAAATCTCCAGATGTTGATATGCCTTCAGGAGCTAACCATGGACATCACTGATGATCCGACCAAGATTGCTGAGGAGCAAACCCTATCGTAGGAACCTCTTGGGGACATTCAACAGGCAGTCACCCTATTTCTTTTTTCCCACTAGAGTAGCACTTAGAAGTAGCAGTAGATTAGATAGCCGGAGATACTATGGTAGATTTTCAACTTGTTGCCCTTGTGTAAAACTGGTGTTACAGATTGGCTGCCCATTATATCAATGGAAATGAGAATGCGGCCGTTTCTATAATGGATGACTAATGTGCAATGTCAGTTAATGCCCGGGCAGAAAGTTGAAATTCAATCCCACTCTGGCTAATGTCACCTAGGGAACCATCAGGGAAAGAAAAAATAGACCACCTTTTTTTTTAAATTTCAAAATATACTTCATTTCATAGAATTTAAAGATACACACAGTTCAATGTAAAAATCATATTTCCAGAGCAATACAGTTCAAAACAATACAATACATTTCGTACACAATGCGATCCCATTATTACAATTCAAAACACAGTACATACCTTATAATACATGGTGTACAATACAAAGATGGGATGGCTTTATACGGTGGCCTTTCCCCATAGAGCCTTTGCGTTGGCCACACCTCGCTTCAGTGCGACCCGCAGCACGTACTCCTGGACCTTGGAGTGTGCCAGTCGACAATACTCAGTCATGGACAGCTCCTGCAGCTGGAAGACCAGCAGATTTCAGGCAGACCAAAGGGCCTTCTTCACCAAGTTGATGGTCTTCCAGCAGCAATTGATATCTGTCTCGGTGTGCGTCCCGGGGAACAGCCCGTAGAACACAGTGTCCTGTGTTACCAAGCCTATTGAGGATGAATTGGGACAGATACCAACGCCTCTCTCTCCATACCTTCTGTGCAAAGGGGCAGTCCGCCAGGAGATGGATGTCGGTCTTGTCAGCGCTGCAGCCTCGAGGGCAGCTCGCGGTGGCGCTGAGGTTCTGTGCATGCATGAAAGACCGCACTGGAAGGGTCCTTCTCACCACCATCCAATCTACAACCTGGTGCCTGTTGGTCAGTTCCGGCGATGGGACGTTCTGCCATATGGCTTCGACTGTCTGGTCGGGGAACTGCCAGATCAGATCCACCCTCTCCTTTCCCTGCAGGACCCCAAGAATGTTCCGTGTTGACCACTGTCTGATGGCCTTGTGGTTGAAAGTGTCCTCTTCAGGAACTTCTCCACTTGGGACAGGTGGTGGGGGATGGTCCAGCTGGACGGGACATTCTGCTTCTGCTCGGCCAGCGTGGCCAGACCCAGCCTTCTCAGTGTGGTGGACGGGTAGAAACTCAGCACGTAGTGGCACTTGGTGTTTGCGTACTGGGGCTCTACACACATCCTGAGGCAGCCACACACAAAGGTGGCCATCAGGATTAGGACGGCATTGGGGACGCCCTTCCCCCCTTTGTCTGGGGGTTTGTACATGGTGTCCCTGTGGACGTGGTCTTCCAGACAAAGTGGAAGATAGTTTGGGTGACTGGTGGCGGAGTGGCTGGGAATGGACCACATCTGGGCCATCTAGAACAACACCGTGAGCACCTCACACCTGGTTCCTGCTGGCCATGGAGACGGAGCGCCCCTCCCCCCACCCCCCCCATACCAAGCTTCTGTTTGGCCATGGTGAACCCGATCCTCCCAGGTTTTTGTGCAGGTCAGGAGCCCCCCGAACCAGATCCTTAGCACCTTCAGGTAGTTGGACCCGACGGTGAAGAGGACAAAGGATCGGGTCTCCCACCAGCCAAAGAACATGGCCTTGGTCTGACTGTGGTTCACTCTGGTCCCCGAGGCCAGCTTGAACTGGTTACAGATGCCCATCAGTTTGTGGATCGACTGATAATCGGAGCAAAAGACAGTGACGTCATCCATGTACTGGGAGGCCTTAACCTGAGCTCCTCCATTGCCCGAGATCGTCACCCCCCTGATACCTGCATCCTTCATGATAGACGCAGCAAACGGCTCAATACAACACAAGAACAAGACCTCAGAGAGAGGACAGCCCTGCCTGACTCCAGATCTGATCGGAAAACTCTCCGACTTCCATCCGTTGATTAGCACTGCGCTACGGATGTCCACGTAGAGCAGTCAGATCCAACATAGATTCCCTCCCCAAACCCCATTTTGGAGAGCACATCCATCATGTACGTGTGGGATATTCTGTCAAAGGTCTTCTCCTGGTCCAAGCTGATGAGGCAGGTATTCACCCCCATGTCCTACACGTAGGCGATCGTATCCCTGAGTAGCGCAAGAATATCAGAGATCTTCCTACCGGGTACAGCACAGGTCTGATCGGAGTGGATCACCAGCTTCAGAGCAGACTCGAGCCTGTTGGCGATGACCTTAGACAGAATCTTATAGTCGACATTTAGCAAGGAAATGGTTGCCAATTTCTAATTTCTTCCTTCTCCCCCTTCTGCTTATAGATGAGGGTGATGATGCCTTTCCTCATGGACTCTGACACGCTGCCTGCCAGAGGCAAAGCCCCATACATTTCCAGCAGATCTGGGCCTATCCAGTCCCACAGAGCTGAGCAAACTCAACCGGTAAGCCATCACTTCTGGGAGTCCTACTCTTCTTGAAGAACTGGACGGCCTTTATCAGCTCGTTCAAAGTCAGCGGCCGATCCATGCTCTCCCGCTCGCTGTCCTCTAAAACCTCCATGATAGAGGACAGGGAGGATTGTGAGGCTGTGCTGTCTGTGGGCTTTGCATCATTCAGCTTGGCATAAAAGGACTTGCTGATCCTCAGTATGTCGGCCTGCAAAGACATCACCAAGCCGTCTTCCTCCTTCAGGCTGCTGGTCACAGAGTTCTCTCCGTGCACCTTCTGGAAGAAGTGCGAGCACTTCTCTTCCTGCTCCACAGAGCGGACTCTGGACCAGAAGATGATCTTTGAGGCCTTGGAGGTGAAGACCGAGGCTTGCTGGCCCTTCACCTCTCTGAGTTCCTCCCCGACATTGACCTCCATCGACTGCAGTTGAAGCAGATCCTGCATGCTTTTCTGGAGCTGGGACAATTACTTCTGACTCTCTCTCTTGCCATCTGAACACCTTTGAGGATGAAGGACCTCTTGATGTTGGCCTTGATTGCTTCCCACCAGTGCACCGTGGAGTCAAACAGGCCACACCACATAAGAAACACAAGACCACGGTTGCACGGATATCGGTGTTTGTGTTTCCTCGGAGGGGCACACCCTTTATGCTGCAGTGGTTATGTGATGGTGGCTGAGGAGTAGTGGGGGTTCAGCATAGAAGGTGTTGGTCTGTCTAGCCGGGTTGGGGGGTGGGGAATCCACATCCAGAAATGCTTCTGTAGGAGGCAATGACTTTTTAAGTGAACAGGGGACCTCCTAAGATTTTCCAGATTTCAAAATATTCACAACATGATTTGTAGTATGCAGCAGCTGTTTGTGGCTGATGTTGAATTGGGAGAATACAGGAACACAAATCATTTACTAATGTCTTCTCTAAATAGTAATTTTAATCTCATTGCAGTTTTGATTGTGATGCAGAGATTCTCTTTCAATCTTTAGCAGAGCAATCATCGAAAGCTTTGCTAAAAATTCTAAACAGGTAGTACAGAAAGGGAATCACTGAACAGGTGTCAAAGTCAAAGAATTCTTTCGGCAAAATTATGCACAGGTATTGATCAATATCAATCACTACCCAGGACATAATAGACTTTGCAGCTAAAGAGAATTCACAAAAGGAAATTGTCTATAAGGCTTTGCTGGCATCTGTCTTGCGACGTTGCCCTTTTATATCTGGTTGTAGCTTTGGATTCAATTCTGTGTTTGGTCGGACTGCTGAGTCAACTGGAACAAGATGAATTTGGTTATACAGGATAGTGCAGAGCTTTTGTATTTAAAGTCTGGTTCTGTTCATTTTACATGTAATAGCACAAGATTTTGCTACTTTAGTAAAGAATAAGGGTAATCTTGTGAGGTATGACCTGAGCTTGTGACAGTCGACCAGTAATACTGTAGCATTGGGTGCCAGCCTGAGCTTAGTGGTAGCACTCTCACCTCTGTTAAATGGTTGTGTATTTAAGTTCCATTCTAGAGAGTTGATCACCTAATTTAGGGCTGACACTTCAATGCACTATTGAGGGAGTTCTGCACTATTGGAGGTATTAATTTTCAGATAAGATGTTAAACTGAGGCTCCATCTGCCCTCTCAGGAGGATGCAAAAGATCTCATAGCACTATTCGAGGAAGAGCGCGGTTGGGCGGAGAGTTCTCCCAGTGTCCGGCCAACATTTATACCTCAACCAACATCAGTAAAACAGGTTATCTGGCCATTCATCTAATTGATGTTTATGGGACCCTGCTGTCCAAAATTGGCTGCCACATTTTCCTACATTACAATAGTGACTACATTTTTAAGAAGTGTTTCATTAACTGTGAAGCACTTTGAGACATCCTAAGGCTATGGAAGATACTATCTTTCTTTTATTACTATTGTAATCCCATCATAAAGTAATGTCAGATGTGAGGTAAGGAAGAAAGCAAGGTAAAGTATCCATCATAAAAAATTGGGAAGAAAGATTTGTCTAGGAATCTGGGGCAAAAGGAGGGTTAGAGAGAAGCTATGACTGGGGAAGCTATTGAGGTGACACCTTGATTGTTGAAGCCACAGAGAGGAATGACATGGTAGGGAAATTATCAAAAAGGACAGAGTTGGGAAAGGCATCTGGGTTGTTCATTCTGGGGCAACTAACAGCCTTTAGCATTGGTTGAAAAATTGGTTGTTGGAGGAAAGGTACAGTTGAGAAAATAGATTCTATCTATGACTGAAATAGGTAGCCTTTACTGCATTAGCGTATTGATGTAAATGGGGTTTGATAGCCTTCCAAACTGAATCGTAATTAATGTGAAACTCAAGAGTTATTGAACTTACTTCTGCTGGGAACTGCAGTAAGATTTTCCTGTGGTCAAAAAGAGAGCATTTTCATTCCAATTGTCTAGAGCTCACTCAAGCTCAGCTTCCAGTCATTAAAAAGACAGGATGCATAACCACTTTTTCACTAAGAAACTTTATCTACTCTTCACATAGAAGCTGGAGATATCTAGCCTTATGAGTTATGCTCCATGTCATTACAATGTTCTGTGGACACCAATATAATTGAATTGTTTTCATTGGTCTGTCAGTACACTAACTCACGAGGTCCACCACCACAGAAGCACTCTCCATTAGCAATGCATTTAAAATAAATCGTAAAGTTGTGATCGATTTATATTTTATACTTTGGTGGGAAAATGCCACGGCAGATTTTTAAAGGATTTGGGGTAATATACAGTTTGTAGCAGAGTCTAAATTGAGCTATATTTTTACAGCACTGAAATAAATGTATTTATTAATAAATAAATGTATTTATAATGTTATTTCCCAATGAGAGTTTTGAAGAACATTGAAAAAAGAAAGACTTGCATTTATATAGTGCCTTTCACAACCTCAGGACGTCCCAAAGCGCTTTACAGCCAATGAAGTACTTTTAAAGTGTAGTCATTGTGGCAGGACATTACCTTCTCTGAAATCCTGAATTCAGACCTCAAGTCAGTAGTTTTACACAGGGCTTTTTAGATTAATTTTACGAATTCATACCCAGCTTGCCCATTAGGAGTGCACATTGGGAAACTGTTTTGGATGAAACCAGAGAGATTCCCCTGTAGAACCTGCACGTAATTGTGAATCAATAAAGATCAGTGTGGTCGTTCCAATACAAGTGCAAAAAATTTCGCTTGATACTTTGCCTTGTGTCTCCATTGTAATTATCAATATGGAACAATGGAGGTGGTAAGATAACTGTGATGTTACCCACATTGTTGTGACAACAGGGATCATTAAAGTAAATTGGCTGTCTGTGACACATTCATACAGATTTTCTTCAAACATTGAATGAATGATTGAAAATTTGGAAAGATTTCTATTTCTGGAGAATTAAACCAAAAATATTTAATTTTTGGGTAGAGATATTTTCATTATTGAAAAACTAAGGTGAATGGTCAAGGCGGGACACCACCAAGAGCAAAAGAGAGGATTAGGTAAATCCATCATAAGGTCAGAAATGGGGATGTTCACTGATGATTGCAGTGTTCAGTTCCATTCGCAACTCCTCAGATAATGAAGCAGTCCGTGCCCGCATGCAGCAAGACCTGGACAACATCCAGGCTTGGGCTGATAAGTGGCAAGTAACATTCGTGCCAGACAAGTGCCAGGCAATGACCATCTCCGACAAGAGAGAGTCTAAACACCTCCCCTTGACATTCAACGGCATTACCATCGCCGAATCCCCCACAATCAACATCCTGGGGGTCACCATTGACCAAAAGCTTAACTGGACCAGCCACATAAATACTGTGGCTACAAGAGCAGGTCAGAGGCTGGGTATTCTGTGGCGGGTGACTCAACTCCTGACTCCCCAAAGCCTTTCCACCATCTACAAGGCACAAGTCAGGAGTGTGATGGAATACTCTCCACTTGCCTGGATGAGTACAGCTCCAACAACACTCAAGAAGCTCGACACCATCCAGGATAAAGCAGCCCGCTTGATTGGCACCCGATCCACCACCCTAAACATTCACTCCCTTCACCACCGGCGCACTGTGGCTGCAGTGTGTACCATCCACAGGATGCACTGCAGCAACTCACCAAGGCTTCTTCGACAGCACCTCCCAAACCTGCAACCTCTACCACCTAGAAGGGAAAAGGCAGCAGGCGAATGGGAAAAACACCACCTGCATGTTCCCCTCCAAGTCACACACCATCCCGACTTGCAAATATATCACCGTTCCTTCATCGTCACTGGGTCAAAATCCTGGAACTCCCTACCTGACAGCACTGTCGGCGAACCTTCACCACACGGACTGCAACAGCTCAAGAAGGCGGCTCACCGCCACCTTCTCACGGGCAATTAGGGATGGGCAATAAATGCTGGCCTCACCAGCGATGCCCACATCCCATGAACGAATAAAAAAAAAATCCTCTTTCTGCACTGTGTGGCAGCTTGTGGTGTGGTGAAGGTTGCACTCACTGCCTCTGCCACTCTACCATCCCATGAACGAATAAAAAAAAGAAGCAGTGATTAGGTGATGCCAAGTTTGGGGTTTAAAAGCCAGAAAGTTGCAATGCTTTGTCCCACTTTCAAAATATGTAATAGTTTTTCATCTGCAAAGATATTTTTTGCAAATCATCGTGATTTATTTGCATTTCAAAGTTTTTCTTTCTCTTTCCTTTCATCCTCAGGGATATTCCATCTGATACGTGTCTTTCTAAACATTCCAGCTATGTGTGGAAATGGGAAGGACAAAGCTCATGCCTTATCATCTCAAGGCACAATGTATCATTGAACTAATACACTGGGCACCAGGGCTTCCACCCACAGGAAATTCTTCATTCTTAATATCCACTGAACAAGTTTGAAAATTATAATTGTATATTTTCTATTTTGGTGGTAAAATGGCACGGCAGTTCCTAAAAGATTAATGAGGATCCTGGAACTCCAGAATGATGCTGCAGCTGTGACTATTGGTGAGAGCTGCTGTGCGTGTAGAGTTCCATAGGGACTGAACTCACTGTGGAATCAGATCTTGTGAAGGTGGAAGTTGCCTACTGTGAATGCAGCTGTTCAAATCAAACCTTCTCCACTACGCTAATGCTGTGGTAATAGAAATGGCAAAAGTTAAAGTACAAACACGGAAAGTAGCTAAACACAACGATAAAGATATAGCGATTCATTCAACTATTTGAGTTACAGTTTATTAAGTTCTTGTGGGTAATTTGCTGTGTGGATGCTAGTGCCAGTGAGCATCCTCTTTCGCTAGTGCACGAAAAATTACTTATGATAGCTTTATGAATTATAACATGCTGTAACTTATTTTGTGCTATTGGGAGAGACGTGTTCCCTATTATCCTATCTTCATTCGTGGATTGGCAGAAAATATTGGATCAGATGTTCCTGAGGACTTGGCGTATCGACATTGTAGGGACCTTTGAATGGTGCAAAAGAAAGATGAAATTATGAAGTAAATTTTTTTTTTTTTTTTATTCGTTCACGGGATGTGGGCGTCGCTGGCAAGGCTGGCATTTATTGCCCATCCCTAATTGCCCTTGAGAAGGTGGTGGTGAGCCGCCTTCTTGAACCGCTGCAGTCCGTGTGGTGACGGTTCTCCCACAGTGCTGTTAGGAAGGGAGTTCCAGGATTTTGACCCAGCGACAATGAAGGAACGGCGATATATTTCCAAGTCGGGATGGTGTGTGACTTGGAGGGGAACGTGCAGGTGGTGTTGTTCCCATGCGCCTGCTGCCCTTGTCCTTCTAGGTGGTAGAGGTCGTGGGTTTGGGAGGTGCTGTCGAAGAAGCCTTGGCGAGTTGCTGCAGTGCATCCTGTGGATGGTGCACACTGCAGCCACAGTGCGCCGGTGGTGAAGGGAGTGAATGTTTAGGGTGGTGGATGGGGTGCCAATCAAGCGGGCTGCTTTATCTTGGATGGTGTCGAGCTTCTTGAGTGTTGTTGGAGCTGCACTCATCCAGGCAAGTGGAGAGTATTCCATCACACTCCTGACTTGTGCCTTGTAGATGGTGGAAAGGCTTTGGGGAGTCAGGAGGTGAGTCATGCCATTAATGACTCACGCCATTAATTATGCCATTCCATATTTTCCTGGGAGTTTTTCACTGCTCCACTGTCACACTCACCGAAACAGTTAGAAGGTAATTATCATAGCTCCATCCCCCCATTAAAATCAATGGGTATTGCGATTTTCCTGCATTGAAGCCAGTTTTCACACAGCTGCCACTTAGACTGTAAAACAATGGAACTGGTGACCTGGTAATGTCATGATTTATTGCTCCAAAATCAGTTGGCCTGAGCTCATTTGCTTAGCTCCCGGTAACTTACAAAGAGTCTGATTTACTTCAAAGCATCTGTTCGACTCTAAGATTTAAGTAACTAGTTAATGCAGCTTATCAAGCACTGAAGTGTTTTGGCAACTACCATGCGTTTGATGCTTCACACAAATATTTAGTTTTCAACCAAAACAATCAGCAGTACATATGCATTGGAATTCCATTATAATCTCCTAATGATCCTTTAAAAATCTTTAAACAATAAAAAAAATCCATAACATTCCAAACTCAATGAATGTGATGACGCTCTCCACGGGCTAATGTGAGGAGCCTTAACTACAGTTAAATTATCTTCAGGAAGTTACTAGGGCTGGTGCCTCATCAGTGGGTAATCTGTTAGAGTCGCCCTGGTACCATCATTGCATCATGCAAAGCAAGAGCTCAGACTGGAATCAATGAGTGTCGCAGGTTACTAAAAGCAGATGAACGTTGAGCATTGGCTGCGCTGCTTCTGATTCACCGCTATGCCTGCTGCAGCGTATTCTAATTAGAAATGCAGGAAAATATGGAGCAAGTTGTCAACTGCGCTGGAATGCAAAATTGTCACCGATCTTGTTGCAGGAATATCTGGGCCATTCATTAAACGGAGGCAAACTATGTATAAAATGCAGTACAGCTACGAGGAAAAATATTCACAGAGGAAACTTTTATATGTTAAAGGGTATGTTAAAAACTTCCTCTAGTCTCAATGTGTTAGAATAATCTGAAACACAGCAGGAAATTTTCCTGTATTTACTATTTCTAACAAAAGCATTCTAAAAGAATATATTTACAATTTCATTAGAAACAGCGACCAAAAGATTGCTTTACAATATTGCTAATACACAACAAAAGCAAAATACCCTTCATCCTGTTGAAAGCTAAATACTATAGGTTAACCAAAAAATATTTAATACTTTTTTAAAAAAAGCACTTACAACTACCAGAAATCTAGCCAGGTCATTGAAAGTCTCATTGGTCATGTGGAACCAATATTAACAGTTAGTGATTTTTGGAAGCCCTTCCTATGATGCTTAGAACAGGTTTCAACTAAAGAAATGTCAGCAACGACAGATAACAGATTGTTCAATATGTTACACACTTACTAAATTCAACAGCTCAGGGGCATTTTCCTTCAAGTTCCTGTACATTAGTCATTCACTACAATTTGATTTTTTTCTTCAAGTTGTTGTTGACTTGTTTTAATTTGTTATTCATTTCTCTTTCTCTTACAAAAAATTTAACATAAGCACAAAAGTAAAATAAAAAGTGACAATTCAATCAGAGTAAAATGGAAACATAGCAATGACATACATTTAAATATAAAGGAAGTGAATTTCCTCGATGTTTTTAGTGCTATAGCAACGCTGGAACTTTTTTTTAAGTGAGAAAATTTGGGTGGAAGTCATTTCTGCCACTTGTACAGCTTTAAAATACTTCTCCTGAATTTTCTCACGCTTTTTAAACCTTCTCGCAACCTGCCCACTGGGGATTTCATTGCAATGAAAATCGGGAGAGATGTATGATGAGCGGCTGAATCGATATTGCCCATTGCCCAAATTCAGAATGACCCCTCCTGAGTCTTCACCAGCTGCATTTGCATATGGCCGCCTGTCATCCAGTGGCATTGTAGATGCTAGTTTCCTGATTTTACCCACTATTGCATTTAAGGTAAGAGGCACATATATATATATCCTGATCAAGGCAGAAGGGAGGATGGAGGAGGGAGGAGTCTGTGAACTTTAAAGAGGCTGGAAAGTTTGTTTAGTGATTTCAGGAATTTGAAAACGTTTTTTCTACCTTTTTATTTTGATTTGTTGCTACTGAGGCCTGCACTTGATTATCACTGCCTGCTACTGGGAGGAAGAAGAGCAGCACAGGTCAGAAGGAAGGAGAGTCACCAAGCCAGAAGAATGCAGCCCACTAAATATTACCTCCACAAAAAAAGTTACAGACAGCCGATAGGAGCTCTGCAGAGTTTGATTATCAAAAATTGCAATACGGCATCTCTGTGAGCGACTGCATGCCACACTTATATGCCCGCACTACTCTCTCAATGTCTATGAAGGTGAACACACCCTCAATTTTTAGCATTTTCAAGTAGCCTCAGGGGATTTGTGCAACATAGGCCAGGGAGCAGTGCAGGCATGCATCACTGATGTTCTTTACAGCAGATCAGCCCACTTCATAAATTTTGGTATCACAGCGTGGCAGCAGAGAGAAAGAGCCACACAGTTCTATGGGATTGCTGGTTTCCCCAAGTTACAGGATGCCATGAATGGGGATCTACCGTATGCACCAGATAGAGTCTCCAGAATTGCGATCACCCCCACTTGCAAATAAAGAGATACTCCCTCAAACCAATACCCATCCCACCACATGATCATCTTTGCTCTAAGATGACTTTGCCAATAATAATTACCTGAGCGCAAAAGTTAACACCAAAAGACTTGTCGCTTTCCTGTATGACTGTAATCTCCATGGATAGCAAAGCACAACATAAGTGTAGAGTCTATTTTAATGCAATAATTATAAAGTGCAAACAAACGGTCAACCTACTCTTTCCTAACACCATTCTTCCCTTCAGTGCCAACATAGGCCTTCTTTTCACTTATACAACTGCTTCTTCTAAGTGCCAGCTGAGCACCAAGGTTGCAGGGGGCGGTTGGCTGCTCATGCTGTGTAGAAGGGGTTATGGGCCTGAGGTGGCCCTGATCTCACGGCAGCTAGCACCTGGTATGAAGATGCTGCTGGCTGCATCTCTAAAGGGTGCTCCTAGGCAGCCTGGTCTCGCCTCCCACGTTCCACTGGTGTGGTGCTCTGAAGAGGAAGGCCAGAGGCCTGACATGTTCTACAGTCCTGAGAGACGGCAGTATCGAGCTTATGGACACCAGCCATTGCCATTCCACTGGGCCCTGGATCCGTGGTCCCACCGACCAACAGGATGTCTATCATCTATCAGATCCTGAAAGGCCTGAGACACAGCGGTTGCTGTGATCTAGAAATGTGACCCATGCTGTGCTCCAATCTATCCCCTATTACATCTAAAGCTGAAGTTTGTGCTTCCATGGAGACGGAGGCACTGACTGGTCCCTGATTTCAATGCAGCTGCCACTTGCTGCATTGCTGCCTGCAAAAAAGACAAAAGCTTCCATGATTTTGCCTTAAAAAAAGGCCTGTAGACTTGACAGTCACACCTGTCAGTTGCTGCAGATTTGATAGATTGTCCTCGGTGCCTGCCAGTAGGTATGATGTTCCTCAAACATCCTTCTTTTCAGGCAAGTACCCATGAGTTCCGGTTTCCAGAATTCCAAAGCCATAGGCAGCCTTCTCCTCAGCCTCCGCTGGGAAGGGGGCACATCCTCCTCCATTTCCCACTCCTCTGCTTTGTGCATCAGTTGGTCCCAATTCCTCACTACTACTATCGAATTCTCCCCCGAGTGAAAGCCTCTGATCTGGTGCTTGGGAGAGAGGAAGCAAATGTTGCAAGTGGTAAGTTGGAGAGGGTTGGGGCAAAGGAAGATGGAGCAGGGTGTAGCAGCTGGCAATGGTGAGTGGGTTGGTCCACATCCTCTTCTTCTTACTCATCACCATCTTCATTCTCAACAAGGGAGCAAAAAAACTCCCCAACTCCTACTCCTTCTCCTGCTCCTCCTTATTCATCAGAATCATCATCATCTTCCTCCTGCTCTGGCGGAGCTGTAGAAAATGATGGTAGAATGTAAAAATAGGTGTGCATTATCCCCTTGATATCAAGGAGACAGAGGAAGGAGGTGGAAGGCTGTGGCTGTGTGCTGCTTCACAGGGATGCCAGGGCAACAGTGTAAGTGCTCAGTTGGTAACCTGGTGCCAGCAAGAAGTTGCCAAGTAGCAATATCACAGTAATACAGCAATAGCCAAGCGAGCACCCATGAGCTGCATGGCCTTGTCCCTGAAGCGGGGAGGGGGTTTAAAGGTGGGAAGCTGCCTCCGGTGTCATGCTTTTGGCAGGCACTGTACAGCATATTATTCAAGCTTTTAACAGAAATAACGGCAACATATGTTTTTCCTTGTTGCAATGTAATTTGTAGATACAATATTATTTATTCAACATTGCAATAAAATGTTCTATCTCAGGAGTCAAATTTTCCTACTTGGCAAAATTGTTTTCCTGTGTCAAAACAGCTCAGTACCTGACTTTGTTTTGAATCACTCTCTTTCAAAATTGATAAAACCAACATGTGATTATGAATATACAAAAATGACCTACTGGTCCACCCAGCCTGTCCCATACAGCTTTGATGCCTTGTGCATCACAATACATACATTCCCTACCCGTCAGGAGCCATGTAATCTCCTGGGAGATTACAGTTAAAGTTAATAATTGGTGGAAGAAAATAAATTAGCTCGTTCACCTCATTTGCTGTTTGTGTAACCTTGCTGTATGCAAAAATGGCTGCTATATTCGTTTACAAAGTAATAGTAACTTCAAAAAAAAGTGATTCATTGTATTTGGGACTGAGTAAGGTGATAAAATGCTATGAAAGTACAAGCTCCTTCTTTACTAGCAAAAGAGGAGAGGAATGTTAATGTTAAGTTGTCTCAGAGTGGGGTGAAATTCTTCATTTAATAAAAAAACAGGATATTGTCTAATTTCCTCTGTAATTTATGACCTGTTAAAAATGTTGGATTTCTCACAGGCTGCACATTTCAAAATAGCACGTTCCCATAATTTCATTAATTAATTTTATTCATCAATTAGAGAGAAAAACTACATTCCCAGGCTTGGTGGTATCAAATTCAACATTGGTTTTGCCTAGGGTTAATCTGCTACCATCTAAAGTTAGAATAGTTTCCTCATCATTGTAAATAAAAATTCAAATATTATAACATCTGACAAATGGACTTTATATCCTGTTGTAGTGATTTATTTGCCACCAGTAAGAGAACACTAGAAGCAGTTAGGTAGTGATTCGTAGAATTCAAATAACTCTTAGAAGCCACTTGAGCTTTGTTCTTGCAGCTTATGACTTCATCTGAATCACTTAGTTAAATTACTGTCTTAGAACTCCTTGCCATTTAATATTCTATATGATAATATATTCAGAAGTACTATAATGTAATAAAAGGGACCATCATTTTTCATTAAAAAAGACTCTAGAACTATCAGCTGACACTATTACATCGCTGATCTGTCATCTAATTTTGTAAAAGGAAGCTTTTTTTGCGTGAAACAAAGATTCATAGCAAACCATAATGGCCATGGTTAGATGTAATTAAAGAAAAATTGCTGGTTAAAATGGAAGATACAAAACTGAAACAATGTCCTCAAAAAGGAAAACTTATAAAATCAAAAAAATTGGAAATATGGCCATATTTAAAGGAAAAAAAGGTATTTGAGAATCTGCTCAGCACTGGTCAAACCCTGTAATAACCCTTGGCCACCTCTTAGTCTCTCTTTATGTCAGGGGGTTCCAAGTTTTTATCTTCATGCAGATCAGGCTCTGCAGATACTCACATGGAGACATTGTGGCTGTGTCTGAACTACGGGGGTTTGAAGAACTGGACCTCAGTTCACTTGAAGTGGGGTCGTCCTGTTTAGCTAAGTATGAAGATGAGATTTGATATGCAGTCAGGCCAAACCAGTCGGGAAGAGTAATTCGGAGGCAGCAGAGACCGAGAGAGGTTGGTTTATTATCGTTTTTATCTGTTTTTGTGGGCCAGGAGAGCAGGAGTGCTCCTCTAGGCTCCATAGGGAAATCTTGGGCCTTCCCTGCACCTCTCCCCCTCCGACCATCAGACTCCCCTCCCGAGCACTTACCTTAAATATGGGGACCGTTTGATCGGGTCCCCTGCGGCTGCCTCCTGCTACTTGAAATCCAGCTCATTCCCACCAGCCTCCTAGCTCCTTCCATTGGGTTCAGACTGACTCTAATCATGTAGATAAGGCCAGGAGTTAAAGTCACCCAGGCCTCACGCTGCAGGGGGCGGGACAGCATTCCGTTTGCCTCAGCCCCCGGCCGCATCAATCCCACTCATCCTTAAAATCGCCTGATGTCCGCAGAAAACAGAGAACAAGTACTTGAAACATTTTCTTGGCACATACGAGCCTAGAAATTCTGCCCCTGGGTGGGAAGAATTATGGTGGAGTTGTGGCGCGGGGAGAGGGTCTCAAAATAGGGGGAAGAGTTTGGATCCACTGGGATTCCACTCCATTTGAACTCAGCAAACAATGCCAATCCGGGAGGCACTTCAGCCTGCCCCTCCCTCTGCCCCAGCAGCAGTATAGAGCATCTCTTGAGGCATTCCCGGGCTGCCACAGGAATTTTGCCAGAAGCACACTTGACAGGCTTAGCCGCACTTAAGTCTGCTGAGAGCGGGCAGAGTTCTAGCCTGATGAAGGCCCCAACAGTGGACTGTCCAATGGTGATCAATTGTAAAGGAATCCACTACCCATGCCCTTCTGTAACATCAGATGCGAAGAATAAAAAATCTGACCCTGATTTTAAAAGTTTTGTTTTCAGTTTAAAACTCACCTACTGCAGCCAAAAACAGACCTAATGTACTTTAACTCTTGGGTCTCATTATAATCTCACCGGTGGGTTTCCCATTGAATTATCTGACACGCAGCAGGTCCTGCTGAAGGAGGCTGCACAGAGTTGTAACAACCTGCCTGTTGAAGCACAGCCTCTTGATTCACCGCCCCTCTGAGATGTCCAGGAAAGTGATTCTTGGTCTATAGACCCTTGAGAGTTTCCCAGCGCAGGGTCAGGCTTTCTACAAGCAGCCCTCTTCACCTGCAGTGCTATAATGGACTCAGCTGCTACTTGTCCTAGTTGCTGAGGCTGCTGCTGCTTCTGCTCCTCTTCTCCATCCAGGATAAAGAAACAAAAACAGCACCCATGATAAGTTGAAAATACTTAGACAGGGTGCAAATCAAAAAGCAGCAATCTCCAAGTTCTGAAATACCTTGGCAATCCACTAATCACAAAAGCACATAGACCCTAATGATCCAAATGTCTGAAGGTGACTGTCCCTTTTAACAGTTCGTCCAGTCATGACAGTCAGTTTCTGTGGCCACTCCCACAAGGTTTTATTGTGCGGGTTGGTCACGAGGCGGGACTTCCGTCCGCCCAGTTAAAATAGTATCGGAGTCCAAATTACATCATGGGACCACGATTTGAATACATTCATCAGGCACCTGCCTGTTTCCAATGGATCAGTGGCATAGTTAAAATCGGGGATCAGGGAGTTTCTGGCGGGAACAAGACAGTAAGTTGATTCCCCGATTTTAACCGTTCACCCACCCAGTTCCCAACAGGCAGGTAGGATTAAAATCGGGGACAAATCAGCCAGATCCAAGCCTCTGACTCCCCCTCTCAGAAAGGCAGTGTGCCACTCCAAAACTCTGATGGCAATGCTGGGTGGGCCACCTTGTTGCACCACTATAGCTGCAGGCACTCGTTCATGTTATTTAAATGGCCCCATCCCTGGGGTTTGGGATGGGGTCATGACAGGGTGCAAGCAGCAGGCTTTGCTCCAACGGTCTGCAAGCAACAGCACTGTGGGATTTCTCCCCTGTGGTGTATTTCTTATATTTTGAAGGTGCTCCAATTTTTATCTTGCAGGCGATTCAAGGTTATTGATTCTCTTTTGAAAGTCTTAAGCATTTACGTGTAATATTTTACCCTTCTAATGATTCTGGCTTGGCATTTACTGCCTCATACAGATTATTGTTTTTTTGTATAATCAAAATGCAAGTGCATAGCATCTCACTTTATTGAGATATAGCTTCCCTGCCTCATTTGCCACCCGCATTGGCTACTGGGATGCCAAATTACATAATGTGTGTAGATGAAACAGCTCATTCATGTTGCGAAACATGCTAGATTCATATACGGAATCATTTTGTGAGTCCATGTTGCTGACGGTGAGCCTTGCTCTGTGGCATCAAATAACAGAAAATCGCGGGCAGTATGTGTCTGTATTTCCGAAATACAATGCTCCCCCACAACAGGAAATTGAGCAAACGAGCAGAGTTAATATTGCAAATTGTCTTAATTGTCAACAGTTTGAAATTCCTTCTCATACTTAAATAAAGTGCATTTTTAAATTCAGAAAATGAACTCATGCACATATTTTCTGAAGTCACTGTATAGTTTTTTGACACATTACTTACAGGAGAATACATTTGTGTATTTCTGTTGTCAGTCACATTGTACACATGTTAGAAGTAACATGCTGTTTGGTTGTTTGGCTCACTGAAGAGGATATCAAGGGTAATATCTACATAAAAAGAGGTCGTCCCATGGTTAAGTCATTGCCCTTTACGAGTTTTACGTGGGAGTTCATAGAATCATAGAAAGGTTACAGCATGGAAGGAGGCCATTTGGCCCATCAAGTCCATCGAGTTGCTGTTAGCTTGAGACGCCACCTTGACTTTAGGACATTTCCTACCTCTTAGGGGTTGCACTGAATATGTGTAGGATGTCTAGGTTACGGAGACTTCCAGGAAAGGGTTCTATCTATGGTGTGATATATATATACACATACATACATACACAATATAGATTTTCAACCAGATGTTTGTCGTGGGAAGAATTACATGTTACCAGAGATAGGGGGAACGCATCTTCTTGCAGCGAACAGTGAGGGTATTGTTAGCCTACATGTTACAGGAGAGTGCACTCACCAGTGAGTAGACTTAATAGGCACAGGTCCATTACATTCTTGTAGTACCCTGGACTGCCATCTGAAATGATTGACAAGTATAGAGTTAACACTTAAGTAATTATAGGTGAAGTAGACTGTGTCATATGAAAACACGGTTCAGCTGTTCTTTTGTAGATTCAATCTTAGTACTGTCTGAGCTGGTGTGTCTTTCTATTTTAGTTGATGTTACTCTAACTTTCTAATCCATACGAATTACAGAAAATATCTGATAAACTACCATTATATCTAACTATAGTTGTCTTCATTTTATACATAGTTCCTATGTATGAAAGGATAAGGAAGGAAAAAGGTGGAGTGGGGTACTAATTAGAGACTAGCTGTCCTAATTAGAAAAACCATGATGACAATAGAAAAAAGGGTCATAAGTAACATTAAGATAGAAACAGAATCCATTTGGATTGAGACAAAGGATAAGAAGGGATCGATCACATTAATAAGTATATTCTATTGATCACCTAATAGTAGAGGGGAGGTGGAGGATGAAATATGTAGACAAATCTATGAAATGAGTAAAAAACATTGAACAATAATCATGGGAGATTTCAACTACCCCCAAATAAACTGTAAGAGGTAGGGAAAGAAGAAAAGGAAATGGAGTTTTTACAGTGTGTACATGGCTCCTTTCTTACCCAGTGTGTGAGAAGCCCAACAAGAGATGAATTACTGCTGGATCTAGTAATGGGAAATGAACCAGAGCAGATAAGAGAAGTAAGCGTAGGGAACATCTAGGCAATAGCAATCATAACATAAAAAGGTTTAAAATAATGATTGAGAAAGATATAAGTAAGACACAGGCAAAAGTAATAAATTGGGGAAAAAAGCTAATTTTGAGGGGATGGGAATGGAACTAGAGCAGGTAAATTGGAAAAAAAAATTGACAGACGAAGAAATAGATCAGCAGTGGGTAATAATTAAAACCGTGATCAATAGAGTTTAGGAGAAGTATATTCTTCTGAAAAGCAAGAACAAATTAGCCAATAATGAAACATCATGGACGAATAAAGAGATAAGGATAAAATTGAAACTAAAGAAAAAAGCAAACTCGAAGTACAAAGAAAATAAAGGAGAGGATGACAAAAGGGAATATGAGATTAAATTATCAAAGAATATAAAATGAAATAGTAAAGTATTCTACAGACACATAACTAACAAAAGAAAAATCAGAATAGGCATAGGGCCACTGAGGGATGCACACGATAAACTCACAGGTAACAACAGCGAAATGGCAGAAATATTGAATAGTTACTTTGCCTCAGTATTTATCAGGGAAACTAACAAGGTTAGAAGAAGAGATCAAAAAAGATATTAAAACAATTAAGATAGAAAGGGGGAAGATAATTGATAAACTAATCAAACTTAGGGAGGCTAAGACCCTGGTCTGGATGGATCGTTTTCATGAATATTAAAATAAGTTAGGGAGGAGATAGCAGAGGCACTATTGCATATATATAAAAATTCACTAGAAATGGGAATAGTGCCAGAGAACTGGTGGACAGCTAATGTTATTCCTATATTTAAAAGGGAAGATAGAACAAGTCCAGGGAACTATAGACCAGTTAGCTTAACATCGGTGGTAGGAAAGAAAATGAAATCTTTACTCAAAGATGTAATAGAAAAACATCTAGAGATCAAAAATATAATAAAGAATAGTCAGCACGGATTTCAGAAGGGAAAGTCATGCTAGATCAACCTTACTGAATTCTTTGAAGAAGTAACAGAAAGAGCAGACAGTGGACGTCATATATTTGGATTTTCAAAAGGCCTTCGATAAGGTACCGCATTGTAAACGCATGGCTAATGTCAGAGCATGTGGAGTCAGGGGACAAGTAGCAGAATGGATAGCAAGTTGGCTACAAAACAGTAAACAGAGCGTAGGGGTTAAGGGTAGCTACTCAGACTAGCAAAAGGTGGAAAATGGTATTCCATAGTGCTGGGACCACTGTTGTTCAGAATTTACATTAACGATTTGGATTCAGGAATCGGAAGTATAATTTTAAAATTTGCAGAGGACACCAAATTGGGAGGTATAGTTAATACAAAGGAAGAATGCATCAAAATGCAAGAGGACATTAATAAACTTGCAGAATGGGCGTGTAATTGGCAAATTAATTTCAATGTAGATAAGTGTGAGGTGGTGCATTTTGGTAGAAAGAATAAGGAGGCCAAATAGTGCTTCGATAATAAGAGTCTAAACAGGATAGAGGAGCAAAGGGACATTGGGGTACAGATACACAAATCACTAAAAGTAGCGACGCAGGTTAATAAGGCCATAAAAAAGGCAAATCAAGCACTAGGGTTAATTTCTAGAGGGATAGATTTGAAAAGCAGAGAAGTTATGTTAAACTTGTATCGAATCTTGGTTAGACCACACTTGGAGTATCGTGCACAATTCTGGTCTCCATATTATGGAAAGGATATAAAGGCATTGGAGTGGGTACAAAAAAGATTCACAAGAATGATACCAGAACTGAGAGGATATCATTATCAGTAAAGGCTGAACAGGCTGGGACTCTTCTCTCTAGAAAAGAGAAGGCTGAGGGGTGATCTGATAGAGGTCTTTAAGATGATAGGGTTTGATAGGGCAGGTGTAGAGAAAATGTTTCCACTTGTGGGGGTGTCCGAAACTAGAGGTCATAAATATAAAATAGTCGCGAATAAATCCAGTAGGGAATTCAGGAGAAACTTCTTTACCCAAAGAGTGGTAAGAATGTGGAACACGCTACCACAAGGAGTAATTGAGGCAAATAGCATTGGTGCATTTAAGAGGAAGCTAGATAAGCACATGAGAGAGAAGGAAGAGAAGGGTTTCCTGATAGGGTTAGATGAAGTAGGGAGGGAGAAGGCTCGTTTGGAGCATAAATGCTGGCATAGACCAGTTGGGCCGAATGGCTTGTTTTCGTGCTGTAGTTTCCATGTAACTCGATGTAATATGGGTTCTTTTCTTAATTTATGAAACAGGTTTTAATTTTCTCATCAATGGTTACAGCTTACACATTTATTCAGCAGCCCATTAAATGAACATAGGCTAGAATATTTCCTTAAGTAAATGGCTCCGAGAATGCCAACTATAAATGATTCAGCCAGTTGTCTCCTATTTAAATCTATTGAATCTAACTACACTAAAAAGCCATCCCTTCTCACAAATGGAAAAAGCCCCTTCAGTTTTAATGGCTTTCACTTACTTTGATGAAAAGAAGTCATTAATTAACTTTTCCTGTCCACACAATTTTTGGGGGAATGTAGCTGAAGATATCAGATACTGCAAGGCTAGTTAAGGATGTGAACAGTAAAGTTTGAATCAATGAATGGTAACATAGGACAGTATGTTAATTAAAGGCTTATTTTCCTGTTTTGTGCAGATTGGCAGACTAATACTGAAATACTTGTCAGCTATTCCCTAAGAAAACACAGATCAATAATATGGTCATGAGAAACAATTTCAATGTCCAGTTAAATTTAGAAATAACATTTGAAAAGAACAAAATGCATTTATCTAGGTTTCTTTTACTGTAGGTTTATCACTGTGGGACAGCTGCTTCATTAACAGTTCAGTAAAACCCATCCTACACTGCACCTATGATATTAGAGAGGCAACCTCCAGATTGACAGTCAACATCAGGCACAACAATAAAAAAATAAATCATACTTTAAACTCTATTAGGAGATGATGAACTAGATTTTCCTCTTGGTGATAAGGCCAGTACCTGATTTTGAGTGATTATTACCTGATGGCAACAGGGAAGACCATTAGATAAAATTATTTTTCCTGCTGGTGACAGCCTTAAAGGATAAAACAAAGTAATTGGGACTGAGGCAACAGAATAAGAGGACAACAAAGAAACAGTGCTTGCCAGAAGCAATAATAAAGTTATTTGCCCCAGATTCACGTCACAAAAAATAGAACAAACACAGAGAACAATGGTTTGACAAAATATTAAACACCAATACCTTCTACCAGACAAGTATATATCAAACTGAATCCTCCTGAGAGCAGTGCATTATTTTATTAATGTGTTGTGCTACAGAGTGGCAATGAGTAGGTTCATTTCCATGCTTCTCCACAGAGTGAAACCATGATCTTCTTTTACGTTGCAGGGTAAATTTCAGAGTACTGGCAGCAATGGAGCTGTTGAGAATTGGCAATTGTGATTTGGACTTCCCAGCCGCAGCCCTCTCTGGATAATGGGGTCCCAATAAGCCAGCAAAGCAAACAGAGCGAGGAAGAACCATCTCTGGAGATGGTATGCCAAGCCACTGGCAACACAAGTGCTGATGCTGGGGTTGAAGCTGCCTCTGAAGGCATGCTGTAATATAAATGCATTCTGTGCTATCAGCAATTAAGATAAGGCCAATGGAAAAGGGGCTTCTCCTTTCCAGAAAAATCAAACTGAGCTTCTGAGGTTGCTACAGTGATGAACATACCTTGGAGTTTTGTTTCCAGTGGGACAAGACTCTGAGCAAACGTGCCAGAATATGTTTAATTATGAAGAATATTCGAAGCACCATTTAAAAATAAATAATTTATCAAATGGTTGATATTACTGCATTGCGTTCAATATCAGCTGCTGAAAACAATGGCCACTCAGTGCAAAACAAAATCATTAAATTTCAATGTATTGTACATTATGTACTGTGTTTATTATATTTTATTAGCAGATCACCTATGGTGCCGCTCTTATTGAATCAATGTTTTATAAGAACTGGGATGCTATGCCAACAGTATTACCAGGAACACTGACTTATTGGGCCCGATGTTAGCAGGGCTGCGGGTTCTCGGCGGGTGGGCTATCGGGCGCGTGGGTAACGCGCCCGGTGAAATTAGTGGGTTTCCCGCGCGATCGTAGCAGGCAAACCACTAATTGGATCCACTTACCTGCTCCTCCGGGTTCCCCGCTGCTGATCTGCGCATCGGGCGGGCTGCGCATGCGCAGTAAGATCTGTCAGCTGGAGGCGCTCTATTTAAAGGGGCAGTCCTCCACTGACAGATGCTGCAACCAATAGCAAAGATGACTGCATGGAGCAGCCCAGGGGGAAGGCTGCTCCCAGTTTAATGATGCCTCACCCCAGGTATCAATACATGGGGTGAGGAGGAGGGGGAGGACAGAGATCTTCCACCCGGCGGGCGGGAGGAAGCGGCCCGCCTCTGCCACCAGGAAGGCCTGGCTCGAGGTGGCAGAGGGGGTCACCTGCGCCACCAACATATCGCCCACCTGCACACAGTGCAGGAGGTGCTCCAATGACCTCAGTAGGTCAGCCACAGTGAGTACACGTAGTCTTTCCCCTACACTCCGTCTGCCACAGCACTGCCCCCACCCCACATCTCCTTCGGCACTGCCAACACTACTCTGTCACATCACCCCTCATACCCACTCAAACCTCATCCTCATCTTACCTGCACCTACTCACCTCGCCAGTACTCACCCCGCCACTATCACGCAACCCAGTCCTCATACAATCTCATGGCTCTATCCCATACTCACCCTCTCGTGCATCTCTCTCACGGCCAGCCTCACTCAACCTGCCACAACCTGTGCTGCAGCCACAGGGCATGCATCACATATGTGCAGTAGGCAGCGTAAGGCAAACGTGTCGTGAGCATGAAGGGGATGCACAAGGGTGTTTGAGGGTTTGTCATGGGTGTTACTTATATTGAATTTCAGAACAACTCACATCAGACATTATATTGGCACCACTACTGCCATGTCTTCGCGAATCCTGTCTGGTTTGTGCAATAATGCCCGCTCCTGGGTATCACTATGAGGACCCACCACTGATGCCACCCATTGTGTCACTGCAGAGTGGGTGTAGGTGTATTTGCAGGGCTCTTCTGCGCAGACGACTGAGAGACATTGGCGATGTCCCCGGTTGCACCCTGGAAGGATGCGGAGGAGAAGTTGTGGAGGGCAGTGGTGACTTTGACAGCGACAGGTAAGAAGATGGTGCTCGGGCCAGCCAGGAGCAGCTCGGCATGAAAGAGGCTGCAGATGTCCACGGCTACATATCGAGTGACTCTGAGCCTCCGTGTGCACTGCTGCTCAGAGAGGTCCAGGAGGCTGAGCCTCGGTCTGTGGACCCTCTGGCGAGGGTAGTGCCCTCTGCGACTCATCTTTCTCTGCGGTAGCCCTCCCTCCTGCTGTACAGGTGGATGTGTCACAGCACTCTGTTGTGGAGCTCCACGTGTCAGAGGTGGACGGCGTGGATGGCGAGGCTTGTGAGGCTGGTGATGCTGTTCGCCCTCCGTGGAGGTCATGACTGCAGCTACGACGGCCCCCATCCGGAAGATGTACATCTGAGGGGGTCCGCAAGGTAGGTACATGTCTCCGGACCCCGGGGTACGTTTGCAGGTTGGTGCCTTTGACTGTCAGGAGTAGGATGGTGGAGGCCAAACTTTGCCCCAAGTGACGGAGTGGCCTCCTGCAATGGGTGAGGGTCTCCCCCCCCACCTGTCAAATGGACCTTTGCAGCTGCCACAGGCTGACGGCTGCAACACGTCCATTCGAGCTGGGAGTGTTTCCCCCAGTGTGGGAAACAGTCCCATTTTGTTCTAAAATCCCACATAGTCCCTTAATCAGGTCAGTTAATGACCTGAAATACCTAAATAAATATTGTCAAGTGGCATCCCGCTGGCTTTAATTGCCTGCGAGATTCCCACCAGCGGGGGCTGCGCGCGCACGCCCGCGCGTCAGCGGGGAACCCGGAAGTGCGCGGGTTCGGGGCGGGCTCCGGTACCGCGCTGGGATTCTCCGATTTTCGGAGCCCCCCCCCCCGCGGGAAACGCACCCGATAGCGGGTGGTAAAATAGAGCCCATTAACACTGGGGATAACCTGAGAACCTTCCAGCACTAGGAAAGTGGGCCTAGGGGCTGAGATGGATCTCAGGGTCTAACGGTATTTTGAAGGTGGTCCCAGAGTCCAGAGCACTAAAAAGGAGATTCTAGGAATACTGGGGCAGGTCCTAGGATCTGCTGTCACTGACAGTAGGATCCTGGGATTTAGAGGCATTGGGGAAGGAGGTCTTATGATCTGGGAGCATGAGACAGTTCTGAATGGCACTGGAATGTGGTCTAAGGCTTTGTGAGCACAGAGTGAGGATTCCAGGATCTGGGAATGGGAGACATGTTGGGGAGGGAGGAGGCCTGAGGTCCAGAAGGACTGAGGAGGAAATTTTGAAGCATTGGGCAGCCAGAGTCTGACAGCATTGGAATTGCTGGGATCTGGCAGTATTGGGTTAAGTTGGGTCCAAGAACCTTCTGGAGAGAGGAACTGAGAAAATGGGACCCAAACTGCCGTTGGTCCCTTTTAAACCATCTGGGCTCAATCCCTGCCATATCCCTATCTGTCAGCTTCCTCTCCTGACCGACTACAGCCCCTTTGTACCCTCAGGTGCTTCCTCACCACCATTTTCCCCATTGTCAAATTGTTCCTTTCTTTTTCTTAAAATTAATGGATGGAAAATATAGGATGGGGATGCACAGTTCCCTGATATGCACTCCTGGGGTGCATCAGGAGTACAGAAGCAGAGAACCTAATACACTGTTAATGAGTTTACTGGCTTGTACAGTCTTTAATAAACATACATTTTCTATAAACAAAAATTACCTCATAGAATGCACAAAAGTTCATTGTGCATGCAATTTCCAAGTAATATGCATAAACTTCAAAATGGTGCAAAAGAGAGATTTTTTAGCTGATTTTTCATAAAGCAAAAAGCAGAAATCAATCCCCTATGAATAATCTCATGGTTTTCTTTTCTAACACTCAACAAAGAAACCATGATCACAGATGCTTCTGTTCACACGTGTATTCATAAATTCAAATAAATGCTAGCCTTGCCTGAAATAATTTTTTTGGGCAATTTCATCTCTAGTTTATTTTAAATTCTTTTGAAAAGAGCAAAGATATTTCCAAATCCTTACTGGAGAAGGAAGCATACCCTTCCATCCTGCAAACTCTGTTAATGCATTGATTGTATAGTGGGAAATTCTACAAACCGTACATGCTCAGAATGCACAGATGTGATTGAAATCTCTCCCTCAATAGTTGCGCGTCAAAAATATTCAGTCAAAGCCCAACCTTTTGAGACAGGTTAAGCCCGTGAAGTAAAAGTTTTAATGAAGGTATTAAAAGACACAATAATTCAATGGATAAAATTAATCACGTTATTGTGAAATAATGTATTTTCTATATTTTTAACAAGCACATGTTTAACATTATAAATTTCAATAACCGGGAATAATGTACAATTTTTTTTTGAAAAAGCATTTTGAATGATTCAATTGGTTCATCAACTTCTGTGATGGAGAAAGTGACATAGAAAAATTGAATGGGAAATGTGATCATGGGAATTCACAATGGAAAAAGTTACCCAAAATGTTACCAGGAAGTAAGGTTTGTAGACAGGAAATGCACGCAGATGTAAGATTCAGGGTTTGAGGATGTATTGGATTCACTTCAGCAGTAAATTGAATCCTGATCACTCTGAAGAAAACCACTTCAATTATGTAATTATTATCTAACCAAAGCACACGTATTTAATAGTCTCAAGGTCCTTCAGTCTATTATAGACCAGAATTTTTTTGCCACACTATGGGCTCGATTTTAGCACCCACGATCGGGTGCGTTCCTGGCGGGGGGGGGCTACGAAAATCGGGGATTCCCGGGGCGGGTCCGGAGCCCGGCTCCAACCCGCCCCATTTCCGGGTTCCCCACGGACGCGCTGACATGCACGCGCAGCCCCCGCATGTGGGACTCCCACCGGCTTTATGCCACTTAAGGTATTATTTTGGTATTTCAGGTCGTTTAGAGACCTGATTAAAGTGATATTTTAGGAGGGTTGGGATTTTGCAAACAACTGGGACCGTTTCCCGTACTGGGGGAAACACTCCCAGTTCAAATGGACATGTTGCACCCATCAGCCTGTGGCAGCTTCAAAGGTCCATTTGACAGGTGGGAGGGGGAGACCCTCACTCATTGCAGGAGGCCACTCTGTCACTTTGGACAAAGTTTGGCCTCCACCACCCTCCTCCTAACAATAAAATTCACCAACTTGCACACTTACCCCGGTGTCCAGACACATGTACCGACCTTGCGGACCCCCTCAGATGTACATCTTCCGGATGAGGGCCGCTGTAGCTGCATTCATGACATCCTCAGAGGGCGAACAGCATCACCAGCCTCACCGGCCACACCGTCTACCTCTGACACGTGGAGCTCCACAACACAGTGCTGTGACACATCCACCTGCACGGCAGGAGGGAGGGCAACCGCGGAGAGCGATGCGTCGCAGAGGGCACTACCCTCGCCACAGGGACCACAGACCAAGGCTCAGCTTCCTGGACCTCTCTGAGCAGCAGTGCACACGGAGGCTAAGAGGCACTCGACATGTAGTCGTGGACATCTGCAGCCTCCTTCATGCCGAGCTGCTCCCGGCTGGCCCGAGCACCATCTTCTTACCTGTCGCTGTCAAAGTCATCACTGCCCTCAACAACTTCTCCTCCGCATCCTTCCAGGTTGCCACCGGGGACATTGCCGACGTCTCTCAGTCGTCTGCACAAAACAGCCCTGCAAATACACCTACACCCACTCTGCAGTGACACAATGGGTGGCATCAGGTGTGGGGCTTCAATGTGATCCTCAGGAAAGGGCATTATTGCACAAACCAGACAAGATTCGCAAAGACGTGACAGTAGTGGTGCCAATATAATATATGTAATGTGAGTTGCTCAGAAATTAAATATAAGTAAAAACCATGACAAGCCCTCAAACACCCTTGTGCATCCCCTTCATGCTCACCACACGTTTGCCTTACGCTGCCAACTGCACATATGTGATGCATGCCCTGTGGCTGCAGCCCAGGTAGTGGCAGGTTGAGTGAGGCTGACTGTGAAAGAGATGCATGAGAGGGTGAGCATGAGATAGAGCCATGAGATTGTATGAGGATTGGGTTGAGTGGTAGTGGCGGGATGAGTAATGGCGAGGTGAGTAAGTGCAGGTAAGATGAGGATGAGCTTTGAGTGGTGTGAGGGGTGATGTGACAGAGTAGTGTTGGCAGTGCAGAAGAAGATATGGGGTGGGGGCGGTGATGTGGCAGACGGAGTGTAGGGGAATGAGTAAGTGTACTCACTTTGGCTGACCTACTTAGGTCATTGCAGCGCCTCTTGCACTGTATGCAGATGGGCGATATGTTGGTGGTGCAGGTGACCTCCTCTGCCACCTCAAGCCAGGCCTTCTTGGTGGCAGAGGCAGGCCGCTTCCTCCCGCCTGCCGGGGGGAAGATCTCTGTCCTCCCCCTCCTCCTCACCCCATCCAATGATACCTGGAGTGAGGCATCATTAAACCTGGGAGCAGCCTTCCCCCTGGGCTGCTCCATGCTGTCATTTTTCCTATTTCTTGCAGCATCAGTCAGTGGAGGACTGCCCCTTTAAATAGAGCTCCTCCAGCTGACAGACCTCACTGCGCATGTGCAGTCCACCCGCCGCGCAGCTCAGCAGCGGGGAACCCGGAACAAGAGGTAAGTGGATCCAATCAGCCTGCGATTGCACGCGGGGCAGACTGATTTCACCGGGTGCGTTACCCACGCGCCCAATCGACCCCCCGCCACGAACCCGCCGCAATGGTAATATCGGGCCCTATATGATTGCTTAAATTAATATGGGGGAAAAGATCAGCAAACCTCCAGAACCAAGCAAAAATCTAGACAAATATTCTGATCATTAACAAAAGTTAATGAAACTAAGATATTCTCAAATCACATTTTGTCTGTCAACATTCAATTTCTAGAATGTGAACTCATTCCTACTTCACAGAGACATAGTTTAACCCAATTCTGACACAACATTGAGGTCATGTAGAGTAATGGTCAATTTTTGTTTCTAAAGTATATATGGGATGCATTTAATTGATGTCTTCTACAGATGTGGTGATATAATTGTGTTTTGGAACTTTGATTTTTATTTTGATACATGGTGCAGCTGGGGAAGACAGAATGTCCTCTTTCACGCTAGCTCAGTTCCTAATTTCCATCTTACATTAATAGTTGAATAGGTAAGACTGCTTTTTCCATCTCTTTCTTGCAGACACATGCTCACACTTTCACAAAGCATCTTGACTGCCTTTTTGAAAGCCAGGCAGTCACCATCCTTCTGACGCCAGTGACTAATGAAGGTCTGGTACAGTGGCAGAGTGCCAGCTGTTGCGTTTATATATAAACATATCACTGTTCTGAAAAAACACATTACCGGATCCTTGAGTCTTAGCATGTTTTTTCAAGATCAATCCAATTATATACTGATCTTTTTTCCCAGAACAGCAATTTTGCAGTTTTCATTGGATGGTAATTAACATTTAAAGCTGGACTGAAAATAGAATGTTTTAAATGATTTTTAATTACTCTACTCTCCAATTTCAGCATTTGTAATACAAATCTATACCATGGCACTATAGCAACACAACCAAAATAATCACCGTCAAGTTTATCATACTGACATTCTAAGTCCTTGGTAGAAACCTAATTCATGCAAAGTGAAATGTGAGGCTTGGTTTGTTCTCTATGTACACTGTAGCGCATTATAACAAGCTGCTATGGGGCCATTGTCATAACTGCCAATGCACAGCATGGCTGCAAGGTTATCCTGTCCAGTCCTCCCACCT
Source organism: Heptranchias perlo (assembly GCF_035084215.1). Taxonomy (NCBI): domain Eukaryota; kingdom Metazoa; phylum Chordata; class Chondrichthyes; order Hexanchiformes; family Hexanchidae; genus Heptranchias; species Heptranchias perlo. The sequence continues at coordinate 46,662,704 of NC_090338.1, forward strand.
TTTAAGAAATGAACACAAAAGAGACAAACACACTTATGCTAAGACAAAAGAGCAAGCATGCCCACACTACAGACAGAAGAAATATTCCTGTTGTAGAGTCGCATCAAAATTTATTCTATACAGATAACTTTTTAAAATCATATTCATTTTCCACTTTTCTCCTCCTGGCAGTAGGATAGCACATCCCTGTCAGTCAGGAACTGATTGTATCTATACATCAGTGACTCTGTTTTCAGGTGCTGCTCCTTAGGGTATATTTTCATAAATGAAATCCTGATGAAGTACTAGAAAAATCTTTTTTCCCAAACAATTTCCACCTTCCCAATAACATATTGATATACATTTAGGCTCCAAATTTCCACGGGCCTTCCAGTCTACGGGTGGCTGGAACAATGATGTAGAAGGGAGAGTTTCAGATTTCTGGGACACTGGGACCACTTTTGGGGTCAGGGAAGGCTGTACAAATGAAATAGTCTTCCCCCATGCCAGAGAAGTACCATGTCCTTATGGAAAGAGTAAATAGGGCAGTGGAGTCAGGAGCGGAGGTTCCCAGTGGGTGGATCCTGGCAATTAAACTAGAATCAAAGGCACGTGTATATCAGGAGGGAGAAAATTTTCTGGAGCAGTTGTATCAAGAGGGTGGTCACCCCCAAGTTGCTGGAAGTAGAGAAGCTGGTAAGGGAGATTGTGTGACCATCGGCAGACAGGGCAGGAAGCAACCAGCGAAGGCAGAAAGGGGATCATCTGTGGGGCTGGACTTGGCTAATAGGTATACCTGTTTAGGTGCCAGTGATGTGGATAAAAAAATATAACACAGGGTAGGGCAACCATGAGCGACTTTAAGGCACAAAGGAGCAAGTCGTTAGCCATGGGGGAACCAGTACAGGTCGTAAGAATAGGCAAGTGGTGATTGTGGGAGATTCTACGGTAAGAGGGTGGAGATGAGGGGTAGATTTTTTTTTGTAGATGTGATCCAGAGTCCTGAATGTTGGGTTGATTCCCAGGTTCCAGGGTTCAGGACATCACAGAGTGAATTCAAGTGGTTCTGGAAAAGGTGGGCAAGAAACCAGAGGTTGTAGTTCATGGGGAAACCAAAGATATAGGTAGGAGTAGGTTTGAGGTTCTGCAAATGGATTTCAAGGAGTTAAGTTCAAGATTAAGGAGCAGAACCTCCAAGGAATTAATCTCTGGACTACTCCCAGTGCCATGTGCTAGACCAGGCAGGAAGAGAAAGATGAGAATTGTCAATAGGTGGCTGGAATGATAATATAGAAGGGAGGATTTCAGATTTCTGGGACACTGGGACCAGTTTTGGGTTCAGGAAGGACTATACAAATGAAATAGCCTTCACCTAAACTGAAGAGAATCCCATGTCCTTGCAGAAAGAGTAAATAGGGCATTAGGGAAAGATTTAAAGTAGTTAGAGAGGTGGGAAGGGAAAATCCATACAGTAATTCAAAAGGTGTGAGAAAAAGACCAACAGGACATATGGGCAAGGGGGGAACAATTACCCAGATAAGAGTTCTGTATTTGAATGCACTTAGCATAAGAAATAAAACAAGTAAGTTAGAAGCCCAAATTCAGCTTTTTTTTAATTCGTTCACGGGATGTGGGCGTCGCTGGCAAGGCCAGCATTTATTGCCCATCCCTAATTGCCCTCGAGAAGGTGGTGGTGAGCCGCCTTCTTGAACTGCTGCAGTCCGTGTGGTGACGGTTCTCCCACAGTGCTGTTAGAAAGGGAGTTCCAGGATTTTGACCCAGCGACGATGAAGGAACGGCGATATATTTCCAAGTCGGGCTGGTGTGTGACTTGGAGGGGAACGTGCAGGTGGTGTTGTTCCCATGTGTCTGCTGCTCTTGTCCTTCTAGGTGGTAGGGGTCGCGGGTTTGGGAGGTGCTGTCGAAGAAGCCTTGGCGAGTTGCTGCAGTGCATCCTGTGGATGGTACACACTGCAGCCACAGTGCGCCGGTGGTGAAGGGAGTGAATGTTTAGGGTGATGGATGGGGTGCCAATCAAGCGGGCTGCTTTATCTTGGATGGTGTTGAGCTTCTTGAGTGTTGTTGGAGCTGCTCTCATCTAGGCAAGTGGAGAGTATTCCATCACACTCCTGACTTGTGCCTTGTAGATGGTGGAAAGGCTTTGGGGAGTCAGGAGGTGAGTCACTCGCCGCAGAACACCCAGCCTCTGACCTGCTCTCGTAGCCACAGTATTTATATGGCTGGTCCAGTTCAGTTTCTGGTCAATGGTGACCCCCAGGATGTTGATGGTGGGGGATTCGGCGATGGTAATGCCGTTGAATGTCAAGGGGAGGTGGTTAGACTTTCTCTTGTTGGAGATGGTCATTGCCTGGCACTTATCTGGCACGAATGTTACTTGCCACTTATGAGCCCAAGCCTGGATGTTGTCCAGGTCTTGCTGCATGCGGGCTCGGACTGCTTCATTATCTGAGGGGTTGCGAATGGAACTGAACACTGTGCAGTCATCAGCGAACATCCCCATTTCTGACCTTATGATGGAGGGAAGGTCATTGATGAAGCAGCTGAAGATGGTTGGGCCTAGGACACTGCCCTGAGGAACTCCTGCAGCAATGCCCTGGGGCTGAGATGATTGGCCTCCAACAACCACTACCATCTTCCTTTGTGCTAGGTATGACTCCAGCCACTGGAGAGTTTTCCCCCTGATTCCCATGGACTTCAATTTTACTAGGGCTCCTTGGTGCCACACTCGGTCAAATGCTGCCTTGATGTCAAGGGCAGTCACTCTCACCTCACCTCTGGAATTCAGCTCTTTTGTCCATGTTTGGACCAAGGCTGTAATGAGGTCTGGAGCCGAGTGGTCCTGGCGGAACCCAAACTGAGCATCGGTGAGCAGGTTATTGGTGAGTAAGTGCCGCTTGATAGCACTGTCGACGACACCTTCCATCACTTTGCTGATGATTGAGAGTAGACTGATGGGGCGGTAATTGGCCGGATTGGATTTGTCCTGCTTTTTGTGGACAGGACACACCTGGGCAATTTTCCACATTGTCGGGTGGATGCCAGTGTTGTAGCTGTACTGGAACAGCTTAAACAGTATAATGTAGTAGACTTTACAGAGACCTGGCTACAACCTGAGCATGATTGGGAGCTAAATATTCTAGGGTGTAGGATCTTTAGAAAGGACAGGAAAATTGGAAAAGGAGATATTGAGAAAAGACACAATTATACCAGGAGAAAGAAGAGATTTCAGTAAGGGTAATCGGGCGGTGGAAATATGATGGGTACAATTAAGGAACAGCAAAGGATGCAAGACTCTGGTAGGAGTTGTCTACAGGCCTACTGATAGTAGTGATGTAATGACGGGATGTATAATTACGGAGATCATGGAAGCATGCAGCAGAAACAATTTGGTTTTAATGGAAAATTTTAATTTTCACATAGACTGGGAGAAGCAGAACAGCTCAAGTATAAAAGCCATGAATTTCTATAATGTATTTGGAACAGTTTTCTAGGACAATATGTTTTAGAACTGACAAGAGAACTGACCATGCTAGATTTAGTGATGAATAATGAGCCAGAATTAGTTAACAATCTGACAGGAAGGGAACATCTTGCAAATAGTGATCATGATGGGCCGGAAATTGCTCACATCGGCGTGACAACGTTCACAGCAGCTGCTGTGAATAAAATGTATGAATTTACTCATCGCAGATCCATGGCATAGACTTGCGTGATTTTTTAGCTTTGAAAAATATTGCGACATCAGCCCAGCCTCTGAACAGCGTGGGTTAATTCGCATGGGCAATGTCTGTGGGAATGGAAGCCACACCCACAAGCAGGCAAATAGAAATTATTCTTTTAAAGTAAACTTCTGTATATCAGTGTAAATAAAAATTTAGTATATCTTCTAAAAAGCCAAGCAAATGATTTAATTTAATGAAACTGACAGAAGTTAAAAGTAAAAAAAAATTTAAACTTTTAACTTTTAAATTTTTTTCATGATTAAAAAATATTAAAATAAGAATAATATGACATTTCACATTTTTAAAATTTAGTTTTTAGTTTTTTCAGTCAACAGGAGTCATCGCGCTTTTAAAAATAGTGTAGAGCTGGTATTTTTCAGCGTACTTTTTGGTGACGTAAGTATTTTTGTTCCAGATGGGTAAGTTTATGATATTTGAATGATTTCAGTGATTATAGCGTATCGTGTCCCTTTAATTCGCAGCTTTCAAAACACGGGCAAACCAATGGGAGCAAGTTCACGATATCCGGGTTTTAGTACGCATGTGCGCATTCGTGTACTTGCTTCCTGGATTTGCTGGCAGAGAGAGAGGACGCCATTATGTAACGGTATCCGGAGGTAAGAAATTTCTGGCCTGATTTGATTGAATATAGGTTTGAGAGGGAGAAGGGAGGGTCACAAACCAAAGTTTTAAATTTAAGTAAGACAAACCTCCAAAAGGATGAGCAATGAATTAACCACAGTTAATTGGGCTAAACTGTGAATGAGTAAACCTACAGACAAACAGTGGGAAGTATTTAAAGAAGTATTTGGTATGATACAAAACCAGTATGTACCCCTAAAAGGCAAAGGCTCCACTACTGCAGTTAAGCAATCATGGTCAACAATTGAGGTAAGAGACAGTATCAAGCTAAAAGAAAAGGCTTACACAAATGCAAGACAAAGTGGAAATCCAGTGGACTGGGAGAGGTTTGAAAAGCAACAAAGGAATACAAAGAAAGTAATAAGAAGTGCAAAAAGGGAATATAAAAAAAAAACTTGCATGGAATATCAAAGCTAACAGCAAAAGTTTTAATAAATATATTATGCGAAAGTGAGTAGTTCGGGGACTGTGGGCCCATTAAAGACAGATGCAGGTAACAATATAATGGGCAATAAGGAAATGGAGACCTGTTAAATGAGTACTTTTTACCCATTTTCAGAGTGGACGAAGAGGACTAAATACCTGGGAACCTAAAAATAAGCTAAGGGGGGGATACTTAGTGGATATTAGTGGTTTACATAATATAAGTAAAAAAATAGTAATGGAGAAAATAATGGATATAATTGGAGAGGGAATATGCAGTGTCCACTGGTATGCTTGGGGCCTTCTTCGATGGGTGGACACCGTAAGGCACTGTACGTGTCTTATCGACACCGATAATAATGTTGTGATTTAAATTGGGAGTTTATCTTAGTTTAATTAGATCTTATGTTTAATTATATTTATGGTGCCTCCTCAGTTTGAGGGGATATTTGTGCAGTTGCCTTTCTGTTAAAAAAATAGACAAATCTCCAGGTTTCTACCACAGAGTATTAAAAAAGTGAGGAATTTTCAGCTGCGTTAGTCATAATTTTCAAAGTTCTGTAAATTCAGGAATTGTGCCTTTCAATTGAAAAATTGCAAATGTTACTCCATTATTTAAGAAGGGAGGGAGGGAGAAACCAGATAACTACAGACCCATCAGTTTAACATCAGTTGGAGGGTAAGTTACTGGAATCTATCATCAGAGGCAGAGAGACTGAGCACTTGGACAAGTATGAGCTTATCAAAGAGAGTCAGCATGGATTTGTGAAGAGTAAGCCATGTCCTACTAATCTAGTTGACTTTTTTGATGAGATCACTAACATAGTGGATAGGGGAGTGTCTATGGACATTGTCTAAATGGACTTCCAGAAAGCATTTGATAAAGTTGTTCACAAGTGATTATTAGCAAAAATGAAAGCATACGGAATTGGAGGCAACCTTGAGGCATGGGTTGGAAATTGGTCGGGAGGAAGGAAATAGAGCCTAGGGATAAAAAGTACGTACTCTGATTGGCAGGATGTGACAAGTGATGTTCCGCAGGGATCTGTACTGGAGCCTCAGCTTTTCACCATATATATTAATGACATAGATAAAGGAATAGAGAGTTACATATCCAAGTCTGCGGATGACATTGTTAGAACGCACAGTAAATTGTGCAGATGGGCGCAGGAAGTTACAAAGGGACATAGGCGGACTAAGTGAATGGGAAAAACTATGGCAGTCGGAGTTGAATGTGCAAAGTCTGAGGTCATCCATTTTGGATCCAAGAAAGACAAATCAGAATATTTTCTTAATGGTGAGAGACTAGGAGCTGTGGAGGAGCAAAGGAATTTATGTGGTCATGTACACAAATCACCAAAAGTTAATGTACAGGTATAAAAAGTAATCAAAAAGGATAATGGAAAGTTGGTCTTTATCTCAAAGGAGTTGGAATACAAATGTGATAAAGTGATGTTTCAGTTCAATAGAGGCTTGGTACCAGGAGCACTGCAGATTCACCAAAACGATATCAGGGCTTAAAGGGTTAAATTATGGGGAGAGATTGCATAAACTTGTTCTCTATTACCATGAGTTTAGATGGTTGAGGAATGATCTAATTGAGGTGTCTAAAATGATAAAGGGATTTGATAGGGTGGATACAGAAAAACTATTTCCTTTGGTGGAGGAATCCAGAACAAGAGGGCATAATCTTAAAAGTAGAGCAAGGCCTTTTAGGAGTGAAATCAGGAAGCACTTTTTCACACAAACATAGTGGAAATCTAGAATTCTCTCACCAAAATGGCTGTGAATGCTGGGCTAATTGAAATTTTCAAGAGTGAGATTGATAGACTTTTGTTAGGTCAGGTATCAAGGAATCTGGGCCCTGATATTTACTCGGGGCCGTGAAGAGAATGGGGGGAGGGGGAGGATTTCTGGACGGGAAACCCGGAAACATGGCTTTCCCGGACGTCCTGACGATTTTGATGTCAGGATGTTTTAAAAATTTTTTCAGCAGGTTTCCCGCCCAACAGGCAGCATGATTGACAGGCTGGCTGCCTATTTGGATGCGAAAGCAGCCGGGAGGTGGGTCGAGGGATCGGTGACCAACCCACTCTCAGGAGGCAGGTTGGTCAGTAAAATCTTCTAAAGAGGTCGCGTGCCTTCATTTACCACCAAAGACAGGTGGGTTGGAGGCGGGTTGGGGTCGGGTTTTACATTTTTACAATTTTTATCTTCCCACCCGTCTTGAACCCACCCATCTTTGGGGGTTAAAATTACCCCCATGGAGTAGAGGTGGGTAAATGGAGTTGAGATACAGATCAGCCATGATCTTATTGGATGGCAGAACAGGCTCAAGGGCTGAATGGTCTACTCCTGTTCCTATATTTCTATGTTCCTATGTTTGGGGCCTTAATGTCTTTGAATTTGAGAAGTGAGCAAAATAAATCCATTTTACAGAGCAAAATAATCAGAATGAACCTAGGTATGCTTTGAACAAATGTTTCTTCCAAAGCCTTTTCTTAACATTTTAATGTTAGCACACATACACGTTTCAGACAAACTGAATTATTAAAAATATTTTTTGATAATATTTGTCATAAAATAAATACAAACAAAAAGAATCTAAGGCTTGTTTTCTTACTGAAGATATATTTTCAAATGCCGAATAACAGTTATAGGCCAATCTTGAAGATAAATATGTACAAAATAGCTTTAAAAGCTTCTTGATAAGTATTTGTATAGGGTATAGAGCTTAGATATGCTGTCCTCTGAAAGCTTAACACATTTTTAGGGAATTACTTCATCCACTAATTTAATGGAGAAGCATTAACCTGTTTATTTTAAACAGATTAATATGATTCTTAAAATAGCAAAGTAATTTCATGTAAATGCCTTGAAAAAGGAAAAAAACTTGCATTTGACATCTTCAGGATGTCTCAAAGCACTTCACAGATGATAAATTATAGTAGTATATTCACTGTTGTCTCATAGGCAAACACAGCAGCCAATTTACACACAGCACAAGTTCAAAATTGAGTTAATTTATTTCATTGGTGCTGGTTGTGGGACAAATATTGGCCAGGACATCAGGGGAACTCCCTGCTCTTCTTCAAAAATGTGAGATGATTTGTGTCCACCTGAACAGGCAGACAGAACCTAAGTTTAACATCTCATCTGAACGATGGTACCTCTGACAAACCAACATTCCCTCAGTGATGCATTGAAGTGTCAGCTCAAGCCCTGCAATGGAGTTTAAACCCCCAAAGGCAAGAGTGCTACCATTAAGCTAAGTGGATGCTTAAGCAGTCTTTTGTGTAATTTCTAGGCTTATATTTCCTTAAAATCTGCTAGTCTGCACACATTGGAATTGTAAAATTTGATTATGTCCAATAACTTTCCGTGCCACCTTGGTATGCAGTACAATGACAAATAAATAACAACACAATAAAATAGCGGTTATGGGGTTCTTTCTGAATGGGCTTAGTCATAGAAAAGATCAATGTCATCGATATGACTCAGTTGGTGAGAAAATAGCAATCATGAGAAAATGTACCATCTGCTCCATTATAACCTGCTACTCCTTCAGGTACTTTTGAAATGGATAGATTTCATTTTTTAAATGTTGACATAGAAAAAGAAATGATTGCAAACATTTAGTTCAGATATTAATTTTTGAGTCCATGAAACAAGGGTCAAACATTCCAATGAATTTTCATTACTGTTACATTATATTTCATCACTTATAATCAACATGCAGGTTGAACAGATAGTAGTAAAATATTTAGATTTCTTTCATTACTGGACAACTGTATATCAAATAAGTTAATGAGACACATTTTGCTGTTAAAATAATGGTGAGGATAAGGCGCTTGCTGTTATTTATGCATAAATGGTACAGCAACTTCAGGTGAAGGGCAGATGCACGGTTAAATGCGAATATCCAAAAGTTGATGCCCGAGTTGCACTGCTCCACTGTTAGTTTTGCGAAAATGGCATTTCGCTGTCTGCCTCACCATGTCATGAAGTTGCTGCATTTGCACGGTAGATGCAAACTAAACCCACTTCAGGTATTTAGGGCTAGTAATTACAAGTGAAAGTGCCCTTTTAACAATGTGATAAGTGCTAATGACTGCCAATCAACCTCTCTGGCGCTGAAAATTAGCTATTAAAAGTGTGGAGTCTCATTCCTTCAGGTTGTGAATTGTTTTATAAGATTTTAAAAATGATAAATTTTAAATTTTACGTTTTTTTTCTTACTTTTCCTTTCTGTCTCTTTTTTCTCTCTCTCTTAGGAATGTAGGTACAAAGGAACAGAAGTAGGCTATTTAGCCCCTCAAGCCTGTTCCGCCATTCAATGGGATCATGGCTGATCTGTGACCTAACTCCATATGCCCTCCTTAGCTCCATATCCCTTAATACCTTTGGTCAACAAAAATCTATCAATCTCAGATTTAAAATTAACAGCTGAGCTTGCATCAACTGCCGTTTGCAGAAGAAAGTTCCAAACTTCTACCACCCTTTACGTGTAGAAGTGTTTCCTAACTTCACTCCGGAAAATACTGACTCTAGTCTTTGGGCTATGTCCCGTAGTCCTAGATTCCTCAACAAGCAGAAATAGTTTCTCTCTATCTACTCTATCAGTTCCCCTTAATATCTTGAAAACTTCGATCAAATCACCCCATAATCTTCTAAATTTCAGGGAATACAACCCAAGTTTGTGTAATGTCTCATCTTAATTTAACCCTTGGAGTCCAGGTATCATTCCAGTAAATCTACACTGCAGTCCCTCCAAGGCCAATATATCTTTCCTAAGGTACGGTGTCCACAACTGAACACAGTAATCCAATCTTTCGTTCCCTCTCTTTATTTCTCTTTCTGTATCTGATTTGACATTGAATTCACCCACTCTAATTCATCCTCCTTCCCAGTCCTTGTGCTGTTCATTTCCCAATCCTTAAATCTCATTGGTTGAGGAGATACCCTGTTGGTTGCCCTGTTCACTCAGATCCCAGATGCCCTGTTTCCCTCACTGTGCCCTTATCCGCTCACACTTTCAGCAACTTATTGGGCCAAAATATTTTGAGCTGAAGGGTGCAGGGGCAACTTTGCAACGCCGCCAGATACCCTGCTACAGAAAAATCTGGCCCAATGTCTCTGGCCACAGGGGATGTGCCAGAGGACTGGAGAACCGCTAATGTAGTACCATTATTCAAGAAGGGGAGTAGGGGAAAACCGGGGAACTACAGGCCAGTGAGCCTAACATCAGTGGTAGGAAAATTATTGGAAAAAATTCTGAAGGACAAAATTAGTCTCCACTTGGAGAAGCAAGGATTAATCAGGGATAGTCAACATGGCTTTGTCAAGGGAAGATCATGTCTGACTAATTTGATTGAATTTTTTGAGGGGGTGACTAGGCGTGTGGATGAGGGTAACGCAGTGGATGTGGTATACATGGATTTCAGTAAGGCCTTCGATAAAGTCCCGCACAGGAGACTGGTCAAGAAGGTACGAGCCCATGGAGTCCAGGGTGCCTTGGCACTTTGAATACAAAACTGGCTTAGTGGCAGAAGGCAGAGGGTGATGGTCGAAGGTTGTTTTTGTGACTGGAAGCCTGTGGCCAGTGGGGTACCACAGGGATCTGTGCTGGGTCCCTTGCTGTTTGTGGTCTACATTAACGACTTGGATATGAATGTAAAAGGTATGATCAGTAAGTTTGCTGATGATACAAAAATTGGTAGGGTGGTAAATAGTGAGGAGGATAGCCTCAGTCTGCAGGACGATATAGATGGGTTGGTCAGATGGGCGGAACAGTGGCAAATGGAATTTAACCCGGAAAAGTGCGAGGTGATGCACTTTGGAGGGACTAACAAGGCAAGGGACTACACAATGAATGGGAGGACCCTAGGCAAGACAGAGGGTCAGAGGGATCTTGGTGTGCAAGTTCACAGATCCCTGAAGGCGGCGGAACAGGTAGATAAGGTGGTAAAGAAGACATATGGGATACTTGCCTTTATTAGCCGAGGCATAGAATATAAGAGCAAGGAGGTTATGATGGAGATGTATAAAACACTGGTTAGGCCACAGCTGGAGTACTGTGTGCAGTTCTGGTCGCCGCACTACAGGAAGGATGTGATCGCTTTGGAGAGGGTGCAGAGGAGATTCACCAGGATGTTACCAGGGCTGGAGCGCTTCAGCTATGAAGAGAGACTGAGAAGATTGGGTTTGTTTTCCTTGGAGCAGAGGAAGCTGAGGGGGGACATGATTGAGGTGTACAAAATTATGAGGGGCATAGATAGGATGGATACTCAGGAGCTTTTTCCCTTCGTTGAGGGTTCTATAACAAGGGGGCATAGATTCAAGGTAAAAGGCAGGAGGTTTAGAGGGGATTTGAGAAAGAACTTTTTCACCCAGAGGGTGGTTGGAGTCTGGAACTCACTGCCTGAGAGGGTTGTGGAGGCAGGAACCCTCACAACATTCAAGAAGCATTTGGATGAGCACTTGAAATGCCATAGCATACAAGGCTACGGACCAAATGCTGGAATATGGGATTAGATTAGACTGGGCTTGATGGCCGGCGCGGACACGATGGGCCGAAGGGCCTCTATCCGTGCTGTATAACTCTATGACTCTATGACTCTAAATGCTGAAAGTACCTGCATACTTAGATATATTTAAAGTGTAATTATAATTCTCTTTGTTATACACATGTAACATATCAAAATAATTAAAAGTCTTGCATCTAGCCCATGTACACAGCATCATACCTTGCAAAATCACATGAAAGAATGGCTTCAGAGGCATTACATGTCCAAAGTGTTAGGGCATTCTGGCTCCTGCTTTCCAGCAAATCTGACAGCCAGGAATGCAATTGCAGGCCTGCAGCTGCGCACTAATTTGCTCCCTGGTTTTCTGGTGTTAGTTCAACTCGGGGTGGGCCTGCTTTGGAACTGTGCCCAGGACAGGGAAATTGTGGGATCCTACTTCTTCACAGGCACAATGCACTTGAAGTGAGCTGAGGCTATCAGGCGTCCATCGGGCAATCATAGAGAAAAATGAGCCCTATTATGCCTAGCTTTTGGCTGCCCTACTGTGCAGAAGTACATAAGAACATAAGAAATAGAAGCAGGAGTTGGCCCCTCGAGCCTGCTCTGCCATTCAATAAGATCATGGCTAATCTTCTACCTCAACTCCACTTTCCTGCCTGATCCATATATCCCTTGATACCCTTAGTGTCCATGGGAATAGCGAGGATTCCAAGGCCATGGTTAGAAAGCAAAAGAAATTTACTAAGGTGATACCAGGGCTTTACTTATGAGAAGAGATTTATGAAACTCAGGCTCTTTTTATTAGAGGCTAACATGAAGTCTAATAGACATACAAAATTATGAGAATTTTGTTAAAGTATGTTGGGAACATTTATTTTCCACTGTTCAGCGAGTCAATAACTAGAGGCCATAAATTTTAGATCATCAGGAAAAAATCAACGGGAGAGGTTAGGAGAAGGTTTTTTTAATGCAGAGGATTGTTAGGACATGGATTATGAGATTATCAGAAACAACAATGGGCGCAGAATCCATAATAGCTTTTAAAAGGGAAGTGGATAAATATTTGGAAACAAAAATTTAAAAGGGGAAAAGGGGCTAAGTGGTAGCACTTTCAGAGAACCTGCACAAGTATGATGAGGTGAATGGCCTTCTGTGCTGTAAAATTCCATGATTCTACATTTAGCTGTGTATTGCATTTTCTAAGTTATACTTTTTCAGTTATTTGTATGTACGTTCTGCATATTTAAGGATGACCTCATACTAAAACTAGCACCACTCCTTGCACTGAGAGAGTTGGGCTTGACTGATCCTGATTTATCCGGTTGAGGTTCCTGGTCTTGAGATTAGGTATCAACAAGACATTAATGCATTTTGTATCCTTGTCGCCATTCTTATAGATTCCAGTTCCACTTTTATTTCAACCTATTACTATTACTTTTGAAGCTAAACAATTCGTAGTTTGTACAATAATTCTTCGTATGTTCCTGCTGTCATCTATGCAGAGCCATTTGTAATCATTACCTTTGTAGTTCGATCTTTTGTTCCGATTGTTTTAGTTACTGTGGTTACTGTTCTGTGTTATTGAAGTGTTCCTGTATTGTTGCAGTTCAACCTTTTCATCTACTTTGTTTGCTGCTGCTGCAGTTCTTGTTTAGTCCTGTTTAATTAAACAGTGTTTTTCATTTGTTCCCAACAACACCCTGTCTCCTCAGTCTCAAACACACACTAACACCCTCGCTTCAACAATGTTGTCAATTGGTAAAAATGGTAGATTTAACTTTTATGTTTCTCACCTTTGCTTCCTCTGATTAGTAAGTGAAGTGACATGTGATCTGATGCGTGCATGCCTTGCTCAGAATAGCATCTGCATTTAAAAATCCATGTTTATATAATGATGATTTGCTATTACATTTGAGAGGAAAGGTGTTTACATATTCATAAATTCATTGAAAGACTCATTTTTGAAAGCAGGTACTAATCCTACCAATTACTTCTTACAAATGCTCTTTGGAAAGATAACTACACCATCAAAAGCTTTTATATATTTAATGAAAAAATTACATTATGGGTTGGCAGAGTGTGTTATAAATAGGGATGATTAAACTGGCAAATAAAGTGACTATCATAGGAGCTAACATGGTATATGAATCTACTTGCTATAAAATGGTGAACTCAAATGAACAATATATGTAAATATGTTATAGGTCCAGTCTTCATGTACCCTGCTTACAGACACGATATGGTATTTGATGGTTCAGTTTGCAGCAGTTCAGTTGAAACCTTTGTTTTTTTATGTTAGAAAGGCATTGTTAGTCTGGATGGCACATCTGGAGGACCTTGATTGCACAATCCTGTAAATATAGTCATAAATTGTGGTGCTATCAGAAGGCAAATAGGGCAAATCCACCTGACTAACACTAATGCTCCTCCTCCTCACCCAAAATCCAGGATACTGAATATAGTAAATTCTATTATTTTACGAGCTCTGCAGTTACCTTCCTGACCCACTCCTAAAATCCTTCCTCCATTACTGGTCACAAATCTTCTAGTCTACATTAAATAATAATGCAGCAAGAGCTGTGTGAATCATGTTTTTCTTAAATAAAGTCCATGTTTATCATTTTGTATAAAGCTCATGTCATCACCTCACTACATTATTTCATTTAGGGTGTGAAATTGCTCTTAGCATACTGGCTATGCACTAAAGGATGTTAATTTTTTCTACTGTTTTAATTTAGTACAAGTGCAGGATTACCCAACTTTCCGGTAGCTTGGGTACACAAAAAAAGAATACACAACTGAATAGTCAATCCAAAAATACCTACAAAATGCTGCTTAACTCACTAAACAGCCACTTAACCAGTATAAATAGAGCTCTGTGGACTAATGCAGCTGCACAGTGTACAATTCCTGTGAGAAACCGAGGCACAGCAAATACAGCAGGAATCATGACTTACAGACAAAGATCTGCATGGTCAAAGGTGCGAGGGCAACAAATACGTTGTACAGTGCGGGGAGGGAGCGGAAGCTAATTAATAACCAGATGGTCATGGAGGCCATTACGCCGGCTATTAATGCAGGAATATGTACTTGCAGAAGCTGGAATGATATGCAGAAGAAAATGTCTGACTTGAAGTGAAGTGCCAAAATGCAAAAGGAGAATTACCAGGAAAGAGTAGCCTGCCATACTTTGAGCTGTCATGAATGTAGGTAGCCACTCATGTCAAAATAAGTTGCAAGTGTCAGACACGTTTGCTTGAGTATTTTATTATACTTAACCTAAATTGATCCAGTAACTTGACGTGATCATAACACATTGCAAAGCAATAAAATCAATTGAGAATTAGTACAGCAAAACAAGAAGGAATAACCTAAAAAGATGCAGCTGAGAAAGACTGAAGACTGACTATAAGTATTTACACATACAGTTTACACTTGCAATATATTCAGTCATCTCTGAAACATTCTCTCAAATATTTTGTAAGCAAGGTACTTCATAATAAGCTATGCATCAGGCCATAAGACTGGGTGTTATAGCCTAAAATACATGATACAAAGTATCTGCTCTTTCAGTTTTAATGGGTAACTTCAATAAATCTGACATAAATTGAGAAAACCCAAATTGAGAAAACCCAAGAGTCAAAGCTGGTCAGTGTAATGGATGACTGTTTCATGGCCCAGTGCATTAGAGAAGTCATAAGAAGTAATGATCATCTCAACCTGGTATTGGTAAATGACCCAGTCAAAGTACAAAAAATAGAATTCATTGCACCTCTGGGGGACAGCGACCACAGAATGATTAAGTTCAACATGATCTGAGATTCAGGAACACCAAAGACCAAGAGCCAGGCATATAATTTTAAAACTGCTAATGTCAAATAAATGAGGAGGCCATGTAAGGATTGGAAGAGACTGCTCAACAACATTTTAGTACAGAACAACCTGAACACCTTTAAAGGCATAACGTTAAACATGCGGGATAAAAACATACCTAAAACCAGCAAGCCCAGACTAAATAAGTGTGACTGTAAAAGGATCAGTAAACAAATCAAAAGTGAAATAAAGGAATAAAAAATGTTCTCTACTAATCCTGTAATGAGAAATGGAATGGAGTTCACTGGGATGAGTAGAAGAACATGCAGAAACATATTAAAAAGGTGATCATTGGGAAAATGAGTGACCTAAAAAAACGCATAACTGCAGATGCAAAGTGTTAACAGTGAGAGATTCTTTCTATAGTAACAGTGTAGTAAGAGAAGAGGTGAGAACCAGAAAATTGCAAAAATGTTTGAAGCAGAGGCGAGCGCAGTATGTGCATGAGCAAAATGCCCTCCCCAAACAGAGATTTCCTAGGCAAAATTAATGGCTTTGGTAAAACTGAAATGGAGTCCTAGACAGACTACAAAGGCTCAAAAACAATAATTACCCCAGGGAGAGATGGTATTTATCCCAGAGACTAGGGAGGAGATTTGTGAAGCATTGACATTCATTATGAGGCAGCCGTTGTATACTGGGGAGGTACCAGTAGACTGCAAAAAGGCTAACAGGGTGCCCATATTCAAAAAGGGTGACACACCAGACATGCAAATACAGTCTCTTTTCCATCACATATAAAATAATGGAATTGATTATCAGAAGTAAATTTGAGGAATATCTGTGCAATATCACCCAGTAAACAGTATCCAACATGGATTCAGAAGGGGAAGACCATGTCTAACCAACCTCATGGACTGCTTTGAGGAAGTGACATCCCAAGTGGACTGTGGAAAGCCCTATAAAATAATATACCTAGATTTCCAAAAGGCATTTACAAAGTCCAACATGTAAAGCAATTAGTTAAGTTCAAAGGTGTGGGGATTCAGAATAAACTCTGGAAATGGAAAAGAAATTGGCTGAAGGGTAGAAAACAATGGCACTCATTAGAGGAGCTATATTGGGATGGGGGTAGGGGTGGAAAATACCGAGTGGAGTACCCCAGGGATCGGTGTTGGAACCACTACAGTTCCTAATTTACACCAATGATTTATATTCAGAAATCCAATGCAAATTGTTCAAATTTGCAGAGTATACCAACCCAGCAGGGCCAATGGAATCGGAGAAGGCATGCTCATAAATTACAGAATGAGCTGGACAAAATATTTAAGCGACCAGAACAATGGCAAATGAAATTTAATGCAAGCAAGTGCTACACACAGGAAGGAGAAATGGGCAAAACATGTTTTTTTTCATTCGTTCATGGGATATGGGCGTCGCTGGCAAGGCCAGCATTTATTGCCCATCCCTAATTGCCCTTGAGAAGGTGGTGGTGAGCCACCTTCTTGAACCGCTGCAGTCTGTGTGGTGAAGGTTCTCCCACAGTGCTGTTAGGTAGAGAGTTCCAGGATTTTGAACCAGTGATGATGAAGGAACGGCGATATATTTCCAAGTCGGGATGGTGTGTGACTTGGAAGGGAATGTGCAGGTAGTGCTGTTCCCATGTGCCTGCTGCCCTTGTCCTTCTAGGTGCTGGAGGTCACGGGTTTGGGAGGTACTGTCGAAGAAGCCTTGGCGAGTTGCTGCAGCGCATTCTGTGGATAGTGCACACTGCAGCCACAGTGCGCCGGTGGTGAAGGGAGTGAATGTTTAGGGTGGTGGATGGGGTGCCAATCAAGCGGGCTGCTTTGTCCTGGATGGTGTTGAGATTCTTGAGTGTTGTTGGAGCTGCACTCATCCAGGCAAGTGGAGAGTATTCCATCACACTCCTGACTTGTGCCTTGTAGATGGTGGAAAGGCTTTGGGGAGTCAGGAGGTGAGTCACTCGCCACAGAATACCCAGCCTCTGACCTGGTCTTGTAGCCACAATATTTATATGGCTGGTCCAGTTAAGTTTCTGGTCAATGGTGACCCCCAGGCTGTTGACAGTGGGGGATTCGGCGATGGTAATGTCATTTAATGTCAAGGGGAGGTGGTTAGAATCTCTCTTGTTGGAGATGGTCATTGCCTGGCACTTGTCTGGCGCGAATGTTACTTGCCTAGGACACTGCCCTGAGGAACTCCTGCAGCAATGTCCTGGGGCTGAGTTGATTGGCCTCCAACAACCACTAACATCTTCCTTTGTGCTATGTAAGACTCCAGCCACTGGAGAGTTTTCCCCCTGATTCCCATTAACTTCAATTTTACTGGGGCTCCTTGGTGCCACACTCGGTCAAATGCTACCTTGATGTCAAGGGCAGTCACTCTCACCTCACCTCTGGATTTTAGCTCTTTTGTCCATGTTTGGACCAAGGCTGTAATGAGGTCTGGAGTTGAGTGGTCCTGGCGGAAACCAAACTGAGCATCGGTGAGCAGGTTATTGGTGAGTAAGTGCTGCTTGATAGCACTGTCGACAACACCTTCCATCACTTTGCTAATGATTGAGAGCAGACTGATGGGGCGGTAATTGGCCGGATTGGATTTGTCCTGCTTTTTGTGGACAGGACATACCTGGGCAATTTTCCACATTGTCTGGTAGATGCCAGTGTTGTAGCTGTACTGGATCAGTTTGGCTAGAGGCGCAGCTAGTTCTGGTGCACAAGCCTTCAGCACTACAGCCGGGATGTTGTCGGGGCCCATAGCCCTTGCTGTATCCAGTGCACTCAGCCATTTCTTGATATCACGTGGAGTGAATAGGATTGGCTGAAGACTGGCTTCTGTAATGGTGGGGATATTGGGAGGAGGCCGAGATGGATCATCCACTCGGCACTTCTAGCTGAATATGGTTGCAAACACTTCAGCCTTGTCTTTTGCACTCACGTGCTGGACTCCGCCATCATTGAGGATGGGGATGTTTGCAGAGCCTCCTCCTCCCGTTAGTTGTTTAATTGTCCACCACCATTCACGACTGGATGTGGCAGGACTGCAGAGCTTTGATCTGATCCGGTGGTTGTGGAATCGCTTGGCTCTGTCTATAGCATGTTGCTCCTGCTATTTAGCATGCATGTAGTCCTGAGTTGTCGCTTCACCAGGTTAGCACCTCATTTTTAGGTATGCCTGGTGTTGTTACTGGCATGCTCTTCTACACTCCTCATTGAACCAGGGTTGATTCCCTGACTTGTTGGTAATGGTAGAGTGAGGAATATGCCGTGCCATGAGGTTACAGATTGTGCTGGAATACAATTCTGCTGCTGCTGATGGCCCACAGCACCCCATGGATGCCCAGTTTTGAGCTGCTAGATCTGTTCTGAATCTATCCCATTTGGCATGGTGGTAGTGCCACATAACACATTGGATGGTGTCCTCAGTGCGAAGTTGGGACTTCATCTCCACGAGAACAGTGCGGTGGTCACTCCTGCCAATACTGTCATGGACAGATGCATCTGCGACAGGTAGATTCGTGAGGACGAGGTCAAGTTGGTTTTTCCCTCGTGTTGGTTCGCTCACCACCTGCCGCAGGCCCAGTCTGGCAATTATATCCTTCAGGACTTGGCCAGCTCAGTCAGTAGTGGTGCTACCGAGACACTCTTGGTGATGGACATTGAAGTCCCCCACCCAGAGTACATTCTGTGCCCTTGCTACCCTCAGTGCTTCCTCCAAGTGGTGTTCAACATGGAGGAGGACTGATTCATCAGCTGAGGGAGGGCGGTAGGTGGTAATCAGCAGGAGGTTTCCTTGCCCATGTTCAACCTGATGCCATGAGATTTCATGGGGTCCAGAGTCAATGTTGAGGACTGTATATCACTGTACCGCCACCTCTGGTGGGTCTGTCCTGCCGGTGGGACAGGACATACCCAGGGATGATGATGGAAGAGTCTGGGACATTGGCTGAAAGGTATGATTCTGTGAGTATTCTATGAAGGGTGTTAAAATAGCTAAGGATGAAGTTGAAGAAGATCTAGGAATGTTAGTAGACCCGGCACCCCTGAACAGCCTAGCTCTAATTTTAAGGTCACGCCCCCTTGTTCTGGAATCCCCCACCAGAGGAAATAGTTTTTCTCTATCTGCCCTATCAAATCCTTTAATCATTTTAAACACCTCAATTATATCACCCCTTAATCTTCTATACTCAGGGCAATACAAGGCTAATCTATGCAACCTGTCCTCATAATTTAACCCTTTTAGCTCCGGTATCATTCTGGTGAATCTGGACTGCACCCCTCTAAGGCCAATATATCTTTCCTGAGGTGCGGTGCCTAGAACTGAATGCAGTGCTCCATATACAATCTAACCAGAGGTTTTTACAACTGAATCACAACTTCCACCCCTTTGTATTCCAGCTCCCTTCAGATGAAGGCTAACGTTCCATTAGTCTTTTTAATTATTTTTTGTACCTGTCCACTAGTTTTCAGCGATTTATGTACATAGACCCCTAAATCTTTCTGCTCCTCCACAGTTCCTAGCTTCTTGCCATTTAGAAAATACTCTGATCTATCATTCTTAGGTCCAAAGTGGATGGCCTCAGACTTCCCCATGTTGAACTCCATTTGCCACAGTTATGACCATTCACTTAATCTATCAATATCCCTTTGGAACTTTCTGCTCCTATCTACCAAGACACAAGGGGTTAAGCATTTTTGAAGAGCCACAAAGCTAATCCCAAGTCTTAGAAGTCTCAGTTATGAGGAAAGACTAGAGAAACTTAGGCTTTTAGTTTTGAAAGTTAGACCTCTGAGAGATTATTTTATGGAGGTATACAAGTGCAAATGTTTTGGATAAGTAAACTGGGAAATTAATTTAATCTGTTAGTGTAAAACAAAGAGACACAGTTTTAAACTAATACAAGAAAATTCTTCTTTACACTTAGCATGTATACTAATTCTAATGCACAGAGGAATTTAATTCCTAATATGAATTTATATCAAATATATACAGATTTTTACATGAAGGATAAAGTCAAAATACATGTCCTACACCTTTCACTGAAGTGTGGCTTTTGTAAGATACTTTTAGTTCAGTATTTAATTTTCAATTTTTTCTTAATCTACTGAAAATGTAAAAGTAATTGTATTTTGAAAATGCATAGGGCAGCAGCTCAGTAACAGCAGTAGCAATATTTCTGGGTATAAAATGGTTACTTTGTTTTGTGGAAGGGGTGTTCACATGGTACTTACACAAAGCAGTTTCTGCTGTGTATGCAGTGTTTGTAGGACTTGGAGTGGAATGTCAACTGACATAATTAAATGCAACTATATTTTCAAACCCCTTCAGCAAGTGCCAAACAGTTTAGCTCCTTCAAGTCTGCCATCCCTTCAACGACCAGCTAACAGCAGACATAATGTAAAGGGCGCAAAGCAAGTTTTGATAGCTTTATCTTCTTTCGACTTCTCACCACTCACTTCAACTGTCCTTCCAATGGTTCTTTCTGAGAATAAATAGTCATCAAACTGAGATGACTAGAGTACCAAACAGCTCTGTTTATTTACCAGGAATCCTCAATTACACAACGCCACATTCAAAGGCACTGCCTCAGCTATTATTTCTTTATCAAGATCAGTTGGAAGTCTAGCAATTTACTAAAGCATAAAAAACATGTTATTGCTCACCGCAGCATACCACATACCTACCAAGAATTAAACCCAATACACATGTACCCTTAGGCCTGTGTCAACAGGCCCAAACTTGCATATAGCTGAACAAAGCAGTTTAAATCAAATAAGTATTATGATACAGAAACTAGTCTGGAAGCCTGGATTATAGGATTTTCTCTGCAGTTCGCCAAGGCCTACAAGAAGTAAGGAGCAAAACCTAGGATTGTTTCTTGGCTATAGTTGTAAAAGAGAAAAGTGACTGCTGGAGATAGACATAAGAATCAAGCTAATTAGAAATTGGCTACTTTCTGCCAGAACCACACTTCTTGTTTAAAGAAGATTCAATAGAAATCGCACAAATATGGGAGTTGTTAGCAATGTAACAAGGCCACATAACACAAGAACAGAAAGTGTGTCAGCAAAACTTTCAGAGAATTGATACCACATTGTGTGTAAATTGTACATTGACTAGATTTTCTGTGCATTCATAGCCATGGATGAAAAATGCAGCCCAGTTATACGTGCTCGGAGGGCGGGGAGCGAAGCAGATCTGCCTGATCTACCAAACTAAACTTCAGCCTTCCCTGAAAAGTTCTAACTGTAACCGGTATAAATACTTTTGCATTGTAGTCAGAAATTTCAGTTACGTTAGGCAGATATTCCTGATATAAACAAACCACTCTTTGGCTCTATTACAGATACTGACAGACTTTAAGCCGACAGCAATCATTTTGGTCATGTTATGTTCAAATAGTTGAAACATTTTCAACTTCATACAGAGTCTTCTCTATGTAGATCAAACTGTTCTAGCTCTTCAAAACAGATTGTAATGTATCTGCAGTCTGTTGTAATGTTGGGTTACTGCCAAATATATTGATACATCTTAGGTTAGCCATCTTGAGATAATAATGTTCATTGTTCATTGTGAGTTTATATTTAGCCAATTAAAAAAAACTAAATTGAATTTACTTGATCAGTATTAATGAGTTTCTTGTACAGTACAAGTTGGTGTGATTGCTGTAAGGCAATTAATGTGATAGTGGATTGGATTTTCCTTTCTAAAACTGTCCATTTCCAGAGGGATTTGTGGAATGAAAAAGAGTAAAATGGGGAGCAATATGGCTTATCATCACAATCCTATCCCAAAAAATGCTCACCAGAATTATCTTTGGTAAAACCCAGCAATCACTATTACTGCCCAGCCTGCCACATGTAAATGAGGTTGGTGGGCGTGGCCAAGGGGAAAAATAAATATCATGAGGCAATGGGACAGCAAGAAATGTGAATCGAGCAGACAACTGGAATAGAAATATCACATTCTCATATTTGATCGACTCGATTTGCAAAGTTGTATACATCCAGAGAAATGGACTCTGAATCTATGTCGGGAAACAATTTTTATTTTTCAGTATAATATTTTCTAAATTATAACAAGAATTTGAAAGAATATCATTACTTACCACTGTTTCTTCCCCTTGTCCTTAAATTCTTACCAACTTATTCTGCTAACTCTTTACATGTTGCTCCCTGAGTAACAGAAGGTTGAGAGGTGAGTGGCTGGGATATTTCCGCTGAAGTCTTTGAGGACTGAGGTGACTCATCACAATAAAGCTCCTGTCCCCGTGCATCCCACTTCTGGTATTTTTTTTTTATTCGCTCATGGGATGTGGGCGTCGCTGGCGAGGTGGTGGTGAGCCGCCTTCTTGAACCGCTGCAGTCCGTGTGGTGAAGGTTCTCCCACGGTGCTGTTGGGAAGGGAGTTCCAGGATTTTCAACCAGCGACGATGAAGGAATGGTGATATATTTCCAAGACGGGATGGTGTGTGATTTGGAGGGGAACGTGCAGGTGGTGTTGTTCCCATGTACCTGCTGCTCTTGTCCTAGGTGGTCGAGGTCGCGGGTTTGGGAGGTGCTGTCGAAGAAGCCTTGGCGAGTTGCTGCAATGCATCCTGTGGATGGTACACACTGCAGCCACTGTGCACCGGTGGTGAAGGGATTGAATGTTTAGGGTGGTGGATGGGGTGCTAATAAAGCGGGCTCCTTTGTCCTGGATGGTGTCGAGCTTCTTGAGTGGTGTGGGAGCTGCACGCATCCAGGCAAGTGGAGAGTATTCCATCATACTCCTGACTTGTGCCTTGTAGATGGTGGAAAGGCTTTGGGGAGTCAGGAGGTGAGGCACTCGCCGCAGAATACCCAGCCTCTGACCTGCTCTTGTAGCCACAGTGTTTATATGGCTGGTCCAGTTAAGTTTCTGCTCAATGGTGACCCCCAGGATGTTGATTGTGGGGGATTCGGCGATGGTAATGCCATTGAATGTCAAAGGGAGGTGGTTAGACTCTCTCTTGTTGGAGATGGTCATTGCCTGGCACTTGTCTGGCGCGAATGTTACTTGCCACTTATGAGCCCAATGTTGTCCAGGTCTTGCTGCATGCGGGCTCGGACTGCTTCATTATCTGAGGTGTTGCGAATGCCACTGAACACTGTGCAATCATCAGCGAACATCCCCATTTCTGATCTTATGATGGAGGGAAGGTCATTGATGAAGCAGCTGAAGATGATTGGGCCTAGGACACTGCCCTGAGGAACTCCTGCAGCAATGCCCTGGGGCTGAGATGTTTGGCCTCCAACAACCACTACCATCTTCTTTTGTGCTAGGTATGACTCCAGCCCCTGGAGAGTTTTCCCCCTGATTCCCATTGACTTCAATTTTACTAGGGCTCCTTGGTGCCACACTCAGTCAAATGCTGCCTTGATGTCAAGGGCAGTCACTCTCACCTCACCTCTGGAATTCAGCTCTTTTGTCCATGTTTGGACCAAGGCTGTAATGAGGGCTGGAGCCGAGTGGTCCTGGCAGATCCCAAACGGAGCATCGGTGAGCATGTTATTGGTGAGCAAGTGCCGCTTGATAGCACTGTCGACGACACCTTCCATCACTTTGCTGATGATCGAGAGTAGACTGATGGGGCGGTAATTGGCCAGATTGGATTTGTCCTGCTTTTTGTGGACAGGACAAACCTGGGCAATTTTCCACATTGTCTGGTAGATGCCAGTTTTGTAGCTGTACTGGAATAGCTTGGCTAGAGGCGCAGCTAGTTCTGGAGCACAAGTCTTCAGCACTACAGCCAGGATGTTGTCGGGGCCCATAGCCTTTGCCGTATCCAATGCACTCAGCCGTTTTTTGATATCACGTGGAGTGAATCGAATTGGCCGAAGACTGGCTTTTGTGATGGTGGGGATATTGGGAGGAGGCCGAGATGGATCATCCACTCGGCACTTCTGGCTGAAGATGGTTGCAAACGCTGCAGACTTGTCTTTTGCACTAACGTGCTGGACTCCGCCATCATTGAGGATGGGGATGTTTGCAGAGCCTCCTCCTCCCGTTAGTTGTTTAATTGTCCACCACCATTCACGACTGGATGTGGCAGGACTGCAGAGCTTTGATCTGATCCGGTGGTTGTGGAATCACTTAGCTCTGTCTGTAGCATGTTGCCTCCACTGTTTAGCATGCATGTAGTCCTGAGTTGTAGCTTCACCAGGTTGGCACCTCATTTTTAGGGACGCCTGGTGCTGCTACTGGCATGCTCTTCTATACTCCTCATTGAACCAGGGTTGATCCCCTGGCTTGTTGGTAATGGTAGAGTGAGGAATATGCCGGACCATGAGGTTACAGATTGTGCTGGAATACAATTCTGCTGTTGCTGATGGCCCACAGCACCTCATGGATGCCCAGTTTTGAGCTGCTAGATCTGTTCTGAATCTATCCCATTTAGCACAGTGGTAGTGCCACACAACACGTTGGATGGTGTCCTCAGTGCGAAGACGGGATTTCATCTCCACGAGGACTGTGCGGTGGTCACTCCTACCAATACTGTCATGGACAGATGCATTTGCGACAGGTAGATTGGTGAGGACGAGGTCAAGTAAGTTTTTGCCTCATGTTGGTTTGCTCACCACCTGCCGCAGGCCCAGTCTGGCAGCTATATCCTTCAGGACTCGGCCAGCTCGGTCAGTAGTGGTGCTACCGAGCCACTCTTGGTGATGGACATTGAAGTCCCCCACCCAGAGTACATTCTGTGCCCTTGCTACACCCAGTGCTTCCTCCAAGTGGTGTTCAACATGGAGGAGGACTGATTCATCAGCTGAGGGAGGACGGTAGGTGGTAATCAGCAGGACGTTTCCTTGCCCATGTTTGACCTGATGCCATGAGATTTCATGGTGTCCGGAGTCAATGTTGAGGACTCCCAGGGCCACTCCCTCCTGACTGTATATCACTGTACCGTCACCTCTGGTGGGTTTGTCCTGCCGGTGGGACAGGACATACCCAGGGATGGTGATGGAAGAGTCTGGTACGTTGGCTGAAAGGTATGATTCTGTGAGTATGGCTATGTCAGGCTGTTGCCTGACTAGTCTGTGGGACAGCTCTCCCAATTTTGGCACAAGTCCCCAGATGGTCGTGAGGAGGACTTTGCAGGGTCGACTGGGCTTGGTTTGCCTTTATCGTGTCTGGTGCCTAGTGGTCCGATGCCGGGTGGTCCGTCCGGTTTTATTCTTATTGTGACTTTTTTTTAGCGAGATTTTACAACTGAGTGGCTTGCTAGGCATTTCAGAGGGCAATTGGTATCTTTTCTCTTGCTATGTCAAGAGAACTGGGCTCATGCCTGAAGCTCTCTCATGTACTGACATTGAATGGGTCGCATTGTCACTATCATGAGAGAAGAGATCATCTGTTACCATTCTTTGTAGCCCACTGGTTCACTGGTCAGCGTGAGATCAGACCAAACTGTCCCAATTAAGACCAGAAGCCATGTGAGGCTAACACTCAAGGCTAACACTCAAGGCATCTACAGAGACAGTTGCAGATACCACTCCGGATGCCACCAATATCTTTCGTATTTTCTCCTGGTACCTTGTTGCCGCAGATTCCTCCTGGCCTGCTACACTCTCCAGGGGGTTCTGCATGGCATGACAAACTTCCTGTATTTTTTGGAGATTCATGAAGTAGACTCCTCGCACTGATCCATCATCTCAGCCATATGTGTGGAACCGCCTCCACTGTCTGCACATGAGACTGATGTTCTTTTGAAAGCTGGGCCTATGAGATCTGGGTGTTTCTCCATCCTTAGTGAAGAAACAGCTCGCTCTCCATCTTCCAAACCCAAGTTCCCAAGTTCAGTAGTGTTTAATGCTTCATCCTGTGAAAACCGTTCTGACTTGCTAGCTGCTTCCTCCTGAGCAGGTATCTCTTGGCTGGAGCTCGTAAGATGACATGACGGAGGATGGGGCAACAATGGGGCACAAATTGTGCAGCTTCAAATGCTGCTTCAAGTGCCCATATGCTCCCTTCACAGATTTTACCCTTACTCCAAGCCATCCCCTAAGATGTTAAAAACATGAAAATTTCACATGCTTCCTTGAAGACATAATGGCTGAGTCAAAGGCCATTTAAATATTTTGAATATTCCACATGGGGAACAGTACTTTCACTTACCAATCTTGTACGGTCATTAATCCTCTTTCTGCACTGTGTGGCAGCTCGTGATGTGGTGAAGGTCGTACTCACTGCCTCTGCCACTTCTCTCCATAAAGTCTGAACCACCCTTTTATGGGGCTTCCTGTTCTCAGTCCCCAAGAGTCCTCTTCTTATTTCTACAAACAGGACATTCACCGATGCAGTTTTAAATCTGAGAGCCTTTCCTGCTGCTGACCACCCCCACCCCACCTCCCTCCTCCCACACCCAAGGCTGCTGCTTCTTGATTAGATCTTGAACTGTTCTGCTGACCCCAGACAAAAAAAACATGTGGCCCTTTAATTAACTGCAGCATTTTAAACTGCAACATCACTGAATTTCCTTTCCTCCCAGCAGTAGTGTACCACCATAAACCTGCCCCACATTACCAATGATGGCCACTTCAAGAAACTTCAGTTGGTTAGCGGTCGAGTCATGTGGGCAGGTGGCAGTCCACCCCACTGTTAGCCTGCCATTCAAAGGAAAATTCAGCCCAGTGTATCTTAAAATGTCACTAAAAACCTAAAGCTACTGTTATTTTTTTTATTATTCATTCATGGGATGTGGGCGTCGCTGACAAGGCCAGCATTAATTGCCCATCCCTAATTGCCCTTGAGAAGGGGGTGGTGAGCCGTCTTCTTGAACCGCTGCAGTCTGTGTAGTGAAGGTTCTCCCACAGTGCTGTTAGGAAGAGAGTTCCAGGATTTTGACCCAGTGACGATGAAGGAACGGCGATATATTTCCAAGTCAGGATGGTGTGTGACTTGGAGGGAAACGTGCAGGTGGTGGTGTTCCCATGTGCCTGCTGCTCTTGTCCTTCTAGGTAGTAGTGGTCGCGGGTTTGGGAGGTGCTATACCAGTGTTATACTGCAGATACTCCCTGAGATCAGCTAGCAGTTGTGAGTTTTACTGGCAGTTCCAACAAGCTGTGTTTCACACTCTCCCCAGCTGGGAGAGAGCTCTATACATGTGTGTTTGTGCATGTGTGCAAAGCTCTACTCACAGGTAGTTAATTTTTAATGTTATCAGAAAGAGATGGGAATGTCCACTTTTTCTCAACAATGAAAAGATTCCATATTAAGTTTAAAAATTCCCAGAAGATCCAAAAGACCATCTGGGTACCTTTTAAAGTTATATTCCCATGTGATTGGAGTGATAGAAACATAGAAATTAGGAGCAGGAGTAGGCCATTCGGCCCTTTGAGCCTGCTCCACTATTCAATATGATCATGGCTGATCCTCTATCTCAATACCATATTCCCGCTCTCTCCCCATACCCCTTGATGCCTTTTGTGTCTAGAAATCTATCTAGCTCCTTCTTAAATATATTCAGTGACTTGGCCTCCACAGCCTTCTGTGGTGGAGAATTCCACAGGTTCACCACTCTCTGAGTGAAGAAACTTCTCCTCATCTCAGTCCTAAATGTCCTACCCCATATCCTGAGACTGTGACCCCTTGTTCTGGACCCCCCAGCCAGGGGAAACATCCTCCTTGCATCCAGTCTGTCTAGCCCTGTCAGAATTTTATATGTTTCAATTAGATCCCCTTTCATTCTTCTAAACTCGAGTGAATATGCTACATCTGGGGTACGTGACCCTACCTACTGGGCAGGGTGATTGGCGGGGGGTGGGGGGTTCTCACACCTCTTGCTTTAGATTACTGACCTGACTCCTCTAGACTGCTCCTTCCTGACTTATTATTGCACTGTACTGCCACTTTTGTTTTGCAGAGTATCTGGAATTGCTTTGCATTGACATGAAAGTGGTACTACAATGGTAGCCCCAGAAATGTAACAGAGGATCAGTCCACGACTTACCGAATTGCTGAAATCTGACAATTACCCATATTATCATACTTTTTTTTGACTAAAAATAGCTATTTAAAACCAGAGAAGCTACATTCCCAGATAAGCATAACATTATTGAGCTTATACAAAGGATGTGTTTTTAATGCATTTGCAGATTAAAGACATAGGCCCAGAAATTGCTCCCAGCGGCAAACCAACAGTGCTCACCAATCCATAGATTTATACTAACCCACTAACTTACCGCGGTCTTTACTGGGTGCACTTCCTCTAATAGGAAACGGAGAAGAGCCCAGCGTTAGCTCCAGCGAAGCTAGGACCCATGGGAGAAGCGAGAGGATCACTCTCGCCCCTCGACCAATCAGATTGCAGCATTTTTGACACGCTGCAAACGGTTTCTGCAGGCTGCACGAAAAATCCAGGAAATAAAGGTACAATACTCAAACCATTGTAAAAACAGTTCTAGACAGCAAGAAAAAGAGGGGGTAAGAAATAATTGAATTAAATAAAAAAGACAGAAGGGAAAAGTAAATCAATTATACATTTTTTTTTAATTTTTAAAAAAAAATTTAATGACCAAAAACTATTACAATAAGGAGTAATGGAACCCCACATTTTTAAAAGTCAATTTTTAGTTGTTTGGCAGTCATTAAGATTTACCGTGCTGTTAAAACTTAGTTTAGACATGGTATTTTTAAGCATACCTGTTTTGTGGTGATATTAGTTGCTTTCCAGCTGGGCAGATGAGCAAGTTGGCACTGGTCCGTTGGTTCCAGCCAGCAATATCCCTTTAATGCGAAGCTGTCACATCGCCATGAACCAGGAGGTGCAAGTTCCGATTTTCCATGCTTGATTGCGCATGTGCGAATGCCGGAACTCGCTCCTCCATTTCACCACTAACAATGGTTGAGCTCACCAACATAAACAGTTTTACTCTTTTCTGTCTTGTTTTTAAATGAAAGCTTATTAAAAATATTTATTTTTCTTGTCAAAGGACAAGTTAAATTTAAAACCTTCCTCAGTGTGAATCCACGTGATTACCAAAAACCCCCATTATCAATGATCAGACTAAAAGACCTCCAAACATTACGTTTACTTTCAGATTTAACATTAGGTTCATCTCCTAGTCTGATCTGCATTTAGAATAAAATTACAAGACAATTATTCATAAACACATATAATGTACAGTGATTTTTTTTCCTTTTAGCTTTTTATGCTTAAACTAGAATTTGGTGGTGTTTATTGCATTGTATAGGGCCATATTAAGATGTTACTAATGTTTTGAGATTGCATGTAAAGATTTCACAACATGTAAACTCAGTAACATAGAATTACATAGAATGTACTGCACAGAAACAGGCCATTCGGCCCAACAGGTCGATGCCGATGTTTATGCTCCACGCGAGCTTTCTCTCTCCTTACTTTATCTAACCCTTTCAGCATATCCTTTTATTCCTTTCTCCCGCATGTGTTTATCTAGCTTCCCCTTAAATGCATCTATGCTAGTCACCTCAACTACTCCTTGTGGTAGCAAATTCCACATTCTAAGCACTCTCCACGTAAAGAAGTTTCTCCTGAATTCCCCATTGGATATATTAGTGACTAGCTTATATTTACGGCCCGTAGATCTGGTCTCCCCTGCAAGTTGGAACATCTTCTCTATTTCGATCCTATCAAACCCTTTCATAATCTTAAAGACCTCTGGCAGGTCGCCCCTCAGTCTTCTCTTTTCTAGAGAAACGAGCCCCAGCCTGCTCAATCTTTCCTGATAGGTATATCCTCTCAGTTCTGGTATCATCCTAGTAAATCTTTTCTGCACCTTCTCCAGTGCCTCTATATCCTTTTCATAATATGGAGACTAGAACTATTCACAGTTCTCCAAATGTGGTCTAATCAAGGTTCTATACAAGTTTAACATTCTTCTCTGCTTTTCAATTCTATCCCTCTAGAATTCAACCCCAGTGCTTGGTTTGCTTTTTTTATGGCCTTAATATTCTCCATCGCTACTTTTAGTGATTTGTGTATCTGTACCTCCAGATCTCTCTGCTCCTCTACCCCATTTAGACTCTTATCATCCAAGCAGTATGTGGCCCGCTAATTCTCCCTACCAAAATGTAATACCTCACACTTATCTGTATTAAAATTCATTTTCCAATTACACGCCCATTCTGCAAGTTAATTAATGTCTTCCTTATTTTGTCGTAATCCTCCTCAGTATTAACTATACCCCCCCAATTTGGTGTCGTCAGCCAATTTTGAAATTGTACTTCCAATTCTCGAGTCCAAATCGTTTATGTAAATGGTGAACAACAGTGGTCCCAGCACTGCTCCTTATGGAACACCACTTCCCACCTTTTGCCAGTCTGAGTAACTACCTTTAATCCTTACTCTCTGTTTTCTGTTTTGGAGCCAGCTTGCTATCCATTCTGCTACTTGCCCTCTCACTCCACATGCTCTGACTTTAGTAATGAGTCTACTATGCAGTACCTTATCGAAGGCCTTTTGAAAATATATTACATCTACTACATTACCCTTGTCTACCCTTTCTGTTACTTCTTCAAAGGATTCAATAAGATTGGTCAAGCATGACCTTCCCTTTTGAAATCCGTGCTGACTATTCTTTATTATATTTTTGGTTTCTAGATGTTTTTCTATTACATCTTTGGGCAAGGATTCCATTATCTGTCCTTCCACCGACATTAAGCTAATTGGTCTATAGTTCCCTGGACTCGCTCTGTCTTCGTTTTTAAACATAGGAATAACATTAGGTGTCTGCCACTCCTCTGGTACCATTCCCTTTTCTATTGAATTTTTATATTATGTAATTGTGCCTTTGCTATCTCTTCCCTAACTTCTTGTAGATGCAATCCACCCAGACCAGGAGTTTTATCCTTTCTAAGTTTGATTAGTTTATCAATTATCTCCACCCTTTCTATCTTAAATGTCTTTATATCTTTTTTGATCACGTCTTCTAATGTCATGGCCACCATATTAGTCTCACTGGTAAAATCTGAGGCAAAGTAATTATATAATACTTCTGCCATTTCGCTGTCATTACTTGTGAGTTTATCATGTGTATCTCTTAGTGACCCTAACCCTATCTTGATTTTTATTTTGTTATTTATGTGTCTGTAGAATACTTTATTATTCCTTGATAATTTAATTTTATAGTTTTTCTTTGCCTTCCAAATTGTTTTTTTTAACTTTTTTCCTAACCTGTCCATATTTCCTTTTGTCATCCTTTCCTTTGTTGTTTATATACTTAGTTTATGCCTTTTTCTTTAGTTTCAATTTTAAACTTATTTCTTTATTATAGAATCATAGAAGTTACAACATGGAAACAGGCCCTTCGGCCCAACATGTCCATGTCGCCCAGTTTATACCACTAAGCTAGTCCCAATTGCCTGCACTTGGCCCATATCCCTCTATACCCATCTTACCCATGTAACTGTCCAAATGCTTTTTAAAAGACAAAATTGAACCCGCCTCTACTACTGCCTCTGGCAGCTCGTTCCAGACACTCACCACCCTTTGAGTGAAAAAATTGCCCCTCTGGACCCTTTTGTATCTCTCCCCTCTCACCTTTAATCTATGTCCCCTCGTTATAGACTCCCCTACTTTTGGGAAAAGATTTTGACTATCTACCTTATCTATGCCCCTCATTATTTTATAGACTTCTATAAGATCACCCCTTAACCTCCTACTCTCCAGGGAAAAAAGTCCCAGTCTATCTAACCTCTCCCTATAAGTCAAACCATCAAGTCCCGGTAGCATCCTAGTAAATCTTTTCTGCACTCTTTCTAGTTTAATAATATCCTTTCTATAATAGGGTGACCAGAACTGTACACAGTATTCCAAGTGTGGCCTTACTAATGTCTTGTACAACTTCAACAAGACATCCCAACTCCTGTATTCAATGTTGTGACCAATGAAACCAAGCATGCCGAATGCCTTCTTCACCACCCTATCCACCTGTGACTCCACTTTCAAGGAGCTATGAACCTGTACTCCTAGATCTCTTTGTTCTATAACTCTCCCCAACGCCCTACCATTAACGGAGTAGGTCCTGGCCCGATTTGATCTACCAAAATGCATCACCTCACATTTATCTAAATTAAACTCCATCTGCCATTCATCGGCCCACTGGCCCAATTTATCAAGATCCCATTGCAATCCTAGATAACCTTCTTCACTGTCCACAATGCCACCAATCTTGGTGTCATCTGCAAACTTACTAACCATGCCTCCTAAATTCTCATCCAAATCATTAATATAAATAACAAATAACAGCGGACCCAGCACCGATCCCTGAGGCACACCGCTGGACACAGGCCTCCAGTTTGAAAAACAACCCTCTACAACCACCCTCTGTCTTCTGTCGTCAAGCCAATTTTGTATCCAATTGGCTACCTCACCTTGGATCCCGTGAGATTTAACCTTATGTAACAACCTACCATGCGGTACCTTGTCAAAGGCTTTGCTGAAGTCCATGTAGACCACGTCTACTGCACAGCCCTCATCTATCTTCTTGGTTACCCCTTCAAAAAACTCAATCAAATTCGTGAGACATGATTTTCCTCTCACAAAACCATGCTGACTGTTCCTAATCAGTCCCTGCCTCTCCAAATGCCTGTAGATCCTGTCCCTCAGAATACCCTCTAACAACTTACCCACTACAGATGTCAGGCTCACCGGTCTGTAGTTCCCAGGCTTTTCCCTGCCACCCTTCTTAAACAAGGGCACAACATTTGCTACCCTCCAATCTTCAGGCACCTCACCTGTAGCTGTCGATGATTCAAATATCTCTGCTAGGGGACCCGCAATTTCCTCCCTAACCTCCCATAACGTCCTGGGATACATTTCATCAGGTCCCGGAGATTTATCTACCTTGATGCGCGTTAAGACTTCCAGCACCTCCCTCTCTGTAATATGTACACTCCTCAAGACATCACCATTTATTTCCCCAAGTTCCCTAACATCCATGCCTTTCTCAACCGTAAATACCGATGTGAAATATTCATTCAGGATCTCACCCATCTCTTGTGGTTCCACACATAGATGACCTTGTTGATCCTTAAGAGGCCCTACTCTCTCCCTAGTTACTCTTTTGCCCTTTATGTATTTGTAGAAGCTCTTTGGATTCTCCTTTGCCTTATCTGCCAAAGCAATCTCATGTCCCCTTTTTGCCCTCTTGATTTCTCTCTTAACTCTACTCCGGCAATCTCTATACTCTTCTAGGGATCCACTTGATCCCAGATGCCTATGCATGTCATATGCCTCCTTCTTCTTTTTGACTGGGGCCTCAATCTATTCATCCATGGTTTATCATTACTGGTTAGTTTGTTCTTACTTTCTATTGGGATATATTTCTCCTGGACTGTGTTGATCACCATTTTCAAAGTTTCCCACTGCTGTTCTATTTCTTTGATTGTCACTAAATTTTTCCAGTTTATTTCCCCTAGTTCCATTCTCACCTCCTGAAAATCAGCTTTTTGCCAATTTACTACTTTGCTCTTTGTCTTACTTATGTCCTTCTCAATCTTTAGCTTAAACCTTACTATGTTGTTTACTTCTCTTATCTGTTCTAGTTCATTTCCCATTATTAGATCCAGTAATGCTTTCTCTCTCGTTGGGCTTTTTACATACTGGGTACCCTGTACCCCTTTACCGACCTCTTCTTGCCGGTTTATTTTGGATAGTTAAAATCTCCCATGATTATTATTCTATGTCCTTTACTCATTTCACATATTTGCTTACCTCCTTTCCGCTATTAGGTGGTCTGTAGTATACCCCTATTAGCGTGATCGATCCCTTCTTATCTTTTTTTCAATCCATATGGATTCTGTTTCTATCCTTCTGTTAGTTCTGTCACTTTTTTTCTATTGCCATTATGTTGTCTTTAATTGGTACAGCTACTCAACCCCCTTCTTCCTTCCCTATCCTTTTTGATTATGTTATAACCCGCAGACCTGTTTTTTATGTAGCCATGTTTCAGTTATTCCTACTACCTCTGGTGCCTCAATATGGATTATTGTCTCCAGTCACCAGAAATAAGTCAAGTTTATATAAAGTCCATAGAAATTCTTCTAAACTGGAGAATTCAAAACATTTGAACTGGCTAATAATGTAACACCCAAGTTAGTTATGCATGTGACTGTCATTAGTAATGCATCATTAAAAACATTGTACAACGGGTTTATGTTTTACACACTTTGATGCATCCCTGTGATGTGTTAATTCTAGTCCAACATCACAGCAATTTTACTTTGACCAATTCAGTACTTCAGATCTCAAATCAACTCACAGACAAATTCAGTTAACATACTGTACATTGGAACAAACTCTCAGCTTCTGAAAAATGTCAAAGCTTCAGTTTCAGTGCTGTTTGGAACAATGTTTAAAAGGTCAATGCCATGTTTTGAGATTATACTAATTTTAAGGGATTTGCAAAAGTAGATGGTGACAGAAATATGTATTTCCGTTGTCTTCTGTAAATATATTTCTAGCGAGTTGATGGCTCTTGTGAAAAAGGGCTGGACTACCATTCGGAACACCGAGGTTAAAGGGCTAATATTGATTGATCTTTAAACTTGTGTACTCTTCGGGGTGAATTTTGGTGGTTCTTGGTCAACCTGCCAAAGAGAGCATCTAGCATTAGTGGAGTGCTTTCTCTCAAGGGCAGGAAACAAATAACCTTTCTGTTATGAAGTTGCATTGTCAGAAAATCATGGTGAATAAACTTCACCCTTTTGAACAAGTCAGAGTGCACAGAGGCACACAAGTAGAGAAAGTAGTTTAAAATGTGGGTTGCAGTTTCCCGAATGTTAAATGCATCATACAATGTGGTAGGAAGTCACAAGGCCAGGAGGATCCCAAGTTTATCCCTGGTAATACTGAGTTACCTGAGGAACCATACCACAGCAGGGTTCCATAGCATCAGCAAAGGAGAGGTGCAAGAAAAGAAAAATTGGAAATATATTGTAGAAGTTAAAATATAAAAATGTATTTGAATTACTGTAAATATTTGCCATCTTGATATAGAATTCCAGAATTATTACATTTCAAGGGTTTTATTCCCATTGAATAAAAATAATATTTAATAGATTAGCAGTGTGTTAAAGCATTCTTTGCACGTGAAAGATTGTTGTCATTCAATCATATCTAAAGTGGATCTAAAGTGGGTTATGGGTCTTTTAATCTCATGAAAGGCAAATAAAAGATACTGTCACCTGCCAGATATCATCTGTATAAAATATAGTCTGCATTATGATGAGATGGAGATGATTAACATTGTGAATACTTGATTCTGCTGTTTTTAGAATCCAGTCTCTGGCCTTAATTTTTACTGGGGGGTGGGAAGGGTGCGTGCGAGTCCGGTCGCGGGCGGCGCACCTGGACAGGTCGGAGACGTGGAGGCCATGCTGATCGTAACAGCAGGGCCTCATTTAAATAAAACTTCCCGGAATCCTGCCCCACACCCAGCCAGAGTCACCACCTGGCCGGCGGGAGAGAATGGGAATTTGGTCACAGGATGCCTCAGCCGGGCACCCATGGGAACTATCTCCAGCAGTCAGTGGGTGGAGGGATTCCGTCACATCATGGTGCGATCGGAGGGAAGCTGGGGCTGGGGTGGCCCAATGACTCCTTGAGGGGCCTGAGGGGAGCACTCCTGCTCGTCCTGGCCCACAAGGAGTTCAAAGAGAAGGAAGTTTTTAAATCTAACCATGGCCTCTTCTGGCCAGTCGACTCCTCCTGCCATATTTCTACTGCCAGGCAGTAGACAGTGCAAGACTCCCCCTCCCTTGACGTTACTATTACGTCACGGTGCCGATGACATCATCAGGCCCTGACTTTTGCATCTTAAGTAGGTCTATGTAGCAGGCCAATTGCAAGAGCACAGGGAATACTTTTTTTGCTTACCCACTTCCCCTCCAAATAAAAACTATAAAAAAGAAAATGTATCATTGTTATATGTGGTTAAACAGATGCTCATATGAAGCAATAAGCCCCTCCTGCACACAGTATTGATTGTATTCTTCTGTTAATTATGATGATAATTATGGATATCCCCAAACAATCAATACTTAATAAGTGTTTTATTATTATTTAAAAATCCAAAAGGCTCTTTCTTAATCTATTAAATTAACTTCATATATTTAATATCAAAAACTGAGGATCGCGAAACAAAATGACGTAAAAAGAATGGAGCTATTTTGTCCTCTTTTCTCAAAAAAGGGGTTAAATGCTCCTTTTCTCATAAATTTTTTGGACCGTGAACAAAAATGGTGGGTGTGCGCAATTTTGCAATAGGTGATTTTGTTCAATACAATTTTGTTAGTGAAATAAAAGAAAACTAGCTGCACGTGATTATGTCCTTGT
The DNA here is from genome assembly GCF_035084215.1 of Heptranchias perlo. NCBI lineage: Eukaryota > Metazoa > Chordata > Chondrichthyes > Hexanchiformes > Hexanchidae > Heptranchias > Heptranchias perlo. The sequence goes on from NC_090338.1 coordinate 46,699,189, forward strand.
ACAAGACCTTGGTTAGGCCTCAATTAGAATACTGTGTCCAGTTTTGGCATCCTCACATGGTGGGGTTTTTGAGGCTTTGGAAAGGGTGCATTCCTTCAAGAGAGAGCTGGACTTGTTTCTGGCTGGGGCGTAGATCACCTTGTACAAGAGGTAGGTATCCTATAACATAAATCAGGGTCAGTCCTGTGCTGATTTTGATCACCTAAAGTGGTCGCAGAGGAATTTTTCAGATTTTTTTCCCCTAATTGTCCTGGGTTTTTACCTGGTTTTTCTACTCTTCCAGGAAATTACATGGCTCTGGATAGGTAGGGAGTGTCTGTATCTTGATGCACAGGGAATCAGAACCATATGGGACAGGCTGGATGGACCAGTGGGTCTTTTCATGTACGTATTTTTCGTATGTTTGTATGTTTGTTCTTAATAATGATTCCTTCACACTTCTCAAGCAGCTAACAAGCCACTTAACTGGTATAAATGATGAAAAGTTCATGAATCCAGCTGTGAAGTGCACAATATTTATACATAATGACTCAGAAGTAAGGTTATAAATGTCATTTCATTAATTAGCCCTACAGATCCTTGTCAACTTTTCAATGGAGAAATTAAATGCTCTGTTTGCTGCTCAAGCCTGCTCTAGAGGTAAAATAAGTTGCAATACAGATCATGTGAATGCGCTGTCAACTATTATGCGAGCTTGGAGGTTTGGAAGAGACCTAAGAAAGAGCATCAAAGTGAAGCAACAGTGTGACTGTAAAGTAGCAGCAAGAACATTCAGCATACGGAAATGAGGAAAGTCATAGAGGGTAATTTTGACTTTGAACAATAGTATAAAACAGGTAAAATAGCGAATCGGCAGCCCGTTTTACATCTCTCCTGATTTTTACTTACATTGATTGTTAAAATGAATGGTTGAAAAATCATGGGTAATGCATGCCCAAATTTCAAATTTGCACTGGAGTGGGTGAGGCTCACTGCCAGCAGCGCAGACTCTTAAAATGACTTCTGATAGGCTTGTACCATTGTGTCCATACATATTGCAGGGCCAAATGGGTAAGTGTGCTAAGATACTTATAATGTCCCACCTGCTCTTTTTAAAGACCAGGGAGAATCTGTTAGTCTTCAGTGACACCTGAAGACTGCTTAACACCAGAACTTCAACCTTCACTACATATGTTTTGAGCAGTCACTTTCCTCCATAAAAATGCCATTGAGTTGGTAGGGTTAGTTTGAATAAATACTTGTTTGCATTGTAGTCTGCAATTGAGCAGAGAGCAACACAGTGATGACCTCATTATCACAGGTGAGAGATACAAAAGAAGTAGCATCACTCATTAATGTTCTCACTGGTACTATGGATACCTGGAAGTCTAAACTTCAACAAGCATTCATGGACAGTTTCGACTCGTTGGAGGATGGCTACAGATAATTGTGAAGAGGAGGATTCAAAGGACTCAGTGCTAGAAATAGCAACTGACTCTTTTAGTGCACTTTGTGTATATATGGAAAGACCGTGATATAAACGTTATTGCTATTTTTAATATGGAGGTTAGCTATCCCTTCAGATCATTGAGGCCCGGGTAATATATCAATAACAAGCTTTGATTGCTGAACCTGAGCACTGTTTTTCTGTAAAGTCCAGGAAACTGTATCTATTCTAGCAGACTTCTACCTGGGATAGGTTGTTCTGGAAGTGGTGTACCTCGCCCATCTCTCCTCAAGCTCTTGCTTCACAATGTAACAGCTGGCTATAATTGATGTGTCCATGATGAAAAGTCTGCCGCAGTACTGGCAATTTTGTCTTTGGAACAACTCATAATCTGAATCTCAGTGAAGGGAGGGAGTTTTTTTTAATTTGTTCATGGGATGTGGGCATCGCTGGCAAGGCCATCCCTAATTGCCCTTGAGAAGGTGGTGATGAGCCACCACCTTGAACTTCAGAGGTTGATTAAGAATCAACCACATTATTGTGGATCTGGAGTCATATATCGGCCAGACCAGGTAAGGACGGCAGGTTTCCTTCCCTAGAAGACATTAGTGAACCAAATGGGTTTTTACAACAATCCAGTAGTTTCCAGTACCATTACTGATACTAGCTTTTTTTCATTCCAGATTTGTAGTTAATTAATTGAATTTAAATTCCCCAGCTGCCGTGATAGAGATTTGAACTTATGACTCCGGATTACTAGTCCAGTAACATAACCACTATGCTACCGTACCCCTAAAGTAACTTTTGAGTTAGCTTTTGAGGCTGTGATGGTGGGGTTGATATGCTGAATTATTAGTCAGTATGAGGTCTACTGGGTTAGTATTAGGACCACTGCTCTTTTTGATATTTATTAATGACCTGGACTTGGGTACAGAGGGTATAACTTCAAAGTTTGCAGATGATACAAAACTCGGAAATGTAGTAAACAAGGAGGAGTATAGTAACAGATTTCAGGAAGGCATAGACAGACTGGTGAAATGGGCAGACACATGACAGATGAAATTTAATGAAGAGAAGTGTGAAGTTATGCATTTTGGTAGGAAGAATGAGGAGAAGCAATATAAACTAAATGGTACAATTTTAAAGGGGGTGCAGGAACAGAGAGACCTGGGGGTATATGTACACAAATTTTTGAAGGTAGCAGGACAAGTTGAGAAGGCTGTTAAAAAAGCATACGGGATCCTGAGTTTTATTAATAGATTCATAGAATACAAAAGCAAGGAAGTTTTGCTAAACCTTTATAAAACACTGGTTAGATATCAGCTGAAGTATTGTGTTCAATTCTGGGCACCACACTTTAGGAAGGATGTCAAGGCCTTAGAGAGGGTGCAGAGGAGATTTACTAGAATGGTGCCAGGGATGAGGGACTTCACTTATGTGAAGAGATTGGAGAAGCTGGGGTTGTTCTCCTTAGAATAGAGAAGATTAAGGGGAGATTTGATAGAGGTGTTCAAAACAATGAACAGTTTTGACAGAGCAAATAAAGAGAAATTGTTTCCAGTGGCAGAAGGGTCAGTAACCAGAGGACACAGCTTTAGGGTGATCGGCAAAAGAGCCAGAGGCGGCATGAGGAAACAATTTACGCAGCGAGTTGTAATGATTTGGAATGCACTGCCAGAAAGGGTGGCGGAAGCAGATTTAATAGTAACTTCCAAGAGGGAATTGGATAAATATTTGGAGGGAAAAAATTACAGGACTATGGGGAAAGTGGAGGGAAATAGGACTAATTAGATAGTTTTTCAAAGAGCCAGCACAGGTATGATGGGCCCAATGGCCTCCTCCTGTGTAGTACCTATTATGATACTATGTTAGTTGATGATGTTACAATGTTTCCCTCTTTGAATTTGTTGCAGCATTTCCACTTGGTGATGTTATAATAAACTAGTGTTACGGTATGAAATGGGATAAGTTAATAGTGCCTAAAATAAGATTTATCTGAAATTTAAATTTGATCCTTTTCCTTGCTGAATCTCATTCATAAGGCAAGAAAATTGCAACAGTACAGTACAGGATGATGTTTTATGTACCAAAGTAATCAAAAAGTTGGGAGAGAGAAAATTCTCCTCCCAACTCCACTATGCTTTGGATGCAAGATTTTATTCAGAACCACTACAATTTAGCACAATAAATTGTAATTGTAAATATTAAAATTATTATTATACTAATACTGGGCATATATTTAATACATTTTTATATCCAAAGCACAAGCAGAAAAAAAGGTGAGAAAAGAACATTATACATAGACAGCATATATAATCATTTAAGCATATTTAAAGTTAGGTACTGAGAAGCAGCTCCTTTATGTTGGTTGTTAATGGGCTGCATTCATGATCATTGCCATAGGACATTAATGTTTAGATCATGTTCGACAGAATTAAAGAAAATTATTTTCTTTAAAGAACATCTTAAATTTAGTTTCAATTTTCAGATTTGATCTTCCTAAAAGAATCAAATCAATTTCATTGGGCTGAATCTTAGAATTTTTTTATAATTTTGGAATATGGGGATAGGTCAACAATAAAAAAGTTTATTTGCTTCTTTAATTGGAGGTATTTAGTTCAGCATGGATAGAGTGGAATGTTGATTATTTATAAGGTCAAATTCAATTTTATAAGCCTCAGTCCACTTCTGTCAATAAGACAATACTGAATAATAGACAGTGATATAATTAAAGCACAAGGTGAAAGCAGGATACTTTAATTAGCATGAAGTCTCTTATTGCTGCATAAAATTTGAATTTTAACCATATATTAATACAATTTAGTATCTAATTATATTGAATCAATTTTGCTTATTAAAATCATATTGAGATGTGAGACATAACTTGTGGCCAAGCCATAAAAATAAACTTTCTCAAAGGAACAAATTTCTCATTCCTTAGAAATTATGAGGGCGATTTTCACCTGTGTGCGATAAACAGGACAAGCCCAGCGGCTGCCCAGAAGAATTAACATGGGATGCATGCGATTTTTGAGATCGGTCCTCATTATTATGTGGTTTGCAAGCTGCCAGTGTAAAACACACTCCCAATAGACAGTTCGCCAATTTGAAGGCGGGAAATCGGGTGGTGCAGCCGCCTGTCAAGGGCCTGCAGCAACTGCTTAAAGAGGTATATTTTTCATTGGGAACAGAAAGTAGCAACACTATGGTCCATCAGGCAACATGAGTGCAGAACCTACAGCAACAAATACATAAGCTCTTAAATTTGTTAAGGGGGAAAACCCACATGTGACTGCTGGAAAAATGTCTCCAAAAACTCCATCCATCTTTTCCCGACAGCAGCTGAGAAGCCTATCATTGGAAATAGCCACCAACCCGTAGTTGGTGGGCAAGAGCAGGAACTGGTAATAGTCAGGTGGACTGAAATAAAAATGGCATCAGAGTCTAAATGACATCACTTGACCTGTATCTGCATGTATGCACAAGTCGCCCGCCTTTTCCAAGGGGAGCTCTTGCTGCCAAGATTCAAGTCTGCACAAAAATCAGAACAGAAATTAAAACAGTGGTAAGTTAGCTGGACTGCAGCCATTCCATTTTGATTCCGCTACCACCCAATTCTTGAACACAAACATGGCAATAGTGAAATGAAAATCGCCCCCATGTGGCGCAAGGTTCTAGGAATCAATAAATACTAGCAAGTTATATTTTTATTGTCTTGTTGGAATTTTTTAATCAAATCATCCATGTGATATTGCTGTCTTTTTAGGTGCAACTAGGTTACCTTCCTTTTCATCATAATCTGAAAGCAAGTTCAAACCATTTACTTTTCTTGCTGAAATGCTTCAGTTTTCCTTCACCTTTCTCCCTAAATTTAGAGAGGATTCAAGAAGAATGGAAAGTGAGGGGCTTTGTGTAACCTTTCAGGGGAGGGGAATGAGAAGGTCACTGGAATCGCTTTCTATTAGATGATCTCTGGCCTCTCTGGCTACAATGCATTGTGTTCGCCCTTCTTCTGCTTCATCCTTGCCTTCATCCAGTTCTTCCTCATCAGATGATGACTCTTCCTGTTTATTTGCTTCCTCCAACTGCAATCCTGTCTGCATTGCAATGTTGTGCAACATGCAGCAGAGTACAATGATGCGACAAAGTTTGTGTGGGGCATATTGTAGGGAGTTTCCAGACCTATCCAGGCACCTGAACCTTTGCATCAGTAGCGCTATACTGTGCTCAATAATGTTCCTGGTGGTCCCATGGCTGTGATTGTACCCGAGCTGTCCAGGCATGTGGAAGGGTGTCCATCCATGAGTGCAGGGATAGCCCTTGTCTTTAACATTTTTGGAAGGGTGGAATAGTGAGTGGATAGATGAGTGTTGCCAGATGAAGAGGCCATGGTAGCTGCCTATGAAACTGGCACAGACTTGCAGGATCCTTCTGCGGTGATCTCACACCAGCTGGACATTGATTGAGTGATAGCACTTCCTGTTGACAAAAGCTGCTGGCTCATCTTCTGGTGACTTGATGGCTACACGTGTGCTGTCTATAATCCCCTGGGCATGAGGGAAGCCAACCACTCATTCAGAGTGTTGGCATCCAAGAGAAAGGTGATGTATTGGTTGGCCATGGCAAATAGGCCACTGGTGACCTGCTTAATGTAGCTGTGCACTGCAGACTGGGAGATGCAGGTGACGTCCCCTGTAATAACCTAAAAAGAGCCTGAGGCTAAAAAGATAAGGGCGATGTGACTTTGACTGCTACTGGAAAAGCATAGCTACCTAAGACTGTAGGCATCAGGTCCTGTTGTAGGAAGCTGCATTGATCAGCAACAACCCATCTGGTGAAGCGCAGCCTCCAGATGCAGTGCTCCTCAGTCATATCAGGAAAAGTGACTCTTGGGCTAGGTAAGGCTTTTTACAAGCAGCCCCACCTCACCTGAGATCTTCTAACAGGCCCAGCTGCTGCTCGTTGTGGTTGTTAAAGCTGCTGCTACTGCTCTAACTGTTCCTCCTTCCAAAGCAATGAAGCAAAAATGGCAACCATGATAAGCTGTGAGAGCTTAATCAGGGTGAGTAAGGCAAAAAAAACCACCGAAACAAGCAATCTCCAAGCGCAACAATCCCTTGTAAATCCATTAAGCACAATAGCACGTGAGTACCTATGATCTGATTGCTTGCAGTTCAGGGCCCCTTTAAGTTTTGCTTCCAGAGAGTCACTCAGTGTCTGAAGCCAATCCCACGAGGTTGTACTGTCATTGCAACTGCCTTTTGAATAACAAACCGAGTTATGGAATGCGATCACAATACACCTGATAAAAATCCTGAAATCCAATGTAAAATAAGGAATTTAACTTGTTCAGTCACCTTAAAGCAGTGGCCTTGGTCATAGGCCTTCATTCAGACCACTTTTTTTAGTTGTACTTTGTTTTTGAGTTGTCAGCTTTTTTGGGGCTCCATCAGCTGTTCATCAATGATGCTGGAGCACTGTAGGTCAGTGTGTTACATTGACTCTGCAGCACAGAGACAGGCCATTTGGCCCAACTGGTCCATGCCCTTGTTTGTGCTCCACACGAGCCTCCTCCCTCCCTATTTCATCTAAACCTATCAGCATATCCTTCTATTCCTTTCTCCCTCATGTACATATCTAGTTTCCCCTTAAATGAATCTATGCTAGCCGCCTCAACTGCTCCTTGTGGTAGTGAGTTCCACTCTTTGGGTAAAGAAGTTTCTCCTGAATTCTCTATTGGATTTATTAATGACTATCTTATACTTATGACCTCTAGTTTTTTACTCCCCCATAAATGGAAACATTTTCTCTACGTCTACCCTATCAAACCCTTTCAGAATCTTAAAGACGTCTATCAGGTCACCCCTCAGCCTTCACTTTTCTAAAGAAAAGAGCCCCAGCCTGCTCAGCCTTTCCTGATAAGTATATCCTCTCAGTTCTGGTATCATCCTTGTGAATCTTTTTTGCACCATCTCCAATGCCTCTATATCATTTTTATAATAATATGGAGAACAGAACTGTGCACAGTGCTCCAAGTGTGGTCTAAAAAAGGTTCTATACAAGTTTAACATAATTTCTCTGCTTTTCAATTCTATCCCTCTAGACATGAACCAAGTGCTTGGTTTACTTTTTTTATGGCCTTGTTAAACTACATCAACAGTTTTAGTGATTTGTGTATCTGTATCCCTTTGCTCCTCTACCCCGTTTAGACTCTTAGGGGGTTATATTGGATAACCCCCAAAACTGGGCAGTGCACTATTAACCCGTGCCTGTTCATTGAGATGCACGTAACATTCATGCTGCCTGGTCATTTCCCTGATTCCAGCAAGCAGCCAGGCCTAGCTGCGCTGTTGAGTGGCTGCTCACCAGTAGGGTGCCCCGATATCGCGAGTGACTCGCACCACTTAAAGGCAGCCTGCACCTCTTAAAGGCAGCCTGCACATCTTATTTGCAAAATATAAGGTCCACGTGGAATCTGAAGATCAGACATCGCACACGTAAAACACAAATGCAGGTCCCGTCCCTATGTTTACAAACTGTTGAGTTATGCTAAGACATTGAATAAAGGTTGCACACTACTAAATCCCACATCCTCCAATTTGCACGCCAGACCTCACCAATCTGCTGATCTGAGTTTGTACCAGGCCTGCGAGGGAGTGTGCACCAAGGTTCTCTGATGATGCACTAGAGGCCTTGGTGCAAGAGGTGGACAGAAGGAGGGGCATCCTATATCCGCAGAGGAGCAAGATGCCCTCCAGACATATGCTCCTGAAGCAGTGGGAAGCAGTAGGGGACAAAGTCAATGCCAGGCGCATAGTACCACGAACATGAATGCAGTGCAGGAAGAAGTTCAGTGCTTTGACATGAATGGTTAAGGTGCATGAGGTCAACTGTAAAGTGGCATCTCCTACCAACTGAATCACTAGCCGCATCCACTGCTCCACTACATCCCCCCCATCACCCACATACCAACAAACTCTTTCAATCAGTACCCAACGCTTCCAATCAGATGTTTCCTCTCACCATCACACATTACTACCGTTGTAAGCAGCACACCCACAACTCACAGGTCCCACACACTGGCAGCTATTCAACCACGGCAGGTACATCACCCAAACATCTTGCAGGACACTCACTGATATACGTCCCGCTTTCTTGCAGGAGAAGGTGGCGCACAACAGGAGGCAGCAAGTGGCAGTGGTTCCATGGAACATGAACCTGCTGTCCTCTCTCAGGATGACAGCATTCCTGTCCCACCCTTGCCACTCTGCCAGTGTCATTGCTGTTGCCTGTCAGCTAGTCAGCCCACCCCCTGTAGAGTATTGAAAATTATTATAGGAAGATAGGAACAGGAGTAGACCATTTAGCCGCTCGAGCCTGTTCCTCCATTCAATGAGATCATGGTTGATCTGTGACCTAACTCCATATATAGGCCTTAGCCCCATATCCCTTGATACCTTTGGTTAACAAAAATCTATCAATCTCAGATTTAAAATTAACAATTGAGCTAGCATGAACTGCCATTTGCAGAAGAGCATTCCAAACTTCTACCACCCTTTGTGTGTAGAAGCGTTTCCTAACTTCAGTCCTGTAAGTCCTAGCTCTAATTTTTAGGCTATGTCCCTTAGTTGTAGTATTCAAGTATAGGAGACCTCCAAAAACAGGTACAAATGCATCAGCAGCCAGAAGCAATCATCCAGCAACTAACCTGTAAATCCTGCATGATCCCTTTAAATAGCGCTGGTGGGGGGTTCCTCCATACTGTTTACGACCTGTTCAGCTGTGCGAGGATAAGACAGTGTGTTGGCTGGAGCATTGTGTTCCAAAATCACATCTGTCCCTTTAAATCAACATTGCACACTGATCTACTGCATATTCTCCCTACTTTATATGCTGCCGGCGTTCGTTAACTGCACGTGCGCAAACGCCTTTACCAAGATGGTGTCCCGCGCACGTCACGCTAGAGGTGTGCACACGCATTCATTTTGGGTTCCTAGGAGGCCGTGTAGCGCCTACAAAAATGACGCTACGTGATCCAATTAATAGCCCTTATTATCCAAGCAGTATGTGGCCTCCTTATTCTTCCTACCAAAATGTATCACCTCACTTATCTATATTGAAATTCATTTGCCTATTATTTGCCCATTCTGCAAGTTTATTAATGTCTTCTTGCATTTTGATGCATTCTTCCTTTGTATTAACTACACCCCCCAATTTGGTGTCATCTGCAAATTTTGAAACTGTGCTTCTGATTCCCAAGTCCAAATTGTTAATGTAAATTATGAACAATAAGTGGTCCCAGCACCAATCCCTGTGGAACATCAGTTCCCACCTTTAGCCAGTCTGAATAGCTACCCTTAACCCCTACTCTCTGTTTTCTGTTTCATAGCCAGCTTGCTATCCATTCTGCTACCTGTCCCGACTCCACATGCTCTGACCTTAGTCACGAGTCTACAATGCGGTACCTTATTGAAGGCCTCTAGAAATGAACCCAGTGCTTGGTTTGCCATTTTTATGACCTTATTAACCTGATTTGAAAGTGTTAGTGATTTGTATTTCCGTACCCTGAGATCCCTTTGCTCCTCTACCCCATCCAAATATATTACATCTACTACGTTACTCTTGTCTACTCTTTCTGTTACTTCTTCAAAGAACTCAATAAGGTTGGTCAAACATGACTTTCCCTTCTGAAATCCATGATGACTACTCTTTATTATATTTTCATTTTCTAGATGTTTTTCTGTTACATCTTTGAATAAAGATTCCATTATCTTTCCTACCACCACGTTAAGCTAATTGGTCTGTAGTTCCCTGGACTTGTTCTATCTCCTTTTTGAAATATAGGAATAACATTAGCTACCTGACAGTCCTCTGGCACTATTCCTTTCATGAATGAATTGTTATCTTTATGTAATAGTGCCTCTGCTATCTCTTCCATAACTTCTTTTAATATGTGTGGATGCAATCCATCTGGACCGGGTTTTTATCCTCTCTAAATTTGATTAATTTATCAACTATCTCCCCCCTTTCTATCTTAAATATCTTTATAATTTTTTTTGATCTTAGAGTTTGCCTTTTTCTTTAGTTTCAATTTTACTCTTATCTCTTTATTCATCCGTGGTGTTTCATTATTGGCTAGTTTGTTCTTGTTTTTTTACAACAGGTCTAAAAATGTTCCTTAGGCTTTGGATAATCACATAAATGTCTTAAGCATTTTCTTTAAGGGTATATGGGGATAGGGGTGGGATGGTGGAACGCTACAACTTCTTTGTCACGGCTCTAAGGCTAATAGCTCTGTATTAGAAGGCCTGCTTATGAACCTGGCTATATACCAAGTAATTGGATCTTCCTTCCCAGCCAAATAAGTATCCTTATGATCACTGGCATCAATTGACTCACTCATTCTTCTTTTCTCCCTCCCTTTGGAGCAGGTGCATAGGCATCTTTGCTTTTTGGGAGGCAAAGGATTCTACAACCAGCAGGGTTGGTCACTTCCAGGCTTATAAGTTAATGACTAAAGTCATAGAGTCATAGAGTTATACAGCACGGATAGAGGCCCTTCGGCCCATCGTGTCCGCGCCGGCCATCAGCCCTGTCTACTCTAATCCCATATAAGTTAGAGGTTAATACGTTCCTTGCAGGGTAGGATTCTATATATCTGGTAACACCATTAAAAAGCTCTTGATGTATCAGCAGACATAAACAAGAAAAACGGGTACAAAACAACAACTTGCATTTATATAGCACCTTTAACATAATAAAACGTCCCAAGGTGCTTCACAGGAGTGTTATCAGACAAGTGTTGATACCGAGCCACATAAGGAGATATTAGGATAGGTGATCAAAAGCTTTGTTAAAGATATAGGTTTTAAAGAGTGTTTTAAAGGAGAGAGAGGTAGAGAGGCAGAGAAGTTTAGGAAGGGAATTCCAAAGCTTAGGGCATAGACAACTGAAGGCACGGCCGCCAATGGAGGGGTGAAGGAAATCAGGGATGCACAAGAGGACAGAATTGGAGGAATGCAGAGTTCTTGGCAGGTTGTATGGCTAGAAGAGGTTACAGAGATAGTGAGGGGCGAGGCCATGGAGGGATTTGAACACAATGATGAGAATTTTAACTTTGAGGCGTTGCTGGATCGGGAGCCGATGTCAGTCAGCGAGCACAGGGGTGATGGGTGAACGGGACTTGATGAGAGTTAGGATACGGGCAGCAGAGCTTTGGATGAGCTCAAGTTTATGGAGGGTGGAAGATGGGAGGCCAGTCAGGAGAGAATTGGGACAATCGAGTCTGGAGGTAACAAAAGCATGGATGAGGGTTTCAGCAGCAGATGGGCTGAGGCAGGGGACAGGGGACAGGGTACCCATATAGTTAACTATACACGTCTAGTTTGGTCTTAAATCTCCCTCTATGCACATTGTCTCCCATTTCTACATACACATAAATCAGTTATTTCCATCTCCAGGTTAAGAATGAGTTAAAATATGAAATAAAAACAGAAAATGTTACAAACGCGCATCAGGTCAGGCAGCATCTGCGGAGAGAGAAGTATAGGGTTAACGATTCAGGTCGATGACCTTTCGGCAGAACATACAATATGATCTGATTGCAACACAACCCTCAACAACTTGCTCTTCTGGCTGTCTACAATAATCATTTCGTTTAAACACAGCAATTTACAAATGATTGTAACTGGAGAACAACTATGGAATAAATCAGTTTTAAATCCTAATTGCTCAGAATATTCGTTTTTCTACTGCACCAGTATTTAAAAATGTCAATGCACTAATGCCAATTCTGAAAAGTACCTCGCTGATTTTACCATTTAAAAAAAAACTAATACCTAATGCGAAGGTTTGCATTCTTCCAGTTTTACTGAAAAATAATGAAGGTCAAAATGCTTTCATGCAGATTTTCTCCCTATGAAGATTTCGTGCAGTGACACATAGACGTGCATACAGAATGATGGATGATACACGCAGAGTACAGGTTTCAACTGCTCCCTCTTGTTACTTCCTTAATAGATAAAAGACGATTTTGTAGAAAAGAAATGCGGAAGAATTTTGTTTTTAAAAAAGGTCTGCCTACATTTATTTGAAGATCTGTTGCATTTATTGCGCTTAAATAAACTGGAACAATTTGCTGCATGTTTTTATTGTTGCTATTTGTGTCTTATTTGACCACTTTTAACATATTTCTCATGCAACTTATTTTTGTAGACTCCTCAGTTGGTAGCTAGTGCAGCTTCAATCTGAATCGTGCAGCAGTGATGTTCATTCTGAAGGGTGCATGACTCATCTTCATGAGAGCTGAAGATGGAGATTGCGGGATCGCCTCTCACCATAAGCTTTAAAGTTCACTACGTCCTGTTCTGTAATAAACACAAGAAAACTAAACCAGTACTACTTCTATACTTAGGTGAAGTTTGTGAAAATGACTGTTGAAAGCTGAAGGAAATTACTAACAGTTCGGAGAAGGCTTTACCATAGAGTCGCAGCAAAGCCTCAACCGGGGAATTGTGGTGAGAGCCCGAGCAAAGCCCAGACTGTGTGGAGGAGAACCAACAAAGCCAAATCCAAATTACAATCTTTGTGCCTAAACCCATCGCAAACACTAAGAAACGAAACGATTCCGGGGTGAATCTCCTTATGGTTTCGCCCCCGCCGTACATTAGTCGGAAACCTTGTTTACGTCCGTTGGGAGATGCCCCGAGTAAATTCACCCTGAGCTGTTCACAAGCTGTACAACACCAATAGTTTACCACCTGGAATTCTCCCGATCGGACGTGGTCAATTTGGCGGAAGGTCGGCGAAAACTCTGCATGCGTTGATTTGGGATTCCGCCGGTCTATTGGGACAACCACACGAGGAGGTTTCTGGCCGAACAAACACGGAACAATAACTAACTACCTCATGTAGTCGATGCAATGATTATTGAGACCTGAACTAAATAATTCACCGCAGGATGGTAAAGAGTGTTTCTATCAGTGTACATTCAGTGTCTTACACAGTGGGAACTTGGAACATTAAGGTGACTGGCATATAGCAAGCTGTCATGAGCAGGTCCTCCCATTGAGTTGAAGACAGTCTGTCATATAGCTGATGAGAAAATTGTGAAGCTTAAGATGACAGCTACTGGAAGGTATTTGCTCGAGTTTGGGTATGCAAGCACACATTCATATACCCAAATATAGTGCCTACCTTGATTGGGTTGCAGAGAGGCAAATAGTTTCTGCTGAACCAAGAGTTGCCAACTCTGGTTGGACATATTCCTGGAGGTGTCATCATATTACCTCCTGCCTCCAACCACCCCGCCCCTACACTACTGCCATTTGTCGCCCAACATGACCATACTCACTGTGCACCTCCATCCCATTCCAATTGGAAAGCAAATAGACTGTACACTTACTTGATTGGTTGATTCTTGACTGTCACTCAAACAGCCTTTTTTTCCCATTTCCAATATTTTTATAACTAGAAAACAAAAGTGTTCAAATTATTTTTTTTAATAAACACAATTTTTATTGTTGCACTGATTTTTCTCCTGGGTTGCTCGCAGCAGTGTCCTGGAGATTAGCCTTTAATTCCTGGAGATGCCAGGGTAATCGTGGAGGTTTGGCAACCCTAGCTGAAGCTCAATATTGTCAACTGATGGAACCACTGTTCAGTGGGGTATGGTGTGTGTCTGTGACTTGGTCAATATGGCAATGTGCTCAAACATTTTATGGTGTGCTGTGCTGCTCACTATTCTGCTTAGGAATAGATCTTCATACTTTCTGTCTGCCTTGTGAGGGCTTAAACCTATGCTTGTCACTTGTCTAGTGACCAACTAGTGACTATGTCCATTGAAGGAGATAAGCAGAGTCTCTTTAGAGTTGCGTTGGCTCCAAGATCACACACTTGATGATAACAGTCTGGAACTGAGTCAGGTCTCTGTAGCCCACTCTGATAGCTGAACAAGATAGGTGCACACTACTCTAGGCCTCTGTTTATGATTGGTCAGTTTGATGGCACCTTGAGGGGCAGATGTGTAACTGGAGGCTTGTATTCTTCCCATTCCACTCCAATAGTTTCCCAAACCAAAAATACATGGTGGCCTAGCTGGACAAGCAGCAAGAAGCTTACTGGTGCTTCATGCTGGTAAGCTGTGCACTTCTAGCCATTTCAATTCCAGCAGTACGCCTATGCTCTTGCTAACTAGTGCCTAAGTTGCCTAGGCTTTGATAATTGTGGAGAGTGTATGTATCTTATATAAAGTAAATTGAAACTGCTTAAGTGGACTCCTCAGTAATTTGATTTGGAGACTCCATTGTAATGGGTTTCCACATCTAAATGCCTAGCTCACCAAGAAAAGAACAGTGAGCTGCAGTAATTCAGTGCATATCACTGAGTTTTGCTTTAATATCCTTGCATAATCAGTGCAATGAAAAACTTTTTTACACAGCGAGTGTTTATGATCTGGAATGCACTGCCCAAGGGGGTGGTGGAGGCAGAATCAATCATGGCCTTCAAAAGGGAACTTGAAAGGAAAAAAATTGCAGAGCTACGGGGATAGGGCGGGGAGTGCAACTAATTGGATTGTTCTTGCATAGAGCTGACGTGGACTTGATGGGCCGAATGGCCTCCTTCCATGCTGTAACCTTTCTATGATTCTATGATTCTATCACCATTTAGAACTATACTGTGAAAACTACTCCAACTTTTCCCTTTTAATCTGTGATGTCATCCAAATCACTTAAGTATCTCATAGCTTTGAAAAATACTCTAAACTGTCATTTGTTCTCTGGATAAGTATTGTGAGGCAAGCAATCTAGTAAGTTTTTTATAAAAGATTTCTATGGAATATATATTGAATTGTATGTTAAATGTTGTCAAAATCCTTGTAATAGTACTCAGAACCAGTCTTAGAATTTTAGGGGCTCGCAGCAAGGTTTGACATGAGTGCTTCCCTATTCAGCCTACCACATTCCATTCACTTTACTGTGATACTAAAATTCTATACTGAAGCCCATGGGATTAAAAGGGCAGTGGCTGCATGGATGTGAAATTGGCTGAGGGACAGAAAGCAGAGAGAAGTGGTGAACAGGTGTTTTTCAGTCTGGAGAGAAGTGTGCAGTGGTGGCCCCCAGGGGTCAGTGTTGGGACCACTTCTCTTTTTGATATATATTACTGACCTATATTCGGGTATATAGGGCATAATTTCAAAGTCTGCAGGTGACACGAAACTCGGAAATGTAGTAAACAATGAGGAGGATTATAACAGGCTTCAGGAGGACATAGTCAGACTAGTGAAGTAGGCAGACACATGGCAGATGAAATTTAACACGGACAAGTGTGAAATGATTCATTTTGGTAGGAATAATGAGGAGAGGCAATATAAACGAAATGGTTCAATTTTAAAGGGGGTGCAGGAACAGAGAGACCTGGGGGTGTACGTACACAAATCTTTGAAGGTGCAGATCAAGTTGAGAAGGCTGTTAAAAAGACATATGGGATCCTTGGCTGCATAAATAGAGGCATAGAGTACAAAAGCAAGGAAGTTATGCTAAATGTTTATAAAACACTGATTAGGCCCCAGCTGGAGTATTGTGTTCAATTCTGGGCACCACATTTTAGGGAGGATGTCAAGGCCTTAGCGAGGGCGCAGAGGAGATTTACTAGAATGGTACCACAGATGAAAGACTTCAGTTACTTGGAGAGACTAGAGAAACTGGGGTTGTTCTCCCTAGAGCAGAGAAGGTTAAGGGGAGATTTGATAGAAGTGTTCAAAATCATGAAGGGTTTTGATTAAGTAAATAAAGAGAAACTGTTTCCAGTGCAGAAGGGTCAGTTACCAGAGGATACAGATTTAAGGTAATTGACTAAACAACCAGAGGCGACATGAGGAAAAAAAAAATTACGCAGAGAAATGTTATGATCTGGAATGCACTGCCTGAAAAGATAGTGGAAGCAAATTCAATAATAACTTTCAAAAGGGAATTGGGTAAATACTTGAAAGGGAGATATTTGCAGGGCTATGGGGAAAGAGCAGAGGAGTGGGATCAATTGGATAGCTCTTTCAAAGAGTGGGCACAGGCACGATGGGCTGAATGGCCTCCTTCTGTGCTGTATCATTCTATGATTCTATGCTACAGTAATGATGCAATGGCTAGAGTAGAGTGAAGAAGCCCCTCGCTTCCTATTTCTATTTCCCCAAAACCTTAATTTTCTGTTTGTGTTTCCTTGTCCTCTTTCATCTATTGTTTGCTTCTCTCTAACTTCTTAACTATTTATAAACATTAAGCTTATTAACTCTAAAACAGTACTTCAATAAATTTACTAGAAGACCTGGTGTGAATTTTCTGATATTTACTGCTGACATGGTGAAGCCTAAACCTGAGAATGGTTTGCCCATCACTATTACAGCAAATTTACAGAAGCAATATAACACATGACTGACACAAAGTTAAAATATTATAGATTGTTGATAATGAAAGATAGAGATATATTTGCAGTTCTCTACAAAAAACTTACTTAAGATGTAACTTTGTTCTGATCTCGCCAAAACCTTTCACTCCTACCTATTTACATAATAAAATATTTTTGTCCCATCTACCATTGTTGATTTGCAGTAGCTTAAGATGCAAGTATTTTCTATTCTTCCCTATTCCTTCCCAAATAGCTTCTTTTTTTTCTTAGTTATTCACATGATTATAAATATATTTTTCTTTTATTTTTTTTCCTCTCTTAAAGTTTTATAATTGTTGTGGAAGCTGTCATTAGAGCAGCACCTCCCAAGGAGATTTTTTTTATTGCTTTAAGGTCCAGTGACTGGCATCTAAACAAATGTTAATTTACCATGGCCCAGGCTGGCTGACTTTGGTCACAATGTCTGAGGCCAATATCAAAGGGCCTCATAAACATTCCCTTCTGGTCCTGATGCAAATATCAGCCTCCTCAGCAAGAGAAAAAAAATAAACTCATTCCAAATAACACTGTCAGCTCAGAATTTTCATTAATGTCTTAAACTGTAAACAATAGTGGCAAAAGTGAAATGTATTTTGAATTAGTTTCTACCAATACCACCTCAAAGTTGTTATTTGTAAATTTCCTGCTTGCTTAACATAGTGCACTCTGGGTATTGAATTCACAGGAGCTACAACTAGCCAATCCTTTCCTACGTGCTTTTCATATGACATGGTATACTCTAAGTATTGTAGTTCCACGTAAGCAGGGTAAAAGCTACAATTCCCCGTTAATCATTCCTTATTGATATTTTTTACTTCTTTTGATTCATCCACAAATAGTCTATCAGGTAATTGATTGGTAACATAATAAATAAATGTCTATTTAAGCCATTCATGATTTTTAAAAATTCTACAGACATGTGACACTTTGGAGGTGTGACATACTGGGGCATGCTGGACGCTGTAAATGGGTGCTGGATGCAAGACTATTAATTATATAGATTTAATTCATACCAAAATTGTTCATGAACATATTCCTAGGCTTTATTTCTTTCAGAAATTAACATACTAGAATCTGAACATGTAACTGTGCATGATTATAAATGGAGCAGGACTCTCTTCTATTCCTTTCTCTCCCATGTGCTTATCTAGCTTCCTTTGATATGCTTCTATGCTATTTGTCTCAACCACCCCTTGTGGTAGCGCGTTCCACATTCTTACCGCTCTTTGGGTGAAGAACTTTCTCCAGAATTCCCTATTGGGTTATTAGTGACTGTTTTATATTTCTGACCTCTAGTTTTGGACTCCACCACAAGTGGAAACATTTTCTCTACATCTACCCTTTCAAGCCCCATCATTATCTTAAAGACCTCTATCAGGTCACCCCTTAGCCTTCTCTTTTCTAGAGAAAAGAGCCCCAGCCTGTTCAGCCTTTCCTGATAAGGATATCCTCTCAGTTCTGGTATCTTGTGAATCTTTTTTGCATGCTCTCCAATGCCTTTACATCCTTCCTATAATATGGAGACCAGAACTGTGCACAATACTCCAAGTGTGATCTAACCAAGTTTAACATAACTACTTTGTTTTACAATTCTAACCCTCTAGAAATGCACCCTAGTGCTTGATTTGCCATTTTATGGCCTTATTAATCTGTGTCACTACTTTTAGTGATTTGTGTATCTGTACCCCGAGATCCCTTTGCTCCTCTATCCCGTTTAAACTCTTATTATCCAAGCAGTATGTGGTCTCATTATTCTTCCTACCAAAATGCATCACCTCACATTTATCTATACTGAAATTCATTTGCCAATTACACGCCATTCTGCAAGTTTATTAATGTCCTCTTGCATTTTGAAACATTCTTCCTTTGCATTACTATACCCCCCAATTTCGTGTCATCCGCAAATTTTGAGATTGAATTACCGATTCCCGAATCCAAATCGTTAAATTAAATTATGAACAACAATGGTCCCAGCATCGATCCCTGTGGTACACCACTTTCCACCTTTTGCCAGTCCTTGTATTCCCCTTTTGTCATCCTCTCCTTTGTTGTCTATGTACTTAGAGTATGCCTTTTTCTTTATTTTCAATTTTGCCCTTATTTTCTTTATTCATCCATGATGTGTCATTACTGACTAGTTTGTTCTTGCTTTTTAGTGGGATATATTTCTCCTGAACTCTATTGATCACTATTTTGAATATTATCCACTGCTGTCCTATTTCTTTGTCCGTCAAAAAAATTTTCCAATTTACCTGCCCTAGTTCCATTCTCAACCCTTCAAAATTAGCTTTTTTCCACTCTATTACTTTGGTCTTTGTCTTACTTATCTCTTTCCCAAACCTTATTATGTTATGATCACTGGCTACACCCTGGCTATGTGTAAAAGAGGTGTGTTTGTTCGTTTAATGATTATTAGCACTTATTAACAGGCGCACCCTCCCACCATGGAACATGGGTCTTGTGGGTGCATAAAGCCAGCTCTGATAATACAAGGTCTGTCCTATAATGTTGTGTTTAGCTTAAAACCCTACACTATAGCTATAATTTCTTTTTTTTTACCTGATTGATTGAGAGGACAGAGAAATCTTCCCATCCCTGGATTGGACTGTCATAGTACAAATTTGTGTATTGTCTAAGTTTTATAATGGTCTCATCCCTCTAAGGGACTGAAATTCACAATTCCTACCAGCTTAACTTAAAGTAGGACACTTTCATATTATAATTTTTATAGTGTTGTCCCTTTAAGGGGAGGCACTTATATGCCGTTAGAATTGTTCTTAGTCAAATGTCTATCTTAAAACTCAACCCCTCACCTATTCTGCCGCAATATTTTTGTTTCATATGTAGGTTCAGTGTCAGCGACTGAAGCCCCTTTTTCATTTTCTGAAAGGGTTGCTTTAAATTTTTGGTTTTATTTTTCCCTAACCTGGTTTATTTTCAGCAGCATGCAGATCTTAGGATATTATAGGCCTAGCTAAATCTGTCCTACGCAGGTCCACAAAATGCAGAATCTTTGTTAAGGGATCTACCATTGCTTGCCTATGTTTCTAGCGATATAGTTCATGACCAGGTCCTCCCTGACCATCAATATGCAGTGTCTACTGAATCAATGGATGCTTTCGGTGGCTAGTGGCTACCACATAGAATTTTGTTTTGATTGCTCCTGACTTTACCCTATTGATTTGATTTTGCTATTTTAGTTTAGTTTTGTTTAAAATTATTTTCACTGGCCATTCTCCCAGAAATTGTAATGGTGTTACCTCTTTAAGGGGAAGCAATCATTATACCTTGGTGAAGTTGATTTAATCAATTGTACCAGCCTAATTTAAAATTGGATCTTTTATCTACTCTTGCCATTTTGGGCCAGTGAGCGGTCTGCATTCCATATATAGATTGAGTGCCAGCAATTGCAGCCCCTTCATTTTCTGAAAGGGTTTTTTAAACTTTTAGATTCATTTTTCCCCAATCCTATTTATTTTCAGTCATGCAAGCAGATCAGGACTTTTAATGGGTCTGTTTCTGGGCCTGGCAGTGTGCCTTTGACAGATCCAGAATGCATTTGATCATTGGGCAGGGTTCCTCTGACTAATCGCCTATGTTTAAATCTATCTTAACCACAACAACAACCACCGCCACCTGCATTTATATAGCACCTTTAATGTAGTAAAACGTCCCCAGGCACTTCACAGGAGTGATTATCAAACATAATTTGACACCGAGCTACATAAGGAGATATTAGGACAGGTGACCAAAAGCTTGGTCAAAGAGGTAGGTTTTAAGGAGCATCTTAAAGGAGAAGAGAGAGGCAGTGAGGTGGAGAGGTTTATGGAGGGAATTCCAAAGCTTAGGACCTGGGCAGCTGAAGGCATGGCCGCCAATGGTGGAGTGGTTAAAATTTGGGGATGCGCAAGAGGCAAGATTTGGAGGAGCGCAGAGATCTCGGAGGGTTGTAGGGCTGGAGGAAGTTACAGAGATAGGGAGGGGCGAGGCCATGGAAGGATTTGAAAACAAGGATGAGAATGTTAAAATCGATGTGTTCCCAGACCAGGAGCCAACGTAGGTCAGACAGCACAGGGGTGATGGCAGAACGGGACTTGGTGCGAGTTAGGATACGGGCAGCAGAGCTTTGGATGAGCTCAAGTTTATGGAGGGTGGAAGATGGGAGGCCAGTCAGGAGAGCATTGGAATAGTCAAGTCTAGAGATAAGAAAGGCATGGTTGAGGGTTTCAGCAGCAGATGAGCTGAGGCAGGGGCAGAGATGGGCAATGTTACAGAGGTGGAGGTCGGCGATCTTGGTGATGGAGCGGATATGTGTTCGGTGGCTCATCTCAGGGTCAAATAGGATGCTAAGGTTGCGAACAGTATTGTTCAGCCTCAGACAGTGGCCAGGGAGAGGGATGGAGTCTGTGGCTAGGGAACGGAGTTTGTAGCGGGGACCGAAGATAATGGCTTTGATCTTCCCAATATTTAATTGGAGGAAATTTTTGCTCATCCTGTCGAACAAGCAGTGTGACAAATCAGAGGCAGTGGAGGGGCAAGGAGGCGGTGGTGAGGTACAGCTGGGTGTCATCAGCGTACCTATGGATCCTGACATGTTTTGGATGATATCACTGAGGGGCAGCGGGTAGATGAGAAATAGGAGGGTTCCAAAGGATAGATCCTTGGGGGATTCCGGAGGTAACGGTGAGGAAATGGGAAGAGAAGCCAATACAGGTGATTCTCTGGCCACGACTGGATAGATAAGAATGGAACCTAGTGAGCATAGTCCTACCCAGCTGGACGACGGAGGAGAGGCATTGGAGGAGGATGGTGTGGTCAACAATGTCAAAGGCTGCAGACAGTTCAAGAAGGATGAGGAAAGATAGTTTACCATGGTCACAGTCACATAGGATATAATTTGTGACTTTAATAAGGACTGTTTCAGTACTGCAGCAGGGGTGGAAAACCAATTGGAGGGATTGAAACGTGGAGTTGCGGGAAAGATGGGCACGGATTTGGGAGGCAACAACACGTTCAAGGACTTTGAAGAAGAAAGGGAGGTTGGAGATGGGGTGGTAGTTTGCAAGGACAGAGGGGTCAAGGGTGGGCTTTTTGAGGGGGGTGATGATGGCAGATTTGAAGGGGGGGGGGAAAACAGCACCTGAGGAGAGGGAACCGTTAACAATATCAGTTAACATGGAGGCCAGAAAGGGAAGTTTGGTGGGAATAGGGTCGAGGGAGCAGGAGGTGGGTCTCATGGTCAAGATGATCTCGAAGAGGGCATGAAGGGAAGTAGGAGAGAAACTAGAGAAAGAATCGAGTTCAAGGCTAGGGCGGGTTGGGGGGGACCCATAGGAGAAGTTTGGCTTGGTGGGCCACGGGAAGGGGGCGAAGTCGCAGAGGCAGCTGAACGGATGGCTTCAATCTTAGTGACAAAGTAGTCTACAAGCTCCCTACACTTCTTGTTGGTGAGAGTGGAAGAGGCAGGGTAGAGGGGTTTAAGAAGACGGTTTGTATATCTATAGTTCACCCCTCTGTGACCCCTGTGTATCAACATGTGATGTCTACTGGCTCACTGGATATGTTTGCACAGCATGGAACCTTTTATTTAATTCCCCTGATTTTACAAATTATGATTTATTTTCAGTTGATACCAGAATGGAGAGATTATACCTATCAGGAAAGACTGAACAGGCTGGGGCTCTTTTCTCTAGAAAAGTGGAGACTGAGCTATGACCTGTTAGGGTAATTTAAGATTATGAAAGGATTTGCTAGGATAGACATAGAGAAGATGTTTCTACTTGCAGGGGAAGATCAGAACTAGGGGCCATAACTATATCATAGTCACTAATAAATCCAATAGGGAATTCAGGAGAAATTTCTTTACCCAGAGAATGTTTAGACTGTGGAACTTGCTACCACAAGAAGCAGTTGAGGTGACTAACATAATGCATTTCAGGGGAAGCTAGATAAACACATGAGGGAGAAAGGAATAGAAGGATATCCTGATAGGATTAGATGAAGTAGGGATGGAGGAGACTCGTGTGGAGCATAAACGCTGGCCGGAGCAGTTGGGCCGACTAGCTCATTGCTGTGCTGTACCCTCTGTGTAATTCTATTTCCTGTTAGTTGGGTGAGTCAATCCCTTCTCTGATTTTTTTTTAATGGTGCTCGTCCTGTAAAGGGAGCATCTGCTGATATATCCTGTAGTTTCACCCAATCGTGCAATCTGCTGTCCTAACTCAAAGTAGGTCTTTACCTAGTCTGACAGTTACAATATTCTCGTATTTCCACCATCAGCACACATCACCCCCAGCTTCTCGATGGGAAGAGAAAACCAACTGTTACTGCTGCATCCGGTCGCTATAACGGGCCATCCTTTTGGGACCCAACAGCACAACACCCAAAACTAATCCCATCTTTTTACCAGGAAAAGCAACAGTGCACCACTCTGTGCACTTGCACCCTACCACCATCTGGTGTAGCAATACACCATACCATTTGTAGTACCGCTACTGTCCATCTGCCTTCCCGGGGCAGCAGCGAGCCCGATCTGCCGGCTCTGAGAGCACAGCGACCGTCTCACACACCGCGGGAAGATGGCGAATTGCTCGCTCACAGACGAGGACTTCTCTTTATTCGTCTTCAACTACCTGACAGAAAACGCAGAGTCTCAGGTAAAGGAGCCGCGCTGACTATGATGATTGTACGGTTATAGATGCACGCATGCTAACCGAGACACCGTGTGACAGTGCTTCCCCCAGCCGGTGCTGAGAGCGGCTACACCGGGTTCCGCTTTAGCTGTCTGTGCATTTACCGTTCTCTGGAAAGTCATGTGTGTTGGCGGTGAGCAGAGCATCGGCTTCACGTGGAGCCCGTGCTGAGAACTCGCCAGCCCGGGCACCATTCGAGCGCTCGCGGCCGCCCAGCCGCTGACTGATTGTATTGAGTTACATTGTTGCAAATCCCATAAAGTGTCATTCGCACGGGATCGTTTCATTCATTCATTCCGGACACGTGGGTGCACGAAGTTACAATAAATCTCTTATATTCTGTTAATGGAGCCGCGATTCGCTCCAAAGTACGTGTGCAGAAGTGGGGGGGGGGGGAAAAATCAGCAACTTCTATTTAGTGCCTGAAATCAGCCGATCAAGTCAGACTCGTGGGGGGGGGGAGAAATAAAAGATGATATATACTCATTTCCTCTTTGTGGTCAACAGGACGCGCGTGTATTATTTCCACAATTCTTATAAAAGAGTGGACCAGATGGACATTTAGGAAGAAACAGTGTGAGAGCTTGCGCAACTCGGGGCATTACTCAACATTAACGCACATGCAGTGGATCTTAAGGAGGGCAGATGACGGCAGCAGACTCCGGCTGTGACCACTTCAGAATTAGTGACATGTTAGAGCAGTCTCGTTATTTCTTGTCCAAACTCGCGTCTTTTTTTTTTAAGAACCCGAATACTGTTTTTTTTAAGGATTCTCAAGAAGGGACAAGCGTCTCAAGCTGCTGATCCTGCACACGTAGGATATATACGTAGTGGAAACTTGGGTAGTTTCTTGTATGTGATCTATACTGCGTTTTAAAAAAAAAATACCATTGGTGTTTGCGCAGGGTTCAGTCCGCAACGATTACCCCCCCCCCCCCCCTCAAAAAAAATCCGGAGAGATGGTAATGATGTTTAGCATATCGTTTTAATAACTATAACTATCATGTACATTGCGTAGAGGCTGCGGGCACGGTTTATGAAAGAACAAGCTGACTGTTTGATAATCTGTCACATGAGGGGTGGCTGCGCCGACGAGTGCTGACGTCTATGCTCTACTACTGGGAGCCGAGAATGAACCTGATGCCACTGCATTTCTGGCACCACTCGCTGCGCATCTCAAGTAGTGCGGCCACTTAGGAGAGTGTACTTTCCAGAGATTTTAATTATAGAATGTAAAATGCCGTAACTATGTACGGTTGTCATGATTTGGGCGCTTACGAAAGAGTGATGCTCCATACAAAATGAAAGCAAGAAATTAGATCCCATATCATGTGTGAGTGTATTTTTGACACGTTATAACTTTCTCATGTCTGGTCTGATACATTTACGGTATTAGGATAAGGTGTGCTAAAGCTCTTCAATGGGTCACCTCAGAGTGACCCTTGCCACTGCCATCTAGTGTTACAGATCTATTTTTGGTTGTAGCTGCATCTGGGTTGTAACAGCAGCTGAGAGAAGCAACAACAGTAGCTGAAGTCATTTCTTCTTGAAATGTTCACGTTAATATACGCACTTTCCTGATGTGGGCATAGCAACAAAGCCATGTGCAAGAGTTCCATTATCAGGAATAAGGGGATAATGTCCTTATTAGTTTTGGGGGAAAAAACCCTGAAAATTACATGTAAAATATTTGGTGTTGGTTAAATTGAGAAATATTGCTTTGTTTTGATGAATAAAAGTCAAATATTGCATTAGGTGAGATCTTTCAGTGGTAAATAAATTACATCTCTGGTGATTTCCTCAAGATCAGTTGATTAAATGTTGAAAAATAAACTCTTGGCTGGACATAAACACTGCAGCCTCACTGGCAGCTGTCTTGAACACCTTGCTATTCATATACCCTCCCCAAAAAAAGCATGTCAGAGGTCCAGAAACACCTATAGTAATGCTAATACGAATGTCCAGGTGGGAAGCCTGTATCTTGCTGAAAATACCCTTCTATGTTGGCTGTCTGAGTTGATGCTATAGGAATTTCCCAGGAATACCATGACGAATGGATGCAGAACTTGGCATAAGCTGAGCATCAGGAGAATCAACCAACTCCTTCACAGGTGTCAAATTATGACATTCAAACAGCTAGTATACAAGTTTAAAATTTTACAGCTTGATCTATTTGGCTATGATTTTGATACTCCAAAAACTCCAAGTCATATTCTGTGGCCCATGGACACATCTTCATCCTCTGCACTATGTTCATTTGCTGTCAACTCGCAACATGGAAAGTCTAACCAGGGGCCTGGAACTGAGAAGAGGCTGTCAGCTTGCAGAGGAGGAATGGGGAGAAATATGGAGACTGACCCTTACAACTGTCACATACAGTGATTGTGAGAAAGAGCTGTGATCATAAGGTTCTGTGATTAGAAGGGCATGCCAGCCCACATTGATCTGGGAGGTCACAAAAACCATATAACTGCCATCACAATCCTTTCAGACTCACCCCTGTGCTTACTGGGTGTCTTCCTTGGAGAATAAGACCCCTGTCGCATGGACCCTGGCACAGCTTGAATTTTCACTTCTTGCAGCAAGAAGCTGAAATCCTGTACCAGTATTGGAATACAGCCTTCACCACAATAAACATGGACAATATACTTGTGAGCTATGTTCGTCTGAGTGCAAAAACTATGCCTAGAGCTGAAAAAATACCAGGCAATCTATGCCCTTTCTTGGCCCATGTGACACCCCCCTTATGACATAAACAACTAAATGCATAAATTGAGGCAGACCAGCCTGAAAGGATGGGTGAAATCGCATTATCACCCTGTTCCAAATCTTCAAGTGGGCAGCAACCCAATTTCACGTCAAGATAATATTGCAAAGATCCCACATTCCTTGTTCTCTTACACCCTCGCCTCCTCTGACAGGCTAACTCCTCCCTGCCAAAAAATGGCTTCATTCCCCTAGTGTGCAAAGCTGTCTGAGTACGAACAACTATCACCAAATTCACTGTATTCCCAAGCAGATACCATGTGAACAAGATGACAACTTGTCCTTATATCGTACCTTTAATATTCCAAGATGCAAAGGGGAGATAATGGACACTTAACTGGAGATAGGCAAAGAAGATTATGTGAGGTGACCAAAGGTACGGTTTAAAAAAGAGAATGTGATGAGCTTTTGAATGGAGAGATGTAGCAAGGTGAAAGTGTTTGGGAAGAGAATTTGAGAGCTCAGGGTTATGATAGCTTAAGGCTCTGACATCAGTGGTGGAGTGTAGGGGAGAATGTACAGGAGTCTAGACTCAAGAACGGAGGGTGCAAGCTTGGACATTGGGCTGCTTCTGAGGTAGGGTGGAGTGAAACTTTGGAGAAATTAGTAAACAAGGATGAAGATTTTGAATTCAGTGTGCTGGGAACAGGGAGCCAGTGGAGGTCACTGGTGAATGGGACTTAGTATGATATTGGATATGATGGTGGAGTTCTGAAGCACTCTTACCAATATGAAGACTAGACTCTTTGTTCTGTACCAATTTTTTTTACTATGCCTCCAGGTTTATCAGAGAGCACGTACATGACCACTACCATACAGTGTAGATTCTCCCTCAGGACATTGTTTTCAGTAAAGTGTATATGACCCTTTGGCTTAACAACTGCACTGGCAACCAGTGGGCCTATTGATTAACAAAATATTATGCAACATTTTTTCACATTGAGGTCACTTGCTTTGTGAATCAAAGTATTGATCACATTGCTGCTAAAAGCTGTATTAAAACACACTAACTTCAGCTGTGTTGAGATGGAAAGGGTTAATGGTTTAGAAATGGCACCAGGTAGGTCCTGTATAAAAATGACCTCTGATATCTTAGTGATACAAACAGGAAATGCTAAGAAAGCTGTTCAGCTAAAGTACAAACCTGCATCATACTTCCTAGCATGCACCGCTGCAAAATCAAATTGCTTCTCTACAGTCAGCAATTTCTTTTTGCTTGCCCTACTTAATTTACCATAAAAGCAGAAACTAGATCAGTTGTAAGCTACACCAGTAGGGGGCCTAGGAATCATAACACTACACTAGGCTCATTAGACAATCTAGATCAAACACTGACCAAGAGGAATGGCATGTATGGAAAGGGGGATTGTTATCA
The DNA here is from genome assembly GCF_035084215.1 of Heptranchias perlo. Taxonomy (NCBI): domain Eukaryota; kingdom Metazoa; phylum Chordata; class Chondrichthyes; order Hexanchiformes; family Hexanchidae; genus Heptranchias; species Heptranchias perlo. The sequence goes on from NC_090338.1 coordinate 46,726,889, forward strand.
ACATTTACTTATTTTTATATGATAATAGATAATAGCAGTATTAATGTCAAACATTTGTAAACTTTTTTTATTTCAAGCTCTTTTGTGTTTATTTTCCCAGTTAAACAATTGCTTTTTTGCTTTGCTACACAGATTTACAAACTTTTTAAGCTATCTTTTTTGGCCATGAGTAGACTTTAACATAGTGGCAGGTTGTTTTTGATGTGATATCTGGCAGGAAAGCCCAGTGGCATGCACACCAGACCCAAAAAACAAACACAACTCATGCTGCTTTAGTGTAATTCAGGTGAAATGATTGAAGGACAAGGTGTAAAAGAATTCATTTGTTCGTCCAACCTTCTATGTACCAACCTTCACTATAGCTGGTTTTAATTTAAAATACAGGAGATGCATGTGACTGTCTCCTTGGAATAGTTCAGAGTCTCATTTAACCATTTGTTATCTCTTCTGGTTCTGTTGTGTTAATGAATTTTATGAAGTGTCATGATGCTGCATTCTTGCTTTTATATGTCTTTCCTCTCCTCCATAATTAAACACACTCTGCAGTAGGTTTAAGATGCCCATGGTGCTGGATGGTGGAAGTGTCATATACTAAGAGTAGTTAGTCTCTATATTTGGATGGGAGCTTGCATGTGCACATTTGGAATAAATGTGCTGCAGTTGTGCACAAGTGGAAGAGTATTTTCAGATTTTGGGAAAGCAGCATCGTACTGGGGGTATTTTCTGGGGTACTGCAACAACTGTGGCGAGGTCAATGCTGCCGTATTGTGTCGACTCAAGCAGTGATCTGAGACATTTGTTGTTTGGCAAACAGAACAGTAAATGGTTGGTTTGAAAATGTCAAGTCAGTTCAACAATTACTGGCTCATAGCAGCTCATTTTGTATTAAGGTGTGGCTATTCCAGCAAATGATCACGTGAGGAAGATTTCAAAATGTGGGAATCCTGAAATCCATTGTCCTGCTGAAACTTTCTCTGTGAAGACAGTCTTGATTACTCTAAAATTTACCCGTTGCTTGTCTCATTTATTTACTAATACGGAAAAAAGAGCGATAGTATCACGGATTTCATTTTGCACAACATACTGTCATATTTTAATTCCTAGGATACCTAAAAGACATCTGCATTTCACTTCAGTTTGAATACTATCAGTTGTGCTGTGCAACAGATTTTAAGAAACATATTAACATTGTGAAATGCAGTTTGAAACCATCTTACAGGAATTACTGCATCAATACACTGAAGGACAGATAGGTTTCAAAGGTCAGAGAGAGCATTGAATCCATAATGAATTCTCAAATGTTCTTGAAACAGTTCAGAGTAATGCATAATGTATCAGGTAAAATACTGCTTAACTCAGTCAGAGAAACATAAGTTGGAATAGTTGCAGCAACTGCCAAGGAACTTGGGTGACTACTTGCTCAAGAATTCTAAACCTATTATGTAAAAGCTGTTTTCTAAGTATGTCTCATAAAAGGAAGTCATATTAAAAATAATTGGGTCCCTATTCTTTTCTGTGGTCTGCCCATAAAAAAAGCTTAAAATATTTAGGACTACAATCCTTGAAAGGATAAGCTTCAAATTTATGCGAGGTGTGAAAAATTGAAAGCACTTTAACTAAATTTCAGTAGTGGAGGGTGGGGGGAGAGGAAGTAACTGGGATCAAAGTTTCCTTCTTCTGTTTGACAGCAAGAGTCCAATGTGAAATGAGTTCAGGGAGTTCTTAGTGGTACAGGCTCTCAAATCATCACAAAATTGGCAATATTATTCAGAGGGCCTAAGGATTTTTGTGGGGAGTGGAAAAATTCACAGTGGTGTTGTACCAATGCTCTTCTAAGGATGGGGTGAAGGCACACTGTTGGGGCATTCATTTTAGTTAGCACAATTCTTAAATATAAGGATGACTGAGAGCTAATTGGTCTCAGCTTCTGCTGATGGGCTAAATTTAGCTATCTGAACATATAAAAATGACAGACAGGAAAAGACGTACTGGTCCATCCGCCCTGTCCCACACAGCTGTGATGCCTTATGCATTATAATACATGCACTCCCCACCCCACCCAGAGCCATGTGCTCTCCTGGGAGAGGCAAAAAACACAGATAAAAATGCAGGTTAATTAGGGGAACAAAACTGGAAAATTCCTCTTCGACCCCTCTTAGGCAATCAAATCTAGTCCAGGAGATCACATTTGCCCTGATTAGCATTACAAGCTACCTACTTGTAAAGGGGCTTGATAGGGGAGACGCAGAGAAGATGGTTCCACATGCAGGGGAAACCAGAACTAGAGGCCATAAATATAAGATAGTCACTAATAAATCCAATAGGGAATTCAGGAGAAACTTCTTTACCAAAGAGTGGTAAGAATGTGGAATGCGCTACCACAAGGAATAGTTGAGGTGAATAGCATAGATACATTTAAGGGGAAGTTAGAAAAACACACGAGGGAGGAAGGAATAGAAGGATATGCTGATAGGGTTAGATGAAGCAGGGAGGGAGGAGGTTCATCTGGAGCATAAAAGCCAACATGGACCTGTTGGGCCGAATGGCCTGTTTCTTTGCTGTACATTCAATGTAATTCTATGTAATACTTCTTGTATGAGGTGATCTCTGCCCCAGCCGAAAAGAGGTCCAGCTCTTGCTTAAAGGAATACAGAAAATCAGCATTCCATGCACAAGCCAGCAACCTGTTATACATGTCCACTATTCTCGGAGAAAAGAAGAACTGCCTAATATCCAACCTAGTTCAGCCATAACATAACTTGTAAGTGTGGCTCGTGGTCCTCGCTAATCTATTCAGTTGAAATAATTGGCCTACATAAATATGATCTAGTCCCTTCATTGTTTTATAAATTTTGATCAAATCACCCCTAAGTCTACGCATCTCTAAAGTATAGAAAACCAGCTCATTGAGCCAATCTGGATGACTAAGGTGTTTTAAGCTATCTCTGACATTGCACCATAAAAGTGGTGTAATATGCATTTACTCCTTTAAAATAAATTTAAATGTCATTCAGCTTGTACAGGCAGCTTCCAGAAGTATTAGGAGCCCATCTTTTCTTTCTCCTAAAATGTTGACATCAAAGCCTTGCTGACAGTTTGTTGCAACAAGAGTTTGAAAAAGATTAAAACAGACTGGCACACAGTTGCTCACAAAAGGGATAGTGTTAGAGTGTGTTAATTAGTGAATATTATGTGTAGGAGCAGATCCCTGCTTCCTCATAATAGCCAGCTTCACAATAGATCCAGATATTGAGACAGTCCTGTTTAGTTTGTCTCTGGCATTCAGTACAGTGGGTGTACTGTGGTATGAACATGTGACTGACAACTCATTTAGTTTGGAAATCTGTGTTTCAGCTGTGTTGCATAAGTGTTCTGTATGCAGTTTGATAATGTGCCATACTAGTCTAGAGCCCACACTTATTCCATATATGTTCTGGCAGACCAAGGAATCCTAGATATCTTCAAAAATTCTTTCTTCAGTTCTCGTCTCCATTTTTGGTTGTTCTCCTTGAACATAGCCCCTTTTATACTACATACACATTCCCGTTTAACTGCATGGGTTTACTTTTGTGTTAAAAGCTATAAAACAAGCCTGGATACTTTTAGTGAGGAATCTGTATCTTTGTTGAACATGCAAAAAACTATGCTTTGCACAAATCCCTTTAATAGCATTAAGCTAAGAGCATGTTACAGCAAAATGCATTGGAAGTGATTTTTCTCTGTTCATTGATTTCTGTGTTTTAAAGGTAATGATTTTCAGATGTATGATAGTCATTAAGATGCTGAAGAGTGCACTTTAACCTTTGTAAGACCAACAATAACATTGTGAAGAGAGTAAAATTATAATTATTTCATTGAAAAACTCTTAATTTTCTATTTTTTTTCTAATTTTCTGGTAATATGATCTTGTTAGTTATTTTCCTCTTGGGTCTCCCTGGTGCCTCACTCTGTTTCTTGGATGGGGATAACCTGTTTGCAGGTCCCTGCCAGTGCTGCTGTGTAACTGGTCTTACTTTGCCCCTAATTTCCTGTAGGGTGGCACCATGCAATGCCTCTGCTCTGTAACTCTGCCAAGTAGGCTAGCTAACAGCAAGAAGTCACTGAGTGGAGGATCATCTGACTCTAACCACTCAACAAAGCACTGTGCCACGATGTCACCATGTTTAAAATTGTTTTATACACACCATTTCTTAATAAATACTTCAAACAAAACCATGCATTCAGCAATAATTTTGAAAGCTGCTATTGAGGCGTCTAAAACTACTGAATTATATCTATTGAACATCATTTTAGCACAGCTTCTTCAGGATCTTTTCTTTACATGTGTTTTTTTAAAAAAAGTATTACTGCTTCTTTCAAAGCAAAATGCTCCCTGACCAAGAACCTATGCTTTATGATGTTCAACCTATGCATAATTATAAGAGTACTGTACCATATAAGGAGAAGTAGCCAATGCTGTGGTACACGAATGTGTGAGATTTATTCTAGTTAACATTCTCTCGATTAATGTGAGTACAGTGACATTTTAACTGTCAGTAAGTTGAGGGAACTGATGATGGTGGAGCCCACTTTCTCAAGACAACTAGTGATGGACAATGAATGTGACGTTGCCAACGTTGTCCTCACCCGAGAACAAATGGAAAAAAAAACTGTGGGTGCAAGTCCACTCCAGGTTTAAGCACCTAATCTGTGTTCACCAATATAGCAACAGTGACTGCATTTCAAAGTAATTCATTATATGTGAAGTACTTTGGGATGCCTGGAGGACATAATAAGGTGCTATACAAATGCATGTTCTTGCATGCTTTCTTATGAAAGGTTAGCTGTCACTACAAATTTTTCATTGTATCTGATGCTGTCTGGTTATAACTGTCAGACTTTCATTAACAGAGTGTTACATTGTCACATAATAAGCTTTCATTGTACTATTCATATTATGAAAATCTGTTGTGACATTTTCCATGAAGTAATATTTACTCCCTGCAAAATTAGCTACCTTGGAGGATGTATTACATCAATGTGGACAGTGACTACTTTTGTTTCTGATTTTTCCACTAAATGCCTGATAAATGTTTTGACTTGCCATCTCTGCAGTTGTAGGATTCTTCCCTGCAGTATGTGTGGCAATATGCTTTTTCCAGTTTTCTCCTATCCTCTCCTGAAGGGGCCTACTCACGGTTGGATAATGCTCTATCACTGATACTTTATCCAAGTGGCCATTTTCATATCTGAAACTAGACAGTGAGCGTTGATAATGCTACTTGACTATGGGGATCCCAGCTAAACCTAATCCTGGCTTCATCTGACGTTCACAAGCAAACAGATTCTAGGAGGGGTCAGTAGATATCAGGAACCCTGGCTTTTTTGCCCTACCTGACCCAGGGTGATGAGGAAATTATACTGGTGAAATTAGCTAGTTTAGCATAGATGGGGGGATTAAACCTGGGTTTTACCTGTTTATTACTCAACACCAAACAATACGGTGTATTTACACACAACCATCGGAAAAAAGAAAGACTTGCATTTATATAGTGCCTTTCACGACCTCAGGACGTCTTAAAGCGCTTTATAGCCACTGAAGTACTTTTGAACTGTAGTAACTGTTCTAATGTAGGAAACGTGGCAGCTAATTTGCACACAGGAAGCTCCCATAAACAGCAATGTCATAGTGACCAGATAATCTGTTATATTGATGAGTGTTAAATATTGGCCAGGACACTGGGGAGAACTCTCCTGCTCTTCTTTGAAATAGTACCATGAGATCTTTTACGTCCACCTGAGAGGGTAGATGGGGCCTTGGTTTAACATCTCATCTGAAAGATGGCACCTCCGACAGTGCAGCACTCCCACAGTATTGCACTGGAGTGTCAGCCGAGATTTAGAGCTTAAGGGGTCGATTTTAGCACCCGCGATCGGGTGCGTTCCTGGCGGGGGGGTGCTCCGAAAATCGGGGGTTCCCGGGGCGGGGCGGGAGCCCGGCTCCAACCCACCCACTTCCGGGTTTCCCACAGACGCGCTGACGTGCGCACGCAGCCCCCGCATGTGGGACTCCCGCCGGCAATTTTTTTTTTTATTCGTTCACGGGATGTGGGCGTCGCTGGCGAGGCCAGCATTTATTGCCCATCCCTAATTGCCCTCGAGAAGGTGGTGGTGAGCCGCCTTCTTGAACCGCTGCAGTCCGTGTGGTGACGGTTCTCTCACAGTGCTGTTAGGAAGGGAGTTCCAGGATTTTGACCCAGCGACGATGAAGGAACGGCGATATATTTCCAAGTCGGGATGGTGTGTGACTTGGAGGGGAACGTGCAGGTGGTGTTGTTCCCATGTGCCTGCTGCTCTTGTCCTTCTAGGTGGTAGAGGTCGCGGGTTTGGGAGGTGCTGTCGAAGAAGCCTTGGCGAGTTGCTGCATTGCATCCTGTGGATGGTACACACTGCAGCCACAGTGCGCCGGTGGTGAAGGGAGTGAATGTTTAGGGTGATGGATGGGGTGCCAATCAAGCGGGCTGCTTTATCTTGGATGGTGTCGAGCTTCTTGAGTGTTGTTGGAGCTGCACTCATCCAGGCAAGTGGAGAGTATTCCATCACACTCCTGACTTGTGCCTTGTTGATGGTGGAAAGGCTTTGGGGAGTCAGGAGGTGAGTCACTCACCGCAGAACACCCAGCCTCTGACCTGCTCTCGCAGCCACAGTATTTATATGGCTGGTCCAGTTCAGTTTCTGGTCAATGGTGACCCCCAGGATGTTGATGGTGGGTGATTCGGCGATGGTAATGCCGTTGAATGTCAAGGGGAGGTGGTTAGACTTTCTCTTGTTGGAGATGGTAATTGCCTGGCACTTATCTGGCGCGAATGTTACTTGCCATTTATGAGCCCAAGCCTGGATGTTGTCCACGTCTTGCTGCATGCGGGCTCGGACTGCTTCATTATCTGAGGGGTTGCGAATGGAACTGAACACTGTGCAGTCATCAGCGAACATCCCCATTTCTGACCTTTTGATGGAGGGAAGGTCATTGATGAAGCAGCTGAAGATGGTTGGGCCTAGGACACTGCCCTGAGGAACTCCTGCAGCAATGCCCTGGGGCTGAGATGATTGGCCTCCAACAACCACTACCATCTTCCTTTGTTCTAGGTATGACTCCAGCCACTGGAGAGTTTTCCCCCTGATTCCCATGGACTTCAATTTTACCAGGGCTCCTTGGTGCCACACTCGGTCAAATGCTGCCTTGATGTCAAGGGCAGTCACTCTCACCTCACCTCTGGAATTCAGCTCTTTTGTCCATGTTTGGACCAAGGCTGTAATGAGGTCTGGAGCAGAGTGGTCCTGGCGGAACCCAAACTGAGCATCGGTGAGCAGGTTATTGGTGAGTAAGTGCCGCTTGATAGCACTGTCGACGACACCTTCCATCACTTTGCTGATGATTGAGAGTAGACTGATGGGGCGGTAATTGGCCGGATTGGATTTGTCCTGCTTTTTGTGGACAGGACATACCTGGGCAATTTTCCACATTGTCGGGTAGATGCCAGTGTTGTAGCTGTACTGGAACAGCTTGGCTAGAGGCGCAGCTAGTTCTGGAGCACAAGTCTTCAGCACTACAGCTGGGATGTTGTCGGGGCCCATAGCCTTTGCTGTATCCAGTGCACTCAGCCATTTCTTGATATCACGTGGAGTGAATCGAATTGGCCGAAGACTGGCTTCCGTGATGGTGGGGATATCGGGAGGAGGCTGAGATGGATCATCCACTCGGCACTTCTGGCTGAAGATGGTTGCAAACGCTTCAGCCTTGTCTTTTGCACTCACGTGCTGGACTCCGCCATCATTGAGAATGGGGATGTTTGCAGAGCCTCCTCCTCCCGTTAGTTGTTTAATTGTCCACCACCATTCACGACTGGATGTGGCAGGACTGCAGAGCTTTGATCTGATCCGTTGGTTGTGGAATCGCTTAGCTCTGTCTATAGCATGTTGCTTCCGCTGTTTAGCATGCATGTAGTCCTGAGTTGTAGCTTCACCAGGTTGGTACCTCATTTTTAGGTACGCCTGGTGCTGCTCCTGGCATGCTCTTCTACACTCCTCATTGAACCAGGGTTGATCCCCTGGCTTGTTGGTAATGGTAGAGTGAGGAATATGCCAGGCCATGAGGTTACAGATTGTGGTGGAATACAATTCTGCTGCTGCTGGCCCACAGCGCCTCATGGATGCCCAATTTTGAGCTGCTAGATCCGTTCTGAATCTATCCCATTTAGCACGGTGGTAGTGCCACACAACACGTTGGATGGTGTCCTCAGTGCGAAGACGGGACTTCATCTCCACGAGGACTGTGCGGTGGTCACTCCTACCAATACTGTCATGGACAGATGCATTTGCGACAGGGAGATTGGTGAGGACAAGGTCAAGTAAGTTTTTCCCTCGTGTTGGTTCGCTCACCACCTGCCGCAGGACCAGTCTAGCAGCTATGTCCTTCAGGACTCGGCCAGCTCGGTCAGTAGTGGTGCTACCGAGCCACTCTTGGTGATGGACATTGAAGTCCCCCACCCAGAGTACATTTTGTGCCCTTGCTACCCTCAGTGCTTCCTCCAAGTGGTGCTCAACATGGAGGAGGACTGATTCATCAGCTGAGGGAGGACGGTAGGTGGTAATCAGCAGGAGGTTTCCTTGCCCATGTTTGACCTGATGCCATGAGATTTCATGGGGTCCAGAGTCAATGTTGAGGACTCCCAGGGCCACTCCCTCCTGACTGTATATCACTGTACCGCCACCTCTGTTGGGTCTGTCCTGCCGGTGGGACAGGACATACCCAGGGATGGTGATGGAAGAGTCTGGGACGTTGGCTGAAAGATATGATTCTGTGAGTATGGCTATATCAGGCTGTTGCTTGACTAGTCTGTGGGACAGCTCTCCCAATTTTGGCACAAGTCCCCAGATGTTAGTAAGGAGGACCTTGCAGGGTCGACTGGGCTTGGTGTTTTGCCGTTATCGTGTCCGGTGCCTCGTGGTCCGATGCCGGGTGGTCCATCCGGTTTTATTCTTATTATGACTTTTCGTAGCGAGATTTTACAACTGAGTGGCTTGCTAGGCCATTTCATAGGGCAATTAAGAATCAACCACATTGCTGTGGGTCTGGAGTCACATATAGGCCAGACCGGGTAAGGACGGCAGGTTTCCTTCCCTAAAGGACATTCGTGAACCAGATGGGTTTTTACGACAATCCGGTAGTTTCATGGCCATCATCACTGATACTAGTATTTTAATTCCAGATTTTTACTTAATTAATTAATTGAATTTAAATTCGCCAGCTGCCGTGGCGGGATTTGAACTCGTGACTCTGGATTTTAGTCCAGGCCTCTGGATTACTAGCCCAGTAACATAACCACTATGCTACTGTACCCTGATGCCAGCTGGGTGGCACTTAAAGTATTTATTTAGGTATTTCAGGTTGTTTACAGACCTGATTAAGGAGATATTTCAGGAGGGTTGGGATTTTACAAACAACTGGGACTGTTTCCCGTAGTGGGGAAAACACTCCCAGTTCAAATGGACGTGTTGCAGCCATCAGCCTGTGGCAGCTGCAAAGGTCCATTTGACAGGTGGGGGTGGGGGGGGGAGACCCTCACTTATTGCAGGAGGCCACTCTGTCACTTTGGACAAAGTTTGGCCTCCACCACCCTCCTCCTAACAACAAAATTCACCAACTTGCAAACTTACCCCAGTGTCCAGACACATGCACCTACCTTGCGGACCCCCTCAGATGTACATCTTCCGGATGGGGGCCGCCGTAGCTGCAGTCATGACCTCCTCGGAGGGCGAACAGCATCACCAGCCTCGCCGGCCAAGCCGTCCACCTCTGACACGTGGAGCTCCACAACACAGTGCTGTGACACATCCACCTGCACAGCAGGAGGGAGGGCAACCGCAGAGAGAGATGCGTCGCAGAGGGCACTACCCTCGCCACAGGGTCCACAGACCGAGGCTCAGCTTCCTGGACCTCTCTGAGCAGCAGTGCACACGGAGGCTCAGAGGCACTCGACATGTAGTCGTGGACATCTGCAGCCTCCTTCATGCCGAGCTGCTCCCGGCTGGCCCAAGCACCATCTTCTTACCTGTCGCTGTCAAAGTTACCACTGCCCTCAACAACTTCTCCTCCGCATCCTTCCAGGGTGCCACCGGGCACATTGCCGACGTCTCTCAGTCGTCTGCACAAAAGAGCCCTGCAAATACACCTACGCCCACTCTGCAGTGACACAATGGGTGGCATCAGTTGTGGGTCTTCATTGTGATCCTCAGGAAAGGGCATTATTGCACAAACCAGACAAGATTCGCAAAGATGTGGCAGTAGTGGTGCCAATATAATATGTAATGTGAGTTGCTCAGAAATTCAATACAAGTAAAAACCATGACAAGCCCTCAAAAAACCCTTGTTGTGCATCCTCTTCATGTTCACGACACATTGGCCTTTTGCTGCCTACTGCATATATTTGATGCATGCCCTGTGGCTGCAGCACAGGTCGTGGCAGGTTGAGTGAGGCTGACCGTGAAAGAGATGCATGAGAGGGTGAGTATGAGATAGAGCCATGAGATTGTATGAGGATTGGGTTGAGTGGTAGTGGCGGGATGAGTATTGGCGAGGTGAGTAAGTGCAGGTAAGATGAGGATGAGCTTTGAGTGGGTGTGAGGAGTGATGTGACAGAGTAGTGTTGGCAGTGCAGAAGGAGATGTGGGGTGGGGGCGGTGATGTGACAGACGGAGTGTCGGGGAATGAGTAAGTGTACTCACTTTGGCTGACCTACTTGGTCATTGCGGCGCCTCCTGCACTGTATGCAAATGGGCGATATGTTGGTGGTGCAGGTGACCTCCTCTGCCACCTCGAGCCAGGCCTTTTTGGTGGCAGAGGTAGGCCGCTTCCTCCTGCCCACCGGGGGGAAGATCTCTGTCCTCCCCCTCCTCCTCACCCCATCCAATAAGAGCTGGAGTGAGGCATCATTAAACCTGGGAGCAGCCTTCCCCCTGGGCTGCTCCATGCTGTAATTTTTCCTATTTCTTGCAGCATCAGCCAGTGGAGGACTGCCCCTTTAAATAGAGCTCCTCCAGCTGACAGACCTTACTGCGCATGCGCAGTCCGCCCGCCGCGCAGCTTAGCAGCAGGGAACTCGGAACAAGAGGTAAGTGGCTCCATTCAGCCTGCGATTGCGTTCGGGGCAGACTGATTTCACCGGGCGCGTTACCCATGCGCCCAATCGCCCCCCCCAGCCGCGAATCCGCCGCCATGTTAATATCGGGCCCTAAGTCTCTGGAGTGGGACTTGAATCCACAACCTTCTGACTCAGGCGAGAATGTTACCAACTGAGCCACAGCTGACACCGTGAGAAGTTCTCTTTTACTTTTAAATTCTTGCTCCTTTGTGATTGGAGAAAATATTTATGGATAAAAGATTTTCATACTGTTTTTCTGGATCAGCTCAGTTTGAATTTATACATGACAAGATGTTGCCGCTATAATTTGCTTTTAAATTTCATTTCTTTTGCACTCAAGGGGAAAGATGTCAGTGCTGGGGAATGGAACGCTTCCTACTTCCAGCATTCACTGTCTGCATCAGGCACTCCCAGGTCACATGTAGACTAGCCAAATTCCGAACAAAGCTCCCAATCTCAAAAAGCACCTGCTTCTGTGGTATTTTTGCATTTCCCACAACTATCCTTAGGGCTGTCTGAGTGACGTTACAAATAAGGGGTAATTAGTGACAGTGGGCCTATGCCAACTAGCAACTGGATTGAGACTCATTTCACGTATGACTCTTTACTGTCAACAGAGAGAGGGAACTGTTATCCTAGCATTCTGTTCGGTATTTGAGCAGAGGTCCAAGAGTGTCTCACCCACTGTACCACCCAGTTTCCCTTTTTAGAGTTCTTTAACAAAAAGTGGGTCTGCATTTCAAGTACCATTATTCCCAAAACCCATGCATAGAAACTTCCATGCCCCCTTCCCTTTCTGTTTGATATTTTTATTATTTTTTTTCTCCCTTTTTAGACCTAATTTCTCATGTAAGCAGGTCAGACATGAAGCTGCTCACAAACCTGTGCCAGATAGCAGTTATGAGCTAGCTGTTATATGAGAGCCACGTGGGTGCCGACCAGTTTTCTCCTCTCTATCTAGAGAAATGTCCTACCTCTGCTCTGTGCCCCCTTTAATCACTTAGTCAGGAACTTGCCACAAAGGTAATGAAAGGCACAAATCTGCAGCAAATCCAAAGCAATTTTAACTGTTTTAGGAGTACAAAATAATTTTATTGTGCCATTGTTACATAGGAACTGGAGTAGGCCATTCAGCCCCTCGAGCCTGCTCCACCATTCAATTAAATCATGGCTGATCTGTACCTCAACTCCATTTACCTGCCTTTGATCCATATCCCGTGATACCCTTACCTAATAAAAATCTGTCAATCTCAGTCTTAAAAATTTCAATTGACCCAGTATCCACAGCCTTTGGGGGAGAGAATTCCATACACTTTATGCAAAAAAGTGCTTCCTGATTTCACCCCTAAATGGCCTATCCCTAATTTTAAGTTAAGTTCTTTTATTGTCATTGGCTGAAAGCAGTACTTTACTAGACTGTGTTAGTCAAACATTTTCACTGTTTCAACACTGAAGATAACTATGGCAGTTTTGAAATTTGTGCATCATATGTTTTTAAAGAAATACAATGATCTGATATACTTGTAATCCAAGAATGGTTGATAGGACACCAGATTGATTAATTTTAGTTACTGTATATAGAGTGGAGGATGATAGCCATTAGACCTAGGCCTGCACAAATGTCTTAAACATCGAAGGACTACTTCAAGATCAGCATTTGCAATATCTTGCTTTTAATTTTCTTTAACAAAAATTATGATCTAACATGTACTGCAAGATTCAGGGTTTCTCCTGTGCAATATTCTTTGGGGTAGGGCTTGGAATCTCTCCTAGGAGAGGTTTTATTTGGGAAGATTTTTCTCACGAGAAGCTTTGATTGGGGAGGGGGATTGTCCCATACAAATATAAATCATTTACTGTAGTGAGATACAACCAGGCATATATACATCTGTTCAGGGAGGGTAACTTATGGAAACCATTTATGGTTTGTGGTTGATTATCAGGTGTTGTGACTTAACGGCTATTTAATCAATAACATTTTTTGATGCTACAGATGAAGCCATAGCAAGCACTTCCAAATGACATTTCCTCAACTGTAGTATTTTTATAGACTTTAGATGACTCAATTTAATAACTTGGTGATCTTAGGTATGTTTATGTAGTATGGTAACTTTATAACCTTTTCAATATATATTTCAGATATTTTCAGGCCTAAATATGTTTATACTTAATTGATGCAACCTTGCAAACAAAATGAAAATTATGAATAAATTCCGATGTAATTTTTTAACAAGCGGTGGTTGTTTTCGTCGACTGTCCTGGGTATTCATATAAGAGTGTTTGCACGATGAAAGAGATTAACACAGATAATTTTTAGGCATGGTGCTGTAACTCATCCTAATCATTAAATAAATTCAAAGTAGGGTGTAGAAGGCGACACCTTTTCAGAGTCTTGCAGAGTTGGGTTACTGACACAATAACATAGATTCCTATCTTGGCGAAAGTCTCATTGACCTGTGTGCTAGAAAGCTAATCTTGGAGATATGGGTATCAAATGGTGCACTGGTTAATGTTTCATTCTTAAATTGAATTTGTAATATCCTAAGTTCTGTTCTACAGTTAGAGTTGATGGCATGGGGCTTTAAGCATACAGTTTGTCTCTAAGCTAAATTGTCAACAGCTTGCTGTGCTTGACCTAAGGTGGTCACTGTTCTCAACGCTCCAGTTTAATACTTGGAGGCTGAGGGAGAGTTTTTTGAAACCAAGATAGTTATAGATTCCACTGATGTACAGCAATGGCATTATTTGAGACAGTGAGGCCTCCAGGCATTGCCAATTATATCTGATCCTATGAGTTAATTTTATCATGGTTAAAATATTGTTTTTATTGAAGTTAGAGTGCATTAGGAAATATAATGTATATCGGAGATACACAGGCAAAATGTTACATTATAAATAGCGCCCTATGTCTGCAATTTGGACGGCAAGATCTCACTTAAAGCAAATGAAAGAATGATGAGATAATCTGTTTCTGGTGGTGTTATTCGAAGGAGAAGTGTTGGCCAGGGCACAGATAGAACTTTCTGCTCTTCAAATAATGCCATGGAATCTTATTTGTACGTGAGCAGGCAGACAGGCCGTAGCTTAACAACTATTTTAAAGATGGCACCTTTGACATTGCAACATTTCATCAGTACTGCACTGAAGTGTCAGCCTAGGTTATGTGTAACTGCCTTCTCGCTCAGAGGCAGAAGTGCTACCAACTGAGCCAAGCTCTCAGCCAAGATGGTATAAAAAAAGAATGTGACTGTCAGTACTTCTTTAAAGTCCTCAATATTAGTGTCTTTTTTTGCTTTCTGCCTGTAGAACTTTTAACAAATATATTTGCTTAAATAGTGAACCCGATCATCAGTGGATGGTTTTTGAATATGATGCTGACATCTGGGCTCTGTTATTAACTTGGAACTGGGAAGAGAGCCAGGATTGGTGGGGTGGGGGGGGGGGGGGGTTGGTTTTGCAGATAGCAAACCCAGAAGTAAGGGTTTCCCGCAGGTCCCGCCGAATTTAATGGTAGGACCTGTTTTAAAAACTTTTCAAAAGGTTTCCCATCCGATGGGTAACTTGATTGACAGGCTAGCTGCTTGCCGAGTGGCAAAACATCCGGGGATTGGATGGAAGGTAAATCGGAGTTTGGATGTGGGCGGGGGGTGGGGTGGGGGTCTTTGGGGTTTGGATGGGGGGCCGACCGCAGGGGAAGATGGGGGATTCCGGAGATTGTTGTGGTGGGGGAGGTGAGCAGTCGGAGATTACAGTGGGGTGGGGAGAGTCAGAGATCACGGGAGATGGTGGGAGTCGCAGATCGCGGGGGGTGGGGGTGTTGCATCGCAGGGGAGTGGGGGGTGTCAGAGATCACGGGGTGGGTTGGGGGAATTGGAGATCACGGGGTCCAACCGCGGGGTGAGTAGAGAGGTTAGCCTGGGGGGCCAGGAGTAGTACTCCTGCTTTTCCTGGCTCACAAGCAATGATTTAGATGCATTTACCTCCTGGGTCCGGCCTTTCTTGCCCCCTTTTACCTGCCGGGAATCCCGCGGTCCGGAAAACCCGGCCTCTGTGGGTTAAAAGTAAATATTTTGGCAAAATGGAGGCACTCAGGCGCCGGAATAGATTTCACTGACCGACCCACGTCCTGAGAGTGGATTGGCCGCCCGCCCCTCGACCCACCTCCGTTAAAACCGGAAGTGGGTGCACTGAAGCCAGGTTGCGGTTGCGCTGCAAAATTCTATTATTTTAACTTCCCAACCGATCCCAACCCACCCATTCTTGGGGGTTAAAATTCCCCCCCTGATGTCCATTACCTTTCATGACATCATTAGGAGAGCCGGCTTGGAGACATTATTGAGGCAGCAATTGAATTAGCATCAGTAGAAACATGGGCCAAAATAGTCCCATCTGTACACATTAAAGGTCTTCAGATTGGTAATGTTTTGCCTTGTAATTGTCACCAATGAAAATGTCAGTTAAACCATCAAATGGAACATTTTTTTTTGATTCGTTCATGGGATGTGGGCGTCGCTGGCGAGGCCGGCATTATTGCCCAACCCTAATTGCCCTTGAGAAGGTGGTGGTGAGCCGCCTTCTTGAACCGCTGCAGTCTGTATGGTGAAGGTTCTCCCACAGTGCTGTTAGGTAGGGAGTTCCAGGATCTTGAGCTAGCGACGATGAAGGAACGGCGATATATTTCCAAGTCGGGATGGTGTGTGACTTGGAGGAGAACGTGCAGGTGGTGTTGTTCCCATGTGCCTGCTGCATAAATTATAATAAAGCAAATCAACAGCTTCAGAAATGCCTCACTTTAAAAAAAATGACTTCTAAGAAGTGTAATAAAGTAATATACAAGTACCTTGTAGCAATCTCTTAGGGAACAGAAATTTAATACTTTATTGAAAAGTTTTGTTGTAAAAAGAGGAAACTATGGGCTCCAAACAGCAGTAGCGGACATCAGTGAAAAATTAACTATATTTCAGAAGTCACGAGGTTTGTGGATGACTGATTTCAAGAGTGCCAAGGGTGAAGGTGATCAATAATAAAGTTCTCAAAGAATAAGCAAAGGTATAGATGTGTCTCTGAAATAATTATTGACTGCAATGGAATAGCAAGAGGCCCTACCTTTCAACCTTGTCATCCTTGTATTTTGTTGAAAGTTTAATTTAAAACATTTCACATTTGATCAAAAATCTCAGTGTTATAACAGGTGGACTTGACATGGATGTCAACATATTGTGTAGCATATAAAATCATATTTAATGTTAATTGTCCACTTTTATTTGCATTCTATAAAGTTTCAAAACAAAAAGTAATTCAATTTCATGCAGCAGTTTAAAAAAAAGATCTCCAGTGATGCACTAACCACAGTTATATGTGTTCGTAGATCCCACTTTTATATCCACACAGATAATTCCTCCACATCCATGATCAATTGTTTAGCAATGGAAGTTGAAGACAGTGAGGAAGGAGGAGAAAGATGGCATGGTGGATTGCACTGGCACTGGATATTTAACATTTAAAAGGTGTAAAAGAGCTAGAAAAAAAGTAAATGGAAGATGCCACTTCAGTTATAAGATCCTCCACTGGGCTACCTCAACTATAAGGCTGTCCCTTTCTCTTAGAAAACATAAAAGAATATATCAGCCACATAGGTCAAGAGTTCTTCCTCTCCTCTTCTACAACTCCCCTCCCCTCCCCATCCTCATGCAAATAGGAGTGCCCAAAAGTTTGAAACATCGATATCTTGCAAACTGGAGCACATCGAATGCACAATGTGATGGAAGGAGGTAAGTCAGGAGGTTAGTCAACCACGTTGGCTCGCTTGTCAGTCTGCTGACTACATTACATTAGTTTGCAACTAACCGCTCTTTACTGTGCCATTCTTCCTTGTGCAGCACAGAGATGTGATCAGAATTAGAGCTCCTTGGAGTCTTCTAACAGCCAGCACAGTGGGAATATAAGAGCAGTTTTGAGTGCTATTGTTGCTGATGCACCAGTCCAATCACAGGATGGTCCTGTAGAGGATTCTTGTAACAATACCTCCTCACCAGAATCTACATAAAAATAGACTTTATAGTTTTCAACAATCCAGATCAATCATGAACTTGTAATATCGTATGTTCAAAAAAACTTTTAAAAATGGAATACTTGTTAAATAAAATGTTTTTCATCAACTGTTTCCTGGCCTTTTTTTTCCCCTCAATACAAAAACTAGTTGAATATAACTTCAATTTACAGAAGTAGACACTGCCACAATTTTTAAAACTTGAATTGTAGTTTATTTTTTGGTTCTGACTTCAAAACTCTTAAGTTAATTTAATTGCAGAAGACCAATTACTTTGGTTCTAATGTGATAGATCTATAAAAAGCCAATATTGGCCATGTCATTGAATCAGACCATACAAATTCAGTGCTCAGCTTTATTTCTTACAATTTGCCATCCTCCAAAGCTGAATTAATGTTACTTGACTAGTTAACTGGCTGCCAAGCCACTTGGGAGGCACAAAATGAGCATTATTGCAGGCAAGTTCTGATTAGTCAGACACCAAAAACAAGATTACTGTGAAAATAATTGCATATCATATCTGGTGATCTAGTCATAACCAGACAGTAACAATACCCTAGACCGGATAATTCTGGCTTTGTTCATTAATCCAGTGAGACTTTAGCTTCAACTGTGCATGTCAGTACTCTGATTCCAACAAGGATCCTAGGTCCTATAGATTTCTCAATAGCAATATAGATATAGGCAAGGAATTTCTGTGATTTAAACTATGGAATTTCTAGTGTAGTGTAAAGTATGTCGATTGAGATTCTTAGGTGAAGATATGCAGGGAATTGTAGTTTTCATTTTATAACTATACATAATATTCATCTTGAGGACTGTGGGAACAAAGAGTTGCATTTGATTAGTGCTACTCAGTTTTCAAGTCAAGATCAGCAGTGAGGAAAAAAAGTTGCAAAAATAATCTAATGACCATAAGCAACCTAGCAATTTATTGTTTAGATGGTGATCAAAATTTCGCTAATCCCTTGGGAATATTTATATGTAGGAATGCACAGAGGTCCCAAAATTCCCGGGACAGGAGAGAGCGTAAACCGTATTTGGGCTCTGGGGCAGTGGAGGGCAGGGGAGCTGGAATATGGGCAGGATGCTGACTCTACTGGGATTCTGCACCATTTGGACTAGATCTTTAAATTCCGGCCGGGGGGCGGTGAGTGGATCTTCCGTCTGACCCCCCCCCCCCCCCACCCCACATCAAGCGGGCGTGTCGAGGAGTTGCTGGATTTCATTGGAAAATTTCTCCCTTTGTGCCCTTGGAAGGCTTCAGTGGAACTCATGCTAATTGAGACCTGGCGTGGGACCTTTTCAAGGCCCCACCTACCTGGAGGGATTAATTAGCTTCTCTAGTTGGCTGGCTAAATAGGAGCTTAAGAATTTTTTAAAAATGATTACTTCAGCTCAATTATGCCTGTGGAGAACTTCACCTTAGCAGGAAGGATCGGCTTGGTCTTGGGCTGGGGGAGCTGCCGCTGATGCATCCTTGCATGTGAATACGGCCGCCCTTACTACATAAATAAATCCATTCCCGGCATTTGGTATGGGCTTTCAGGCCTTGGGCAGTGGCTCTGCTCTGTTGCACTTGTGCTGGTGGATGGGGGGCCCCAGCAGTTTCCAGGCTAAAGTCTTTAGTACGTCATAAGGCTCCAATATCAAGGCATTGTGATAATGTCACAAACTGTAAGAGTAGACCCAAGTGGTTTATTAATGTTGTCTCAACCCAGAAATGTGTTCCTCCCTTGGAATGTGCTTAGATGTGTATCATAACATTTTATATACTATAATACATTTTAAGATAAAAATTTTGTGGAGAATTTAACTAATATAACAAAAAAGGTAAAAGAAAGAGAGACTTGCTTTTATATTGCGCCTTTCATGACCTCAGGACATCCCAAAGCCAACTTTACGGCCAATGAAGTACTTTTGAAATGCAGTCACTGTTGTAATATGGGAAATGCGGCAGCCAATTTACGCACTGGAAGGTGTCACAAGTAGCAATGAGATAAATGTCCAGATAATCTGTTTTAGGTGTTGGTTGTTGACCAGTACACCAGGCGAACTCCCTTGGTCTTCTTCGAATAGTGCTATAGGATCTTTTATGGCCACCTGAGAGGGAAGACGGGGCCTCAGTTTAACATCTCATCTGAAAGACGGCACCTCCGATGGTGCAGCACTCCCTCAGTACTGCACTGAAGTGCCAGCCTAGAATATGTGCTCAAGTCTCTGGAGTGGGACTTGAACCAACAATCTTCTGACTGAAGTGAGAGTGCTACCACTGAGCCATGGCTGGCACTTAAAGAACAGTGGGGAGTGGCATAAAAGGAATGAAGAAAAGCGGCAGAAGAAGATATTAAGCTGAAGACTGCAGCACAGACAAACAACAAGGAGAATCATAATGACTAGGAGAGACGCAACATGACAGTCAACTGTAAGTTAGAAATATTATACTCTAACCTTTAATTTCAAAGAATTTGCATGCGTACAAGTGAAAATAAATAATGGAAACAGTTTCATTGTTTTAATCAGAACTTTGGCACTCAGGTGTATTCTGGAAAAATATGAGGGGTGAGAGAGGAATGATCTTCAAGAAAAGTTTGAACAAAATATCTGAACACGGTTTTCCATGCCCTATACCACCAATTTTCTCCCCTACTAGCTCTAAAGGTAGTAATTCCGGTGGTCTGATTCCATAAGCTGTGGTGGCCCTTCATTGTTTGACCCCTGGCCATTTTTCATTTCTGATGCTAGAAAGTGGGTGTCAGTCATAGAGCCCTCAGCTTGACCTTGCCTGACATGCACCCGTGTGTACTTTCCAGTAAGGGGTTGCAGTGAACTGATCTGAAACAGGGAGGGGCCCTGACTATTTTTTCCTCCCTCTCCAATCCCCTCCTCCTGATCACCCCAGGTCCCCAGCTGAAATTAGTTAACTCAACACAAACAAGGAATCAAACCTTTCAGATCTTTATGGCTGCATACCACACCACACAGTACATTTATGCACTGAGTCACTAGCAAACAGAGACTTACTCTTTTAAGCAAGAAACAATAGATGCCAAATGATGCTACATATTCAAAAATCAATTGAAGGTCAAAAGCAAATATTTTGATGCAATTGATACTGTATCATGCACTAATGCTGGTAAACAGCCGTCGCCTGTATTCATTTGGGAGAAAACATTATTGTTATTCCTCCATATACCAATAATTGCCTTATCATTCGTCTCCTAGTAGCGAAATTGCTTGAGAATGGTTTTAAATAAATTCATCTTGAGTTTTATGGTTGAATTTCTTTCCTTTTAAAAATTGAGTTTGTTGTGGTAAGCAACATTTAAACAACCTTTTTTGTTATATTAGTTAAATTTGCTACAAAATGTTTATCTTAAAATGTATTGTAGTATATAAAATGGCATGATACACATCTAAGCACATTGTTAGATGTGAAATTTGAAATTTGAGTACAAAGGTGTGATATATAATAGAAAACTGACGTCTCTCTGCACTGCATTTATAAATAAGAGGTAGACATGAAGATAATGATGGTTGAAGGCTTTGCTATTAGGGGAAGGTAAGGGTGAATTTGTGGACTTGACAGTGTATGGAATCATAGAAGAATCATAGAATGGTTACAGCATGGAAGGAGGCCATTTGGCCCGTCGAGTCTGTGCCGGCTCTGTGCAAAAGCAATCCAGCTAGTCCCACTCCCCCGCCCTATCCCTGTAGCCCTGCAAATTTCTTCCCTTCAAGTACTTATCCAGTTCCCTTTTGAAAGCCATGATTGAATCTGCTTCCACCACCCCCTCAGGCAGTGCATTCCAGATCACAACCACTCGCTGTGTAAAAAAGTTTTTTCTCATGTGGACTTTGGTTATTTTGCCAATCACCTTAAATTTTTGTCCTCTGGTTCTTGACCCCTCCGCCAATGGGAACAGTTTCTCTCTATCTACTCTGTCCAGACCCTTCATGATTTTGAATACCTATATCAAATCTCCTCTCAACCTTCTCTGCTCTAAGAAGAACAACCCCTGCTTCTCCAGTCTATCCACATAACTTAAATCCCTCATTCCTGGAATCATTGTAGTAAATCTCTTTTGCACCCTCTCTAAGGCCTTCACATCCTTCCTAAAGTGCGGTGCCCAGAACTGGACATAGTACTCCAGTTGTGGCTGAACCAGTGTTTTATAAAGGTTCATCATAACCTCCTTGCTTTTGTACTCTATGCCTCTATTTATAAAGCCCAGGATCCCGTATGCTTTCTTAACTGCTTTCTCAACTTGCCCTGCCACCTTCAATGATTTCTGCACATATACCCCCAGCTTTCTCTGTTCCTACACCCCTTTTAGAATTGTACCCTTTAGTTTATATTGCCTCTCCTTGTTCTTCCTACCGAAATGTATCACTTCACACTTTTCTGCGTTGAATTTCATCTGCCACGTGTCCGCCCATTCCACCAGCCTGTCTATGTCCTCTTGTCTTCTATCATTAACCTCCTCTCTGTTCACTTCCCTTCCAAGTTTTGTGTCATCTGCAAATTTTGAAATTGTGCCCTCTACACCCAAGCCCAAGTCATTAATATATATCAAAAAAAGCAATGGTCTTGGTACCGACCCCTGGGGAACACCACTGTATACCTCCCTCCAGTCTGAAAAACAATCGTTCACCACTACTCTCTGTTTCTATTACTTAGCCAATTCTGTATCCATGCTGCCACTGCCCCCTTTATTTCATGGGCCTCAACTTTGATGACAAGCCTATTATGTGGCACTTTGTCAAGCCTTTTGGAAGTCCACATATCATCCGCATCAAAGGCATTGCCATAATTGATCCTCTCTGTTACCTCATCAAAAAACTCAATCAAGTTGGTTAAACACAATTTGTCCTTAACAAACCTTTGCTGGCTTTCCTTTATTAATCCACACTTATCCAAGTGACTATTAATTTTGTCCCGGATTATCGTTTCTAAAAGTTTCCCCACTACTGAGGTTAAGCTGACTGGCCTGTAGTTGCTGGGTTTATTCTTACACCCTTTTTTGAACAAGGGTGTAACATTTGCAATTCTCCAGTCCTCTGGCACCACCCCCGTATCTAAGGATGATCGGACGATTATGTCCAGTACCTCATCAATTTCCACCCTTGCTTCCCTCAGTAACCTAGGATGCATCCCGTCCGGACCGAGTGACTTATCTACTTTAAGTAGAGCTAGCCTTTCTAGTACCTCCTTTTTATCAATTTTTAGCACATCCAGTATCTCAACTACCTCTTCACTTTCTGTGATTTTGGCAGCATCTTCTTCCTTGTTAAAGACAGATGCAAAATAGTCATTTAGTACCTCAGCCATGCCCTCTGCCTCCATATGTAGATCTCCTTATTGGTCCCTAATCGGTCCCACCCCTCCTCTTACTACCCGTTTACTGTTTACATGCCTATAGAAGACTTTTGGATTCCCTTTTATGTTAGCCGCCAGTCTATTCTCATACTCTCTCTTTGCCCCTCTTATTTCCTTTTTCGTCTCCACTCTGAACTTTCTATATTCAGCCTGGTTCTCACTTGTATTATCAATCTGACATCTGTAGTATGCCCCTTTTTTCTGCTTCATCATACTCTCTACCAATTGTTTTGCTTGATGCTTGCATTTGCTTAATTTGGAATCTTGACTTCCAGGACTCATAGTGTTGGATCATGAATCTCTAGACAGTATTTCCAAAATGTTCTGAACTTGTATTGATTGTAGTTTTGGATAGATTTTTAAAAAAAATTAAAACTATTTAATTTTTACAATGTAGAACATAAGAAATAGGGGCAGGAGTAGGCCATCTGGCCGCTCGAGCCTGCTCTGCAATTCAACAAGATCATGGCTGACCTTCTACCTCAATGCCATTTTCTTGCATCATGCCCATATCCCTTGATGCCTTTAATATCTAGAAATCTATCTATCTCTGTTTTGAATGTACTCGATGACTGAGCCTCCACAGCCCTCTGGGGTAGAGAATTCCAAAGATTCTTAACACCCAACAACTTAGTTGGTCTTACTTCCCTCCACATGGCTGTGGTCCGACAGATATAATGGTGAACCTATTGTTTGTGTTATTACTGTATACGCTGACTGGAAGGTAAGGTCGGTCAGGCTACATTCTGCTTAGCTCATTGATATTCAAAATATCAATCCTGGTGGAGCATAACAAGACAAGCAAAATATTGGCCAATAAACAAATAGATACATTGTTTTTTTTACATTAAATTTGTCATTAGTCTAGGCAAACACAAGAGAAGCTAATTTGAGATACATTATATCATTAGAAACTGTTGACCATCACAAAAGTTGGCTAGTACTTCCTCAGATCTGTGCCAATGTGATGTGGCATTTCAGTCTGATGGTATACTTTGTAGTGCAGTGAAATTAGAAAGCAGTTCATGGAGTGGTGTCATGTTTTAGGGTTTTGTGATCACTTTTCCATAGAAAGAATTCAGTGATGAATTGCATTTAATTGGTGTGCTTTAAATCAAAGTAGATTCGTGCAGGTTTAACATTTTCTTTACAGCCGTGTGCTGCAGACACTGAGGCAAAGATAAGTTTATTTGTTAATGGGGCAGGCATTGAAGGTGTATATTAAAGTTAGATGGAGCAGTTTTTGTAATGTCACAGCGCACAGACTGTTTTGATCTGAGAAAATATGTGTCAGTTGACTTATTCAAGACCCATTAGGTCAGGATGTTCCCCACTCATTTTGAGAATGGCAAGAGATGATTTCTAGGGACCTACTCCACACAGAGAGGGGAGAGGTATCCCGTTTTACTGACCGCCCTACTGGCAAATCACTGAATGGAGAAGAAGCCAGAGGAACAGCCCTCCCACTTCTAGGAAACAGAGGAACATTTGAAGGTCAGTAAGGCTAGCTAGGTCTGTGAAGGGAACCTGGCCTAATGAGGGAGACTCGCTCATCTCAAGTACAGACCTGGTCAGAACCAGAAGATTAATCAGGAAAAGTTAAGTGAGCTCGGTAATAGGGATACTGTGATGTATTTTAATTGTTTTTCTTGTTCACAAGGAGGGATCTAAAGTTAGTTTGATTAAGGTAAGATTTGACTATAACTGCTATTCTGTACATTCACTTGCTGTCTATCAAATAAAGTAGTTTAACAATTCGCATCTGGCCTTGTCTCATTAAAGTGTATTCAGTCCATCTACTGAAAGGATTGGAGAAGCACATGGCAGAGCATGTGTGAAAGGCACAATATCGAGTTCACTATACAAGGGGTTCCTCTTGTTACACCTCTGTGTTCTTCTATCGTATAATTAGATATATGATAGTATGGGCACACTCCTGAACCTAAGACGCTCAGACCTCTTACGGGAGTAAATAGCACCATTGAATCTGAGAGAACATCTTAACGCAGACCCGAAATTTGTAACAAGTCGTATTGCGGGAATGGATGAGCCTGAGTTTTAATCCTAGTCCAGTTGAGTGGTTCTCCGAAGATAAAGAAGTTACCATTTGGTCATCATAAAATAAAAGTCTTTAAGTTTGCTGGAACAGCAGGTTCAGAGTCCAGGGAGGGGTGCAGAAAAATAGTTTCCTTCATGTAATGCAAAAATGTTGGTTGTTATAGGTGTTGAACTAAATAATAATAATATAAATTAAAACTTGGTTAGGGTGTGCTGGATTCAATGGCGGTAGAAGTAGCAAATATGGTATTTTGTGGTGGTTTACTACTTATTGCTAAGCTCTGCACAATATATGCAGGGAATAGACTGAAATGCTGCAAGCATGAAACGTTAATTTTGTGCACATAAAGGGGATTTATTTTAGAGTACAGTCCAAAATTACTGAGAAAACTATATAAATAACTTGAATATTTTTGTATGTGATAAATAGCTGACAGCTGCTAGCACTCCCATTTAATTAGTCTTGCGTGTTTCTAAAGTGACTAATGGCCCTTTTCACATTGGTTTTATGTCTTAAAGTAATGGATCAATGCTGAATTTTCCAAATTCAGTTGCTAAAATTCTAAAATTCACCACAGGGTGAATAAATCCATTTCTGTGAACTCAGACAATGCAAGCTAGTGGTTGTTGGCTTCTAGTACAATATCCCTCAGCTCCAGTATATGATGGTTACAATATGGATCCTGCAATGGAACTGTTATAGAATATATATTGCTGTAGCCTAAATAAGAAGTATCGTGACTTCAGAAAGTGGACTATAAGAGAAATATGGAATTATCAAGCTAAATCCAGCCTACGTTGACATGTTATCAGCATTACAATGATCTGGTTTCTTCTTGCTGAAGCTGGACTGGATTTTGCAGTTTTGATTTTATGGAACTTTTTCCTTGCTAATCTTGTCTGTCATCCAAGAGGGCAAAACATTATGGAGCAATGACAGATGATGTTGTATCTAGAACAGTGATATGATTTCGAAATGGCTTTTTGCTATCTCAAGGTCACCCAGTGATTGGATTGTGACAGCTACAATAATGTAGGTATTTTAAGTGACTGAGCTTTCTGAAGTAATTTACAAATTCAAAGAGGAATGTTAAGTAATGCATTGCAGTGTTTGTTGAAATTAGAAGTAGAACAGCAACATGTTTACTGTGAAGCTCTCAAGCCTGAAGCAGAAGTAATCACTAACTTTGGGTTATAAAGCATCCTAGGCAATGTTTAACTGTTAAAATAGAAACAGGAGATTTGCACCTTGCCTTACTTTAAGCTTTCAGTTGGTCTTTGCTTCATTTATATATTGTTATATCTGGTCATGCCTTCTGATTATTTTAGTAATCAAATATTCCATTGATTGTGTACATTGAATCATCTTAAAATGTGAGTTTTATGTTTAATTATAAAGGTGTACTGAACTCATTTTCTTCCAATTAGGTCTTTCAGTTAGCACACTAATAAAATCAAAAATGTATTAATGGGCCAGAACTTGTGCAGAGCGGCGTGGCAACGATCGCAGCAGCTCCTGTGAATTAAATTAACAAATGTACTTACTGCGGGCTGTGTGGTATCGACTTGCTTGATTTTGAACTTTTAAAAAATTGTGCGAAGTTAACTCAGCCTCTGAGCAGGGTAAGTTGAAGTGCATGGAACAGTCTGTGAGAATAGAAGACACGCTCACAAAATCTGTCAGGAAGAGAAGTCATGCCCACAAGCAGGCAAGCAGACTTCATTCATTTAAAGTTAGTATTCTGGAAGTCATTGTAAACAAAAATTTAATTTTTTTTAATAAAATGCCAAAGAAATAATTGAGTAAATTAGAGCAACAGAAAGGAAAAGTAAAAATTATTTTAATTTTTTTTTAACTTTTAATTTTTTTTAATGACAAAAAACAATTAAAATGAGTAATATGAGACTCCACATTTTTAAAATTTAATTTTTAGTTGTTTGGCAGTCATTAAGAGTTATCGCGCTTTTAAAACTTAGCTTAGACCTGGTATTTTTAAACGTACCTTTTGGTGGCATAATTAGTTACTTTCCAGCTGGGTGGATGAGCAAGTTTGCAATTTTTCAGTGATTTCAATAATTGTAGTGTGTGATGGCCCTTTAATTCGCAGCTGTCAAATCACCGGCAAACCAATAGGAGCAAATTCACGATTTCCGCGTTTTACAACGCATGTGCAAACGTGGGAATTTGCTCGTTCGATTTGCCATAAAAAATGGAGAGCGCTGTTGAGCTACTCCGTTATTTCGGAAGCAATTTCTGCCCCAATGTGTTTCATTAAAGTAGCAATGTTACCAGTCTTGTGTAGAAAGAACTTAATGTCCTGATTAGATATGTATATAGTATTGGTAAAAAGATCTATATAGAACTGTACCATGTACTTACTTGTTACCTTGATAACAAAGGGACTAACCAGTTATTGAATTTAACCAATCAACTAAATGACCTCCACACAAGCTCCACCACAGTATCTATTGCATGTATGCATGCATTTGGGATAAAATATTCTTTAATTCATTGGCCCTAATCTCAAACTGCTTTTGTTTCCTATATTAGATCTAAAAATACCAAGAAACAGCACATGAAAATTGTATTGAGACTGAGAGCTTTCCAGTTTATTATTCTCTAAGATGAGGTTCCTGACATTTTTTTAGGGTCTTTGAAATTTGGAGTTCTCTATTTAGGACCAGTATCATGTGGATGCTTGTATTGTAGCATCAGTATAATATTACCTGGGAAAAAGAGATTGATTCTGCATAGGTGGTGATGTCCAAATTGTGTATTTGCAGCTAATCTGTAAGATCATCTTCAGCAGTCTAGGCCCTAAGCTCTGGAATTCCCTCCCTAAATCTCATTGCCTCACCACCTCTCTCCTCCTTTAAGATGCTCCTTAAAACAAGCTTTGACCAAGTTTTTGGTTACCTGTTCCTTCTTTGGCTCAGTGTCAATTTTTGCCTGATCACGCTCTTGTGAAGTGACTTGGGACGTTGTGCTACGTTAGAGGTGCTATGTAAGTGTAAGATGTTGTTATCAGTAGTGTCCATATTTTCTTATGGTAATTGATTGCCATACAGAACCAAATTTGTCCACTAGTAAGATAAAATTGAACAAATTTAGCAGAATAATGAGTAAAAATGAACCATTAAACCTTTGTAAGAAAGATTGGTTTAATTTCAACTGATGGTGAGTTCTCCCTAAATAGTTTGAAAACTTAAATTCACCAGGAAGCGATGCTGGAGGGAGAAAGAATTAAAAGCCTGTTTAACGGAGTTGATCAAAAAATGGGGGGAATTTCACAAGGTCTCTCCGTCAGATTGTTATAATGCTTGGTCTGAAACAACTGACAAAAGTTTTAAAATATCCAGCAACACTCGTGTTAGGATTCATAGTATCATAGTAGGTACAGCACAGGAGGAGGCCATTTGGCCCATCGTGCCTACGCCGGCGCTGGCTCTTTGAAAGAGCTATCCAATTAGTCCTGTTCCCCTGCTGTTTCCCCATAGCCCACTAAATTTTTTTCCTTCAAGTATTTATTTCATTCCCTTTTGAAAGTTACTATTGAATCTGCTTCCACTACCCTTCCAGGCAATGCATTCCCGATCATTATGACTCACTGCGTAAAAAAATGTTTCCTCATGACGCCTCTGGCTCTTTTGCCAATCACCTTAAATCATTGTCCTCTGGTTACCGACCCTTCTGCCACTGGAAACAGTTTCTCCTTATTTACTCTATCAAAACCGTTCATGATCTTGAACACTTCTATCAAACCTCCCCATAACCTTCTCTGTCCTGAGGAGAACAACCCCAGCTTCTCCAGTTTCTCTTAATAACTGAAGTCCCTCATCCGTGGTACCATTCTAGTAAATCTCTTCTGTACCCTCTCTAAGGCCTTGACATTTTTCCTAAAGTGGTGCCCAAAATTAAACACAATATTCCAGCTGAGGCCTAACCAGTGTTTTATGAAAGTTTAGCATAACTTCCTTACTTTAGTACTCTATGCTTTTTTAACAGCCTTCTCAACATGTCCTGTCACCTTCAAAGATTTGTGTATGTGCATCCCCAGGTCTCTCTGTTCCTGCACCCCATTTAAAATTGTACCATTTAGTTTATATTGCCTCTCCTCATTCTTGCTACCAAAATGCATGACTTCACACTTCTCTGCGTTAAAATTCATCTACTATGTATCTGCCCATTTCATTAGTCTGTCTATGTCTTCCTGATGTTTGTTACTATCCTCCACATTGTTTACTACATTTTCGAGTTTCTGCAAACTTTGAAATTTTACCCTCTATACACAAGTCCAGGTCATTAATATATATCAAAAAGAGCAGTGATCCTTTGCAGGAGGATTTTTAATGACTTTAAAAGACTGAAAGTGGCATGGAAAAAAGAGGAGCTTCCCCCTCTTTTTTTAAACCACTGACAGTACCAGATGACGGGTGGCCCTTGCTTTCAAAATGATGAGAGAGCAGAAGACAATCAATGGACTTTTTTTTCCCTGGTAAGTTTACAATGTTGTATCGTTCACTGCACACAGGTATTAAACACGTAATGTGTTGTCAGGTCAGGTGTTAAAATCTGCTACCATAATGACAGTGGATGGTGCTACCTGTGACTGTTCAACGCCGAGTGCCGAGTGGCGATTAAGTAATCCAGTCACCTCCAGAAAGTGCCAATGCCTTCAGGTGGATTAGGGCCTAGAGGAAGGTAGTGGGACTCTTGATGGTGGAAATGCCATGAAAAGGCAAATGAGCTTATCCTTGAATAAGCCAACAACATCCACAACCTGCAAGCCATGACACAGTTGCAGTACATTACAAGTCAATCAAAGAGCAACCATGGATAGTCCAAAACACAACACCAAGGTTCAAGCCCCTGCCTTAAAGAGGTGTGGAGGGCAGTCACAGGAGCTCCGACAGTAGCCGACCGATGTTGATGATGCATGTGGGTTAAAAGAGATGGTAAGGGCTAGGGAGCACTTTTAACACAAAGTACTCCCCCACCCATCACAATCAAGATAACTTGAAAAAAAATCAGATATTTCTTACACATATTTAAATGCTTCTTTCTTCATTCCTCAGTGACCCATTATTTTAGTCCTCCTCATCCAGTTGGGAGCTGCTTTGCTGATGTCAGCAATCAGACCAATCGTGACATCCTGTAGATTTTCATCCACGCTTATTGTGAATGTTGAAATGTGGGTGCGTCATAATTGGAAAAATTAATTACTAGCCCAAAAATGCTGTGTATTGGGCTGATATTAAACTTAATTGCTTCCAATACCTCCAGGATCAAGGAGGGGGGAGTGGCTATAATTTTGAGCATCTCAGACTGGTCTGAATGGTGCTCTGTGGGATTTATGTGCAGGTGCCAGGTTTGTCACTGATTTTGGAGCTGCTCTCAGCTGTGTGGAGACCCAAAATAAAGGATCTCCATGGGGAAAGAAAATACAAGAGATTTGTTCTTTGTTCATGTTAGCTAGCTGGAGTACTACCCCACCCCCCCCCCCCCCCATCCCCAACCAACATTTACCACCTCTCCTATCTTGCCATGGAACATAGTATCACTTCATATAGCAATTTCTGATTTTTAATCTTCGTCGCCATCTTGCATATGCATACTATAAATTTAGATAGAAAACCGAGTTTTAAATACATTTCTTGATCTTTACAAGTACTGATCTACAGCTCTGTTTAAAATAAGAAGTCATACATTCCAGATTTTTTTGGTCATGTCTTCACAGATGTATCATTGTTTTGTGATGTACAAGAATCATTTTGGGGAATAAACCCATCAACCATCATGGTATCTGAGGAGAGGAAGAAAGCACTCCCCAAAGAAGAGACATGGATGGAATTGGAAAATTCATAAAAGCCAAAATCTAAGGATTAGTGCAGAGGCTAAATGACGTATAGGGAGGAAGATACCTTCAGGGCAGGATTTTCCACAGCACCATCTTGGAAAAAGTATAGGAAATCGAAGTGAGTTAATTGAGAGGAAGGGAACACTAGCTGTAGTGGTTAACTCACCTCAATGCACCCACCTCTCACCCAGTGCTTGGTGCTCCAAAGGCATCAAACACAGAAAAAGCAAACTTTGCACCAGTCCAAGGATACTATCTGTTTGCAACAAACTATGCAACAAAGCTAGGTATAATCAGCTAGGAACTAGTTACTCAGACTGGCGGAAGGTGGGAAGTGGTGTTCCACAGGGATTGGTGCTGGGACCACTGTTGTTTACCATTTACATAAATGCTCTGGGCTCGGGAATCGGAAGTACTATATCAAAATTTGTGGACGACACCAAATTGGAGGGTATAGTTAATACTGAGGAAGACTGCGACAAAATACAAGAAAACATTAACAAACTTGAAGAATGAGCATGTAAATGGCAAATGAATTTCAATATAGATAAGTGTGAGGTGGTGCATTTTGGTAGGAGGAATTAGGAGGCTACCTGCTTCTTAGAAAATAAGAGTCTAAATGGGGTAGAGGCGCAAAGGGATCTAGGGGTACAGATTCACTAATCATTAAAAGTAGCAATGTAGGTTAACAAAGCTATAAAAATGCAAACAAAGCACTCAGGTTCATTTCTAGAGGATTGGAATTCAAAAGCAGCGAAGTTATGTTAAACTTATATAGAACCTTGGAGTACTGTGAACAGTTCTGGTCTCCATGGGAGGAGGCTCGAGTGGAGCATAAACATCGGCATAGACCTATTGGACCAAATAGCCTGTTTCTGTGCTGTAAATTCAATGTAATTCTATGTAACTTGGCTCATTAGTCCATTTGCTGACAACACTGCTATGCAACCAGTCTCCCACCTTGAAGCAGTTCAGAGATATTGCCAGCCCAAGCTCCTTAGAGTTGGTGACCATTAGTCTAGTGAGATTGAGATTTAATTCTGAGATCAGTAGATTTTTGCTAGCCAAGGGTATTAAAGGATGTGGAGCCAAGGCTGGTAAATGGAGTTAGGATACAGATCACCCATGATCTCATTGAATGGCGGAACAGGCTCTAGGGGCTGATTTGCTGCTTCTCTCCGAAGCTAAAGGTGTGGAAATCCTTTGCAGAAATTTGAATTCAAATACTTCTAGTGCTGTTTAAATGTTGTTCATAGTATTAAAGCCAATTGCTATTTCACCTGTTTTGTAGTTAATAAAGCTAATATAATTTACTTACATTTTATTGAACAAGAATAACTAACTAAAAAAGTGGTTTTTCATCAGCTCTGTCACTACATTGAGCCAATTACTTGTTCAAAAAGAAAATGTAATGCTGGTTTGACAAAAAGTACATTTTCAGATTAATTTGCAGAGGAAAATGGTTTAAACTTGGTGAATGAACAAGAGTTCAAGTTGATTTTCTCAACATGTATTATTGGTTCATTCACCCTGCCCCCAGTTATGATGGTTAATTTAACAAGTGTAAATTTTGTTCTCAATTGATTCTGTTGTGAAGAACTAAATAGGAATAATATGTAATCTAATATACTTTTTAATTCAATTACTTCCATTATTTGAATGACTAAAAGGTTTTAATTTCACACACAACTGAATATAACATCTGACCATGAAAAGCAAATCTGCCAATGACTTACATAAATTGGCTTATTCCCAGAGAATGTGTTCTGCAGTTTGTAGGCCACATAGTCAGCTGTTTAATTCAGTCATTGAGTCATTGTGAACTATACATCATTCATTTATCTGCCTGCTTATAGGTGGCATCTGAGGGTCAGGAATTTGGTGTAAGCCAAGTTTGCATGTTGCACGGACACCTGAACCCAATGAATATAGAGACGCAGGGCTAGAAATTGGGTCGTGTAGCGCCCGTTGTTTCGGTGCTATGCAGCCTCCCGAAGTGCCAAGTTGGTGTCTTGGCTGTGCACATATGTTTCCAGCGTGACGTGCACCGGATGACATCTTGGTATAGGTATTAGCGCATGTGCAAATACCGAACACCGGCAGCATGTAAAGTAGGGAGAAAATGCGTACAATCAGTGTGCAACGCTGATTTAAAGTGATAGACACCATTTTGGGACTTAACGCTCAACTCAATGCACAGTCTTAACCATGCACACCTGAACATGTCTTAAACGGCATGGAGGACCCCCCACAAGCGCTATTTAAAGTGTTCATGCAGGTGTTGCAGGTTAGTTGCTGGATTATTGTTTCTGGCTGCTGGTGGACTAGGAAGTGTTTTTTGAAGCTCCCTATACTTACTGAGAGTTCCTACAGTGCTTTTGAGAGTGCTTTGGCAGGTACTGCCTTACGGTTCGGAAAGTTACAACCATGGTTGAACAACATTCCTGGCAACCATTGGTGGTCTGCTAGAACTCCCGCTGGGCATTGAGCATGACTGGGAGCATGCAGAGAGGCCACGCACAGCAGGTCAAGCTGCGAGGAGAGGGAGGATGAGGAGGCGCGTGGCACTGAGCAGGAGGCCGTCTCCAGTGAGGGCCTTCCAGGACTAATTCTCTTAGCTCAACATGAGCGAGGAACATTGCATCTGATGGCTGAGGTTCATGAAGGAGATGTGACCGAGATCTGTCAACTGGTGTGGCCACAACTGCAGCCTCAGAGCAGGGCAAGGACAGCATTGCCTGTGGCTGTGAAGGTCACCGTGGCGCTGAACTTCTACAGCTCAGGATCATTTCACGCGTCTGCTGGCGACATGTGCAACATTTTGCAGTATGCAGTGCACTACTGCATAAAGGAGGTCACAGACGCACTGTACAAGATGAGGAACAGGTTCATCACCTTCCCTCTTGACAGAGTCAAGCAGAACAAGCGAGCACAGGGGTTTGCTCGCATTGCTGGCTTCCCCATGGTGCAGGATGCCATTGACTGCACGCACATTGCCCTGCGTGCCCCGTATATCAACCGAAAAGGCTACCATTCCCTGAACGTGCAGCTGGTATGCGACCACATGCATCGAATCGTAGAGATCGATGCCCGCTACCCTGGGAGCAGTCACGACACCTTCGTTGTGCGGCAGTCCAATGTGCCAGCTATCCTTCAGCCATCTCAGCAAGTCAAAGGCTGGCTACTGGACAACAAGGGCTATCCCCTTATGCCGTGGCTCATAACTCTAGTCAGGAGTCCACGCACACGTGCACAGTAGGCCTACAAAATGAGGGCCATGCTGCCACATGTAACATCATGGAGCACACCATAGGCCACGTGAAACAACGCTTCCGCTGCCTGGACCGGTCTGGAGGAGCCCTCCAGTACTCCACTGAGTGGGTGGGAAGATGCATGCTGCACAACCTTGCCATCGTAAGGGACCAGCCCTTGTCACCGATGATCGGAGAGGACCCTGAGCCAGAGGTGGAGACTGAGGAGGATGAGGAGGAAGAGGCTGAGGAGGAGGAGCCGGAGGAGGAAGTGGAGGAAGACGTGAGGGTGCAACAGGGAAACACACGCCTTGTCTGCAAGGGCTCTGTGTGTTCGCCTGATCCATGCCCGCTATCAATAATGTCAACTACATCCCCTAACTCACCAACAGTCCTTCACTCCCCACCTGTCCACTCCCACATGAACATCAAATTGCCCTCCATCCGATTACACATTGTTTTCCCCCTCAATCGTACAAATAAAACCCACCACCAAATGCAAATTCAAAGTCACATTTATCAATTAACAAATCAAATTATGGAAACATAACAGAACTATTCACCCTTATGCATTCCCTTTGTGTCTGCTGCTCGTTGCCTTTACCTATCCTAGTTCTCCAACGAGGTGCATCCTCAGCGGCTGGAGCATGGGTGGTGGAAGGCTGCTGGCCTTCAGTGAAGGAGCGTGCAGATGGTCTTAGAGGATGACCTCGAGCAGCTCTGGGCCAGGAAGGCCTGGCTTCAGACTGCACCATCTTGGCATGGGCTGCAGCAGTCTGGCCTAGCTGGCTGATAGGCAACAACAAGGGCACTGGCGGGGTGGGAGCAGGAATGCTGTCGTCCTGAGAGAGGACAACAGGTCCGACTGCCATAGCGCCACTGCCACTCTCCCGGGGCGGTGCTTCAGCAATCCTGGTGATCAGCTGGAGAACAGATTGCTGGACTGCTGTTACGCCCTGGAAGCCCCGTTCCACAGTGGCCCCCAGAGCCATGATAGCAGCAGTCTGAGCTTCCATTGCAGCTGTCTGAGCAGCAACCGTAGCTTGCAGACCTTTGATGACACTGGTCTGTGCTGCAATGGAAGCCACGACATTGGCCATCAGACGCTGCGTCATGGTGGGTTCCACAGGGTGTGCTGATGGAAAGGATGGGCTCCAAGATCTGCGCAAAGCTCTGTGCCAAGTTGGAGCTGGACTCCTTCGTGCCCCTCGGCATTGTGCGCAGGCTTTCTGGCAGGTTTTCCAGTGCCCCAAGCATTTGGTGGTGTACGCCCATTGGCTGTCTTGTGTAGCCTGGCCCATCGAAGTCTTCAACTGACTCCTCTGCAGCAGGACTAGTGAGCACCTCTCCCTCCGGTGAGCTGACACCTGTGGTATCCGTTCCCCCCGCCCCAGCTCCTGCGCACTTGTGCTCAGTGTCTCACCACGTGCCGATCCCTCCTCTAGCCTAGCCTCTAAAGTGTCAGTTTCTGAGCTGGTGGATGTGAGTCTAAGGTCGAGTGATGATGTGCCTTCAGTCCCTGTCCTCCTCCTCCTCCTCTTTGGACAGTGCCGCCACGTGTTCTTGGGTATTAATGACAAAGGGAAACAGGTTGAGTTGTGGAATGGGGAGAGGAACAAGTAAGACGTGCGTGCCGACAGCATCTGCAGCACGTAAGTCAGAAAAGATTATGGGAGGAGGGGGATGTGGGAAACGAGAAGGAGCATTAGATATGCAGAGTCCCCCTTCATCGGGACCTCCAGCGCGGCACGAAGTCACGGCTGCAGTGACGGCCTGGCCAATGATCCGAAGCACAGTATCCTCCAAGGGGATGAGGACGTGTAGGCGTGCCTGTCCTCCCCCAGGTCTTTGCGGCTGCCGGCTGGTATGCGCCACCTTCTTCTGAAAGACAGAGGGCAATGTGTCAGTGAGTATCCTGCAAGGTGTCTGGGTGATGTGTCTGTCATGGTCGAATAGCTGCCAGTGTGTGTGACCTGTGAGTGGAGGTTGTGTGGCCTGCAACTGTGGTACTATGTGTGGGTGAGATGCAGCATGCTGAGTGCAGCATTGTATGCGGATGGGCAGTGTTTGTTGGTGGGTGGGTGACAGGGAGTGTGATGCATGGAGCAGTGGTGCAGTTGGTTGGATGTGCCACTTGACACTTGCATTCACTCACCTTGACCACTCGTGTCAAATCATTGAACATCTCTCGGCACTGCACCCACGTACGTGGTGCATTGCTCCTGGCATTGACTTCCTGGGCCACAGCGTGCCAATGCCTGCGGAGCTGGATCTGGAAGGTCTCTTGCCACCCTGTGGGTACATGTTGGTCCGCCTTTCATCCACCACCTCCATCAGGGCCTCCAATGCATCATTCGGAGAAGCGTGGGGCCCTCTCTCGTGCCGGTCCTGCATCCTTCCGGCCATCTTTCGCTCCTCTTGGTGGACTGTGCGTGTCCCATTTAAAATGTGCACCTGCACCTTTAAGAGGTGCAGGTTGCCGATGACGTGTGCTGAGCACGCCCCATTTCGAGCTTCCTTATTCACAGCGAATGAGGAAGTCCGAAATGGTAAGTAGCAGGCAGCTAGAAATTCACGTGCTGCCTGCGTAGGAGCAATCGGGTGCGGGTAAATAGCAGATCGTGCTACCCACGCTTGATAATAGGCCTTATCGAATTTTTTTTCCCCCCCCATAATGTTTATAGTTGTAAACTATATTTGCATAGAGCAACACAACTAGAAAGTCAATGCAGTTCTTGAGACTTTCTCCTGGATATTCAGGTTTTTCCCCTCACCTTTGTATTGGAATTTAAATTCTTAGTATATACACTATTCTGTGGTGTGTGCATTGACTTCACTAATCAGTACCACTGCATTAGTCCCTATAGAGTATTCATGGTGATGTTGGTTGCTATTAGAATCATAGAGCACAGAAGGAGACCATTCGCCCAGCCTGCCTTTGCCAGCTCTTTGAAGGAGCTATTCAGTTTGTTCTACTCTGCTGCGCTTTCCCCATAGCCATGCAAATTTTTCCTTTTCAAGTATTTATCCAATTCCCTTTTGAAGGTTACTGTTGAATCTACTTCCACCACCCCATTAGAACTTGCTGCATTAAAAAAAATCTCCTAATTTCCCCTCTGGTTCTTTTGCCAATCACCTTAAATCTTTGTCTTCTGGTTACTGACCCTCCTGGAAACAGTTTCTCCCTATATACTTTACCAAAACCCCTCATAATTTTAAGCACGTCTATTAAATTTCCTCTTAACCTTCTCTGCTCTAAGGCAAGTGCCGGGAGTCTCAGTCGGCTGCACTTCTAGCAGTGGAGCAGGGACTGCAGTATTTTGGGTCTTCAATCTCTAATGTTGTAGTCTTGAGTGAAATAATGGAATGAAAATATCTCTGGATTAGGCTGATGTATTTAAGTGTGAATATGTTATAAAGAGGAAATGGTTTACTACAATTTAGTTAATTTTCAGTGTTTAAGTCAGGTATGAAGTTACC
This sequence comes from Heptranchias perlo, assembly GCF_035084215.1. Classification (NCBI taxonomy): domain Eukaryota; kingdom Metazoa; phylum Chordata; class Chondrichthyes; order Hexanchiformes; family Hexanchidae; genus Heptranchias; species Heptranchias perlo. Next base: position 46,764,145 of record NC_090338.1, read on the forward strand.
CAGAATTGACTGCATTGCTGGAAGTTGTATCAATCACATTATAACTGCCCTAGATTCCACCAGAATTTATAACTTGGCAGAATGTATTTCCTATATACTATTTTGTTTTCCTATTCCTCATCTGTTTCATGAATTGTTTTATTCAGAAATCAGCAGTTGTGATTTGTTGTGGATAGCATAGAAGATGAAAACATAGCAGTCTAAATATAGGTTAATGTCCCACTGGAGCCATTTTGATTAAAATTCTGTACAATACAGGTTTCTGGCAGAATGATGGTTGAAAGCTGATGTGTATACTAAACTTAATCTCAGTACAGGCTGCTCCTAAAACCTAATCTGATGAAAAGTTTGTTCTATGTAATAGACTTTCCATCATTCATTTGATGGCACTCATTCTTCTTAGGAGGAAGTTATATTAATGGACATTCCCCCTCCCTTTTTATACAGAGCATCCCAGGAACTTAAGGTGACTTTGTGACCCATATGCCAAATTTTAACACTAATCTTTTAAAAAAATTTACATTTGTAGTGTTTGCCGTGTAATTAACATTTAATCGCCGAAGAACAATTTTCTCCTATCCTATGGGAGTTTAGTTCAATGTGAGCGCACTCACACTATAACAGTAGCATTGATGTGAAGCAATTTTGTTTTGTACCAGTATTGCACTCATTGTGTAAATGAGGCCAGAATCCACAGTCTGGGCCCAACTTCGGACCCCAGAACAGAAAGGAGTGAGACTCCTGGAGTAGGTAGTCTCACTCCACTTTGCTTTGGAGTCAGCTTGGGCTTTAGAATCTCATTTACGTTGTATGAAGTTGGCGTTAGTGTAGACCTGAAACAGCTTCACACCAATGGTAAACTTATGGTGTGATTGCATCGTACTAATAATGGAAATGATAAGCTTTTCTTGGAAAATCCGAATGCTCTTCCTCCCTCTTCTCAAGTTTCCTTCTCTTTTCTCACACTCCATTTGTTAAAATCAGTGACTTCTTGCTGTGCAACTCTCCGGTGCCTTGTCCAAGTGGGCATTCTCTACATGTGAGCCTAAAAACTGAATGTTTGTAGGCTATTTGACCACAAGAGCTTGAAACTGTCCTCACCCCAACATCCATACATATGTATTTTCAACAGGGAAAGTTTACAAGAGTGAAAATCGCGGCTGATTTTTCTGATTCACCGGTCTGCCAAGCATAGACTCCATACCATTCATCTTTAATAAAATTTAATGATAAAACAGTATGGCTCTTTTAACACCCACCAAATTTTTATGTAAAATTTCTGGCATACTGCTTTAAGAGAAGGTCTGAGTGTACAACAGTTTGCCGCATTGTGACTGGTTATGAACTCTAGAACAAACTTGTAGAGCATTGTCCATATGGATTGAAATAAAAGATAAGATGGGATCGATCATGCTAATAGGGGTATACTACACACCACCTAATAGCAGAAAGGAGGTGGAGGAAGAAATATGTAAACAAATATGTGAAATGAGTAAAGGACATAGAACAATAATCATGGGAGATTTTAAGTATTCCCAAATAAACTGGCAAGAAGAGGTAGGAAAAGGAGAACTGGGAATGTAGTTTTTACAATGTGTGCAAGACTCCTTTTTTATCCTGCATGTAAAAAGCCCAACAAGAGAGGAAGCAATGCTGGATCTAGTAATGGGAAATGAACCAGAACAGATAAGAAAAATAAGCATAGGGGAATATCTCGGCATTTGTGATCACATGATAAGGTTTAAGATAAAGATTGAGAAGGACACAAGTAAGACAAAGTCCAGAGCAATAAATAGGAAAAAAGCTGATCTTCAGGGGATGAGAATGGAACTAAGGAAAATAAACTGGAAATATTTATGATAAACAAAGAAATAGAACAGCAGTGGGAAACATTTAAAATGGTGATCAATAGAGTCCAGGAGAAATATATCCCACTAAAAAGCAAGAACAAACTATCCAGTAATGATATACCATGGATGAATAAAGAAATAAGGGCAAAATTGATACTAAGGAAAAAGGCATACTCTAAGGACATAGACAACAAAGGAGAGGATGACAAAAGGGAATATGAAAAGGTTAGGAAAGAAGATAGGAAGGCGAAGAGAAACTACGAAATTAAATTATCAAGGAATATCAAAAGAAATAGTAAAGTATTCTACAGACACACAAATAACAAAAGAAAAAATCAGGATAGGGATAGGGCTACTAAGGGATACACATGGTAAACTCAGAGGTAATGAAAGCAAAATGGCAGAAATATTAAATAATTACTTTGCCTCAGTATTTACCAGTGAGACTAACATGGTGGGCATGACATTACACGAAGAGATCAAAAAAGATATAAAGACATTTAAGATAGAAAGGGGGGAGGTAATTGATAGGGGTAGACGGGTAATGCAGTAGATGTAATACATTTGGATTTTCAAAAGGCCTTCGATAAGGTACCGTATAGTAGACTCGTGCTAAGAGCAGGGCATATGGAGTCAGGGACAAGTAGCAGAATGAATAGCAAGCTGGCTACAAAACAGAAAACAGAGAGTAGGGGTTAAAGATAGTTACTCAGACTGGCAAAAGATGGGAAGTGGTGTTTCACAAGCATCGTTGCTGGGACCAATGTTGTTCACCATTTACATTAACGATTTGGACTCAGGAATCGGAAGTACAATTTCAAAATTTGTGGATGACACCAAATTGGGGATGTAGTTAATATCGAGAGGACTGTGACAAAATACAGAAAGACATTAATAAACTTGCAGAATGGCTGTGTAATTGGCAAATGCATTTCAATGTAGATAAATGTGAGGTATTACATTTTGGTAGGAAGAATAAGTGGGGGCCACATACTGCTTGGATAATAAGAGTCTAAATCGGGTAGAGGAGCAGAGGGAACTGGGAGTATAGATACACAAATCACTAAAAGTAGCGACGCAGGTTAATAAGCCCATAAAAAAAGCAAACCAAGCACTGGGGTTAAGAATTAAGAGCAGGAATAGACCATTTGGCCCCTTGAGCCTGCTCTGCCATTTGATAAGATCATGGCTGATCTGATTGCGATCTCAACCCTACTTTCCTGTCTACCTACCATAACCTTTGACTCCCTTGTTAATCAGGAATCTATCTAACTCAGCCTTGATACGAACATATGAATTAAAATCATTTCTAGAGGGATAGAATTGGAAAGCAGAGAAGTTATGTTAAACTTGTTTAGAACCTTGGTTAGACCACACTTGGAATACTGTGAACAGTTCTGGTCTCTATATTATAAAAAGAATACTTGGAAACACTGGAGAAGGTGCAAAAAAGATTTACTAGAATGATACCAGAACTGAAAGCTTATACCTATCAGGAAAGATTGAGCAGGCTGGGATTCTGTTCTCTCGAAAAGTGAGGGGTGACCTGATAGAGGTCTTTAAGATTATGAAAAGGTTTGATAGGGCAGACATAGAGAAGATGTTTCCACTTGCGCAGGAGACCAGAACTATGGGCCATAAATATTAGATCGTCACTAATAAATCCAATAGGGAACTCAGGAGAAACATCTTTACTCAGAGAGTGGTTAGAATGTGGAATTCGCTAGCAGAAGGAGTAGTTGAGCCGACTAACATAGATGCATTTGAGGGGAAGCTAGATAAACACACGAGGGAGAAAGGAATAGAAGTGTATGCTGATAGGGTTAGATGAAGTAGGGAGGGAGGAGGCTAGACCTGTTGGGCCAAATGACCTCGTTCTGTTCTGTGTAATTCCTATCTCTGTCACCTCCTCCAGCCCGACAACCTTCTGAGATCTCTGCGCTCCTCCAATCCTTGCCTCTTGCGCATCCCTGATTTTAATCGCTCCACCATTAGCGGCCATACCTTCAGCTGCTTAGGCCCGAAGCTCTGGAATTCCCTCCCCGAACCTGTCCGCCTCTCTAGCTCTCTCTCCTCCTATAAGACGCTCCTTAAAACCTACCTCTTTGACCAAGCTTTTTGTCACCTGTCCTAATACCTCCTTATGTGGCTTGTGTCAAATTTTGTTTGCTAATGTTCCTATGAAGCGCCTTGGGACGCTTTATTACGTTAAAGGTGCTTTATAAATGCACGTTGTTGTTGTTGTTGTGATTGTCACAATAAGTTATGCAGACTTGTGAAGCATTTGGGTCATTGTTGATTCATACCATAATCGTTACCTAAAGCACATGATACTGTGATAATTGGAAAGCATTAGCCAGTACTGACAGACACCAATGCCATTACATCTCTAAAAGGTGTTAATAATTAGCTTCCTATATTCTGCCAATGTTGCTGATTCATTTCTACATCTACTACATAATTCTATGTTCATTGTGTACTTTGGCACTATTCCTGCTGCTGATTAAATATTACTTGGATAATTTGCACGGATTTCTAATGCACTTTTGTGTTGGCAGTGGATTCCAGTGTGCATCAGGGAAGAAGTTGTTGGCACAGCGGAGGACAATTGCTGCAACTATTCCCAATCAGAACAAAAACAAATGCATGGATTTTGTTTATGAACAGTGTTAATTTTCTGATCTTTTATTCAATATGCACCACTGTTACTCCGTGGAGGAATATTATATTGTGCAGACAGTAGCAGCATTTGATGCCTGTTAAATTAATAAAAATGATGAATTGTGTGCTACATAATCCTGTCTCTCCCCCATCCTTTATGTTACATTACAAAAGAGAATCTTTCAGGAAAAACGTGGAAAAAGCCATCCAGTTTGAGTTGTTGAAAAACTTTTCAATGCACTGTAAGTAAGACAGAATTTAACCTCCAGTGTGCAACCAAATACATAAAGCAAGAATTTATATTAGTCCAGTGGTATGCCTAATATAGTCTAATGTTACTTGCAGCCGACTTCCATTTCATCTGTGGCTTTCAATAAAGTTGCTGCTCCATGTGCCTCTCGGCCTCTATTCATGACCTGCCACACTGGGAAATGTTGCCAAAGCTGGGATTCAGCACTCCTCTGTCCATTGGGAGAAAGTGAAGAAATATCATTAGGAGATAGAGGTAGCTTGTGCATGAGTAGATCTATGGTAGGCTCTAGCGGTGGGATAGGAGGAAGGATTATTATAACACCAATAAAACTATCAGTTCTTGAGTTGTCTTCCGTTTTTCCCTTCCTACAGGGAAGTGTGTGGCTTCCATTTAGCAACTGCCCAGGTTGAAACTGCAACAAAAAGAAGAAATGGTTGCAGGGAGGGGGAACTCTGATGTACATCATCCTGTCATTCAACATCCTAAATGGCGCACCGGTCTCACGTGTGCCCATCTCTTTGCCAAAGCCACTTACACGAGCAGCAGGATTAAACATTGGATGATGATAGTAGTGTCTTTTCTGCCTGCCCCTGCACTGTTACCTCTGAAGTCCTCTTAAGGATTTATTTTTTGCCCCCTCCTCTTCCTGATCGTCAAGTTGCCCCTTGGCGACATCATCTGAAGACGTGGGGTCAGCTTCTACATGTACAATGATGACAAAGAAGTTTGCAACCATCTTCAGCCAGAAGTGCCGAGTAGATGATCCATCTCGGCCGCCTCCCGATATCCCCACCATCACAGAAGCCAGTCTTCAGCCAATTCGATTCACTCCTCGTGATATCAAGAAGCAGCTGATTGCACTGGATACAGCAAAGGCTATGGGCCCAGAAAACATCGCGGCTGTAGTGCTGAAGTCTTGTGCCCCAGAACTAGCTGTGCCTCTAGCCAAGCTGCTCCAGTACAGCTACAACACTGGCATCTACCCGACAATGTGGAAAATTGCCCAGGTATGCCCTGATCACAAAGAGCAGGACAAATCCAATCCGGCCAATTACCGCCCCATCAGTCTACTCTCGATCATCAGCAAAGTGATGGAAGGTGTCGTCGACAGTGCTATCAAGCGGCACTTACTCACCAATAACCTGCTCACCGATGCTCAGTTTGGGTTCCGCCAGGACCACTCGGCTCCAGACCTCATTACAGCCTTGGTCCAAACATGGACAAAAGAGCTGAATTCCAGAGGTGAGGTGAGAGTGACTGCCCTTGACATCAAGGCAGCATTTGACCAAGTGTGGCACCAAGGAGCCCTAGTAAAATTGAAGTCAATGGGAATGAGGGGGAAAACTCTCCAGTGGCTGGAGTCGTACCTAACACAAAGGAAGATGGTAGTGGTTGTTGGTGGCCAATCATCTCAGCCCCAGGACATTGCTACAGGAGTTCCTCAAGGCAGTGTCCCAGGCCCAACCATCTTCAGCTGCTTCATCAATGACCTTCCCTCCATCATAAGGTCAGAAATGGGGATGTTCACTGATGACTGCACAGTGTTCAGTTCCATTCGCAACCCCTCAGATAATGAAGCAGTCCGAGCCTGCAGCAAGACCTGGACAACATCCAGGCTTGGGCTCATAAGTGGCAAGTAACATTCGCGCCAGAAAAGTGCCAGGCAATGACCATTTCCAACAAGAGAGAGTTTAACCACCCCCCCCTTGACATTCAACGGCATTACCATCGCCGAATCCCCCACCATCAACATCCTTGGGGTCACCATTGAGCAGAAACTTAACTGGACCAGCCATATAAATACTGTGGCTACAAGAGCAGGCCAGAAGCTGGGTATCTGCAGCGAGTGCCTCACCTCCTGACTCCCCAAAGCCTTTCCACCATCTACAAGGCACAAGTCAGGAGTGTGATGGAATACTCTCCACTTGCCTGGATGAGTGCAGCTCCAACAACACTCAAGAAGCTCGACACCATCCAGGACAAAGCAACCCACTTGATTGGCACCCCATCCACCACCCTAAACATTCACTCCCTTCACCGCCGCCGCACAATGGTTGCAGTATGTACCATCGACAGGATGCACTGCAGCAACTCGCCAAGGCTTCTTCGACAGCATCTCCCAAACCCGCGACCTCTACCACCTAGAAGGACAAGAGCAGCAGGTACATAGGAACAACACCACCTGCACGTTCCTCTCAAAGTCACACACCATCCCGACTTGGAAATATATCGCCGTTCCTTCATTGTCGCTGGGTCAAAATCCTGGAACTCCCTTCCTAACAGCACTGTGGGAGAACCTTCACCACACGCACTGCAGCGGTTCAAGCAGGCGGCTCGCCACCACCTTCTCAAGGGCAATTAGGGTTCGGCAATAAAAGCCGGCCTCGCCAGCGACGCCCGCATCCCATGAACGAATAAAAAAAAACACCCAGCTCTGTCTTTCCACTATGGCTCTGGACCTCTCTACTACCCCTGTACTGTCAGACTGCTTGTTTGACATCTAGTCCTAGATGAGCTGCAATTCTCCAGTTAAACGGCCCCTACCACAAACTCCATATCCTTTTCACCAATTACAGCCCCCTCCCCAGCCACAGTCTGAGGTTGAACCAGACTGTTGGTAACCTTGGCATCCTATTCAACCACGAGCTGAGCTTCTGACCGTACATCTTCTCCATCACAAATTCATCTACTTCTTCCTATCATTGCCTGCATCTCCTGCCTCAGCCTATCTGTTGTTGAAACTCTCATCCATGCCTTTGTCACCTCCAGGTTCGTCTATTCCAATGTTCTGTTGGTTCTCTTCCCATCATCCACGCTCTGTAAACTGCAGCTCACTCAAAATTCCGCTGCCCAGATCCTATCCCGCACCAATTCACATTCACGTATCACGCCTGTCCCTTGCTGGATCTACATTTGCTCTCGGTCCTACAGTGCCTCCAATTTAACATTCTGATTGTCATGTTTAAAACCCTTCATGGTTTTGCCCCTCCCTATCTTTGTAACTATGCTAACTATGCCACCAGGAGGAGTTGTGGGTACTTGCTATCCACCTGGGAAAGGCTCAAACTCAAACTTGTCAGTTGTCTAACAACCAGTTAGAGACTATTCTTCTTGGGGGAGGAGGGTAAGCGGGATCTCTTTGGGGTTGCATTGACTCCAAGATGACACAGCTGGTGATGGAATATTGGAACCAAGTTGATCCTGTGAGCCAGTCAGGCTTCCAGTACACCAGGCCATATTGTGGATTGCCCAGGCAACCCGGCTCATTGATGAAACCTGGAGGCGTAGATCTGTAACTAGATAACTGTACAACCCGATGCCCTAATGGGCATGATGGTCCTATGTGGACAAGCAGCGGAAAGCTTACTGGTGCTCTGTACTCTTACACATGTGGGAAAAGGAGGTCACATAGGCTTGACTTTTGCTGATCTGTATGTAAGTTCTCTGGTCCTGTGTTTACTGATGGGGAGCAGGTGTACATTCCATATTAAGCAAACAGAAATTCTACTTGTGTTAAGTTCTGTGTATCTTGGTTTAGAGATTCTTAAGCGTTGTGATGGCCTTCCACTCATGTCGAACATCTGGCTTACCAAACAAAAAATGTCATATTAGAAATCTGGAGTTCAATTTTAGGGGGACTGTTGGTGCAGATCCATAGTCCCATCACTGGAGCATTCCGAAGACTGACCCACAATGAAAAGTTAGTAACACTTGTTAGTCCAAAGCATGTTCATAGCTGTTAAACAGTGTTGAGTACGATTATAATTGGATTACCTCCATTATGACCATGTTTACTCCATCATATGAAGTAACTAAAATACTATGTGTGGAAAACCACAGTGCTCGGCTGTGATTGTCCTGGGGAGCAAATATTAATACTAACAACTGTCACTGTCTGAGCACTATTTTAGAATAACCGGACCTTTGAATTCCTGATTTTTGTATTTGAAATCTTTGATATGAGGCAAAATTAGCATGCATTTAACATTACACTAGAGAATCATTATTGTTTTATTGTGAAATAGCTGTTGTTGGGTATTTCTGCTACAAATTACAGTAGAAGGAAAAAAAGATTATTATAGACAGAATAAACACTATGGGCCCGATATTACCATGGCGGCGGGATCGCGGCGGGAGGTCGATTGGGCACGTGGGTAACGCTCCCGGTGAAATCAGTCTGCCCCGCACGCAATCGCAGGCTGATTGGATCCTCTTGTTCCGGGTTCCCCGCTGCTAAGCTGCGCGGCGGGCGGACTGTGCATGCGCAGTGAGGTCTGTCAGCTGGAGGAGCTCTATTTAAAGGGGCAGTCCTCCACTGGCTGATGCTGCAAGAAATAGGAAAAATGACAGCATGGAGCAGCCCAGGGGGAAGGCTGCTCCCAGGTTTAATGATGCCTCACTCCAGCTCTTATTGGATGGGGTGAGGAGGAGGGGGAGGACAGAGCGGGAGGAAGTGGCCTCCTTCTGCCACCAAGAAGGCCTGACTCGAGGTGGCAGAGGAGGTCACCTGCACCACCAACATATCGCGCACCTGCATACAGTGCAGGAGGCGCTGCAATGACCGAAGTAGGTCAGCCAAAGTGAGTACACTTACTCATTCCCCTAGACTCCGTCTGCCACATCACTGCCTCCACCCCACATCTCCTTCTGCACTGCCAACACTACTCTGTCACATCACCCCTCACACCCACTCAAAGCTTATCCTCATCTTACCTGCACTTACTCACCTTGCCAGTACTCATCCCGCCACTACCACTCAATCCAATCCTCATACAATCTCATGGCTCTATCTCATACTCACCCTCTCATGCATCTCTTTCACAGTCAGCTGCACTCTACCTGCCACTACCTGTGCTGCAGCCACAGGGCATGCATCACATATGTGCAGTAGGCAGCGTAAGGCAAACGTGTCGTGAGCATGAAGGAGATGCACAAGGGTGTTTGAGGGTTTGTCATGGTTTTTACTTATATTGAATTTCTGAGCAACTCACATTATATTGGCACCACTACTGCCACGTCTTTGCGAATCTTGTCTGGTTTGTGCAATAATGCCCTTTCCTGAGGATCACTATGAAGACCCACAACTGATGCCACCCATTGTGTCACTGCAGAGTGGGTGTAGGTGTATTTGCAGGGCTCTTTTGTGCAGACGACTGAGAGACGTCGGCGATGTCCCCGGTGGCACCCTGGAAGAATGCAGAGGAGAAGTTGTTGAGGGCAGTGGTGACTTTGACAGCGACAGGTAAGAAGATGGTGCTCGGGCCAGCCGGGAGCAGCTCGGCATGAAGGAGGCTGCAGATGTCCACGACTACATGTCGAGTGACTCTGAGCCTCCGTGTACACTGCTGCTCAGAGAGGTCCAGTAAGCTGAGCCTCGGTCTGTGGACCCTGCGGCGAGGGTAGTGCCCTCTGCGACGCATCTCTCTCTGCGGTTGCCTTCCCTCCTGCTGTACAGGTGAATGTGTCACAGCACTGTGTTGTGGAGCTCCACGTGTCAGAGGTGGACGGCGTGGCCGGCGAGGCTGGTGATGCTGTTCGCCCTCCGAGGAGGTCATGACTGCAGCTACGGCGGCCCCCATCCGGAAGATGTACATTTGAGGGGGTCCGCAAGGTAGGTACATGTGTCTGGACACTGGGGAAGTGTGCAAGTTGGTGAATTTTATTGTTAGGAGGAGGGTGGCGGAGGCTAAACTTTGTCCAAAGTGACAGAGTGGCCTCCTGGAATGAGTGAGGGTCTCCCCCCCCCCCCCCCCCCCCCACCTGTCAAGTGGACCTTTGCAGCTGCCACAGGCTGATGGCTGCAAAATGTCCATTTGAACTGGGAGTGTTTCCCCCAGTACGGGAAACAGTCCCAGTTGTTTGCAAAATCCCAACCCGCCCCGGGAGTCCCCGATTTTCGTAGACCCCTCGCCAGGAATGCACCTGATCGCGGGTGCTAAAATCGAGCCCTATAACATAGTTGCCTTGCAAAATTCTGTAGGGTTCTGCAAACATGACTGATGTTTGGCGACAGTTTACACTTTAAAATGTAGCACTTTGCAGCTGATATCGGTATGATTTCTGAGTAGAACATTTCTAGTGCAGCATTTGGTGTATTTCCAATATCTGTTGTGCAATGTCAATCAAGACTGCTGCAGATTGGAGATTCAGGGAAATGACATCACGCAGCATTGCAGAAAAACCTTGGACACTGTCTGAGGAATAAATCTTTTAGTGCTTATCTGGAATATTGTGCCATAAAATGTCAATGCAAAGATTGTTAAATGGTTGTAATCCAAATATTGAATTATGATAAAAAGACATTAACTTAAATAACTAATGCATTTTTTAACTTCCATATCTATGTTTGATAAATGTTTTTTTCTGACAGTGTGCATTCAAAGGCTCATTGGTCCTTTGAAATATTCAGAGTGTTTAATCAGTGGTAACATGAACTCCAGTGAAAGTTTGTTAATCAGTCATCAGTGTTTTATAACATTATAATGTAAGGATCTAGTGCAAAAGGGTAAATTAATCAGCAAATAAGCTTGAGCTTTAACCATGTATGCTTGTTCAGATTACTCTATTTTCTGGGAAAGATATGTTCTCAGAGAATATCGACAGCAATAAAAGCCTTTCTCAGAAATATTTAGTGCACTATGGAATGGAGAATAAGAGATGGGTGGCAGTGTGCCACCTAAATTATAACACACTTGTTACAAGGTAGTAAGGTAGATACAAGGTAGGGGCCGTATGGCCTACTCCTGCTCCTATTTCTTCCTTATGTAACATATTGAGGGGTTGCAATAACATCAGAGTTGCTTGAGGGAGGTTTATTAGTCTCTGAATTTTGAGATGTGTTTCTGCCTTGAAACACAATCTGTACCTTGTATGCTACACAGAAATGCAATAATTTATTGTCATCTTTGTTTGTTGCTTGAAAGTTGTAGTTGGTGAGATTCTACCCTGTGATTGCACAAGCAGTGAAATTGGGATTTATTTTATTTTACAACCAAGGAAGTAGTTTTGAAGTGTAGTCGCTGTTGTAATGTAGGGAATGAAGGTTAGCCTTATAGTGATGTTATGACCGAAGCATACCTGTCAGTTGTACTGCAGTCTATCAGGAATTGATTGAAATTCAGTGAAAGTGCTAGCTACCCTGGGGCTTGTTCCAGTATAAATGACTCAAAGCCCACTGTGTAATGGACATAATGCTGCATGTTTCTTTCGGTTCATCAGATAATAATCATTTCATTACACTGCAAGCAGGAGTAATGCTTTTAATCTGACAGTCTTTACACTACTTAACCAAAGCTAAAGGTAAACATTCCACAGTGGTCTACTGATCTGTATTATGTAAATGTCGTGGATCAGTTATTTAATACAGGATTTCTCCAGTTAGATTATGTGAAGACCCCAACAGAATGACTGAGTGATAGACACAGTCAATCATTCTTGCAGTTGACAAAAGTCTATAGAAGTAAAACAATTTCCCTAATTTGGCAGTTTATTTTACATATGAATATAGGAACAGGAGTAGGCCATTCAGCCCTTGAGCCTGCTCCGCCATTCTATTACATCATGGCTGATCTGTACCTCAACTCCATTTACCCATCTCTGCTCCTTATCCCTTGATACATTACCTAACAAAAATGTATCTATCTCAGTCTTGAAAATTTCAATTGACCCAGCATTAACAGCCTTTTGGAGGAGAGAGTTCCAGAATTCCACTATTCTTTGTGTGATTTTACTCCTAAAAAGCCTTGCGCTAATTTTAAGATTATGCCCTCTTGTTCTGGATTTCCCCACCAGAAGAAATAGTTTCTCTGTACCTACCCTATCAAATCTCTTTGTCATTTTAAAGACCTCAATTAGATCATCACTCAACCATCTATACTCATGGGAATCCAAATCATGTTTATGCAACCTGTCCTCATAATTTAACCCTTTTAGACCTAGTATCATTTTGGTGAATCTGTGCTGTACCCCCTCCAAGGCCAATTTATCTTTCCTGAGGTGCGGTGCCCAAAACTGTTCACAGTATTCCAGATTGGGCCTGATCAAGGCTTTGTACAAGTGAAGTGTATTCCAACCCCCTTGAGATAAAGGTAGACTTTTGAAAACCGTGCACTAGCTTTTAGTTAGTTGTTTCCAACATTACAACAGTGACTACACTTCAAAAGTACTTCATTGGCTGTAAAGCACTTTGGGACATCATGAGGTCATGAAAGGCACGATATAAATGCAAATCTTTCTTTTTTGTATATATGGACACCTAAATCCCTTTGCTTCTCCACAGCCCCATGTCTCTCCCCATTAAGAAAATATTCCAATTTTTCTTTCTCATATCCAAAGTACTCCCCATTAAGACAGTATTCCGATTTGTCTTTCTCATGTCCAGAGTAGATAACATTATACTTCCCCATGTTGTCATAGTTTTTCCCACTCACTAAGTCTGTCTATGTCCCTTTGTAACTTTTTACTCTTATCGCACAACTTACTATGTCTCCTGACTTAGTGTCATCTGCAAACTTGGATATACTACCCTCTATTCCTTCATCCAAGTAATTAATATATATGGTTCCAGTGTCCCAGGAATCTGAAATGATCCCCTCGACAATATCTTTCCTGCCACAAGTTGACAATCCGATAATAGCAGATAGCAGCTTTGTTCTCCACTGGATCAGTTAGAAAGCGGGTGTGCATTTGTGGGAAAACACAACTTAACTGTCTACTTTGTTCCCTTGGTGGCATTTATGGCTCATTATATGACAATGTTGCATCTGAAGGCAACACAGTAATATAGCATAGTGGTTATGTTACTGGACCAGTAATCCAGAGGCCAAGACTAAAATCCAGAGTCATGAGTTCAAATCCTGCCACGGCAGCTGGCGAATTTAAATTCAATTAATTAATTAAATTCAATTAATTAAATAAAAATCTGGAATTAAAATATCGGATTGTCGTAAAAACCCATCTGGTTCACTAAGTCCTTTAGGGAAGGAAACCTGCCGTCCTTACCCGGTCTGGCCTATATGTAACTCCAGACCCACAGCAATGTGGTTGATTCTTAATTGCCCTCTGAAATGGCCGAGCAAGCCACTCAGTTGTAAAATCTCGCTCTGAAAAGTCATAATAAGAATAAAACCGGACGGACCACCCGGGATCGGACCACTAGGCACCGGACACGACAACGGCAAAACACCAAGCCCAGTCGACCCTGCAAGCTCCTCCTTACTAACATCTGGGGAATTGTGCCAAAATTGGGAGAGCTGTCCCACAGACTAGTCAAGCAACAGCCTGACATAGCCGTACTTACAGAATCATATCTTTCAGCCAACGTCCCAGACTCTTCCATCACCATCCCTGGGAATGTCCTGTCCCACCGGCAGGACAGACCCACCAGAGGTGGCGGTACAGTGATATACAGTCAGGAGGGAGTGGCCCTGGGAGTCCTCAACATTGACTCTGGACCCCATGAAATCTCATGGCATCAGGTCAAACATGGGCAAGGAAACCTCCTGCTGATTACCACCTACTGTCCTCCCTCAGCTGATGAATCAGTCCTCCTCCATGTTGAGCACCACTTGGAGGAAGCACTGAGGGGAGCAAGGGCACAAAATGTACTCTGGGTGGGGGACTTCAATGTCCATCACCAAGAGTGGCTCGGTAGCACCACTACTGACCGAGCTGGCCGAGTCCTGAAGGACATAGCTGCTAGACTGGGCCTGTGGCAGGTGGTGAGCGAACTAACACGAGGGAAAAACTTACTTGACCTCGTCCTCACCAATCTACCTGTCGCAAATGCATCTGTCCATAACAGTATTGGTAGGAGTGACCACCGCACAGTCCTCGTGGAGATGAAGTCCCGTCTTCGCACTGAGGACACCATCCAACGTGTTGTGTGGCACTACCACCGTGCTAAATGGGATAGATTCAGAATTGATCCAGCAGCTCAAAACTGGGCATCCATGAGGTGCTGTGGGCCATCAGCAGCAACAGAATTGTATTCCAGCACAATCTGTAACCTCATGGCCCGGCATATTCCTCACTCTACCAGTTACCAACAAGCCAGGGGATCAACCCTGGTTCAATGAGGAGTGTAGAAGAGCATGCCAGGAGCAGCACCAGGCGTACCTAAAAATGAGGTGCCAACCTGGTGAAGCTACAACTCAGGACGACATGCATGCTAAACAGCGGAAGCAACATGCTATAGACAGAGCTAAGCGATTCCACAACCAACGGATCAGATCAAAGCTCTGCAGTCCTGCCACATCCAGTCGTGAATGGTGGTGGACAATTAAACAACTAACGGGAGGAGGAGGCTCTGCAAACATCCCCATCCTCAATGATGGCGGAGTCCAGCACGTGAGTGCCAAAGACAAGGCTGAAGCGTTTGCAACCATCTTCAGCCAGAAGTGCCGAGTGGATGATCCATCTCAGCCTCCTCCCGATATCCCCACCATCACGGAAGCCAGTCTTCAGCCAATTTGATTCACTCCACGTGATATCAAGAAACGGCTGAGTGAACTGGATACAGCAAAGGCTATGGGCCCCGACAACATCCCAGCTGTAGTGCTGAAGACTTGTGCTCCAGAACTAGCTGCGCCTCTAGCCAAGCTGTTCCAGTACAGCTACAACACTGGCATCTACCCGACAATGTGGAAAATTGCCCAGGTATGTCCTGTCCACAAAAAGCAGGACAAATCCAATCCGGCCAATTACCGCCCCATCAGTCTACTCTCAATCATCAGCAAAGTGATGGAAGGTGTCGTCGACAGTGCTATCAAGCGGCACTTACTCACCAATAACCTGCTGACCGATGCTCAGTTTGGGTTCCGCCAGGACCACTCGGTTCCAGACCTCATTACAGCCTTGGTCCAAACATGGACAAAAGAGCTGAATTCCAGAGGTGAGGTGAGAGTGACTGCCCTTGACATCAAGACAGCATTTGACTGAGTGTGGCACCAAGGAGCCCTAGTAAAATTGAAGTCAATGGGAATGAGGGGGAAAACTCTCCAGTGGCTGGAGTCATACCTAGCACAAAGGAAGATGGTAGTGGTTGTTGGAGGCCAATCATCTCAGCCCCAGGACATTGCTGCAGGAGTTCCTCAGGGCAGTGTCCTAGGCCCAACCATCTTCAGCTGCTTCATCAATGACCTTCCCTCCATCATAAGGTCAGAAATGGGGATGTTCGCTGATGACTGCACAGTGTTCAGTTCCATTCGCAACCCCTCAAATAATGAAGCAGTCCGAGCCCGCATGCAGCAAGACCTGGACAACATCCAGGCTTGGGCTCATAAGTGGCAAGTAACATTCGCGCCTGACAAGTGCCAGGCAATGACCATCTCCAACAAGAGAGAGTCTAACCACCCCCCCTTGACATTCAACGGCATTACCATCGTCGAATCCCCCACCATCAACATCCTGGGGGTCACCATTGACCAGAAACTTAACTGGACCAGCCATATAAATACTGTGGCTACGAGAGCAGGTCAGAGGCTGGGTATTCTGCGGCGAGTGACTCACCTCCTGACTCCCCAAAGCCTTTCCACCATCTCCAAGGCACAAGTCAGGAGTGTGATGGAATACTCTCCACTTGCCTGGATGAGTGCAGCTCCAACAACACTCAAGAAGCTTGACACCATCCAGGACAAAAGAGCTCGCTTGATTGGCACCCCATCCACCACCCTAAACATTCACTCCCTTCACCACCGGCGCACTGTGGCTGCAGTGTGCACTATCCACAGGATGCACTGCAGCAACTCGCCAAGGTTTCTTCGACAGCACCTCCCAAACCCCCGACCTCTACCACCTAGAAGGACAAGAGCAGCAGGCACATGGGAACAATACCACCTGCACGTTCCCCTCCAAGTCACACACCATCCTGACTTGGAAATATATCGCCGTTCCTTCATTGTCGCTGGGTCAAAATCCTGGAAGTCCCTTCCTAACAGCACTGTGGGAGAACCGTCACCATACGGACTGCAGCGGTTCAAGAAGGCGGCTCACCACCACCTTCTCGAGGGCAATTAGGGATGGGCAATAAATGCTGGCCTCGCCAGCGACGCCCACATCCCGTGAACGAATAAAATAAAATATGAGTGTTACTGTTTCTTGCCAGTGCATTGCTAGCCTGCATGGATCTTCCCCCAACATCAGAGAGTTTCTGCACCTAGAAACATAAGGACTTCTTATGTTGGTCTTTTAATTCAGATTTCAGGAGGTTTGGCATCAATGAGCTGGCTCCTAATGTTTATTCTGGTAAATCTGGTTTCAGTAGACTAGCTGCAAACTTCTAGACTCGAGTTACATCCAGGTAGTTGGTCCTAGAAGTATACCATTGGCCTAAGGAAACCGAATTTAACGGCATAAACTGCAGAAGCTCTGGATTCTGAGCTTATGGAAACTGAACTAAAGGAGGACTGACGTGAAAGCAGCTTTAAAATTGCAAACTCAACATTTGAGCAATCTTCCACGTGCACATTTGTTTCATTGTCAGTGCTCTGAAAACACCCCACAGTAAAAATAGTGAATTCAGAACACTATCAGCCTCCTCACTTTGCAAAACAGATTCCACAATATTACAACAATGCAGTAAATTTATATTGCAACTTTAATGTAGAAAAGTGTCACAAGGCACTTCGCAGGGGCGTCAGGAAAAAAAATAGCCAAGCTAAAGAAGGATATATAAGGAAAGGTGCCCAAAAGCTTGGTCAAAAGAGATAAGGTTTAAGGAAGGTTTTAAATGAGAGGGAGGTGGAGCGGCAGATGGGTTTGGGAAGGGAATTACAGAGCATAGGGCCTCGGCAGCTGAAAATAGGGCTGTCAGGTAAGGCAAATGAAGGGGGAGGCACCACAAGGGGCTGAAGTTTGAGGAATGGAGACCTTGGGGGAGGGGGGTGTAGCACTGGCAAAGGTTACACTGGTAGGAAAGGACAAGACCATGGAGGGGTTTAAACACATCAATGAGAAATTAGTGGTCTGATTGATAAAGCTACTCACAAGATGGTCTGGAGTGTGCTGAAATGTCCACATCTAGTCAGACTGAAATTCATAACCACAATGATCCAGTCACCTTAACTATTATATGAATCTGACAATACATTGAATGATGTATTATTAGATCAGCTTCAAATTTGAAGAATAAATGCAACTATTGCTGAGTGATATTTTTCCAAAATAGAAAAAAAGACTTAATTCCCCAGTTGACTTGTGTTCTGCCCAAATGCACTAGTTTGAATTGTGATGTGTCCTTTTACATAGGAACATAGAAACAGGAGTAGGCCATTCAGCCCTTCGAGCCTGTTACGCCATTCAATGAGATCATGGCTGATCTGTTTCCTAAGTCCATTTACCTGCCTTGGCTCCATATCCCCTATTACCCTTGGCTAGCAAAAATCAATTAATTTCAGACATAAAATTATTAATTGAGCTAGCATCTACTGCTTTTTGTGGGAGAGCGTTCCACACATCTGCTACTCTTTGCGTGAAGAAGTGTTTCCTAACTTCTCTCCTGAATGGCCTGGCTCTGATTTTAAAGTTATGTTCCCTTGTCCTAGATTCCCCATCAGTGGAAAAAGTTTCTCTCTATCAACCCTATTATTTTCTTTCAAAAGCTTAAAAACCCCAATCAAATCACCCCTTAACCTTCTATACTCCAGGGAATATAAGCCTAGTTTATGTAATCGCTCCTCATAATTGAACCCTTGGAGCTCTGGTGACATTCTGGTGAATCTGCATTGCACTCCTTCCAAGACCAATATATCCTTTCTAAGGTGCGATGCCCAGAACTGTACACAGTACTTCAGATGTGGTCTAACCAGAGCTTTGTATAGCAAAACTTCCTCCCCTTTATATTCTAGCCCTCCAGATATAGAGGCTAAAATTCCATTAGCCGTTTTGATTATTTTTTGTACCTGACTACTACGTTTTAGTGATCTGTGTACATGGACCCCTAAATCTGTTTGGACCTCCACTGTTCCTAACTTCTCACCATTTAAAAAATACTCAGATCTATCCTTATTTGATCCAATACGGATGACCTCACACTTACCTGCGTTGAAATCCATCTGTCACAGTTTTACTCACTCACTTAATCTATCATTGTCTCTTTATAATTTTATGCTCCCGTTTACACTACTTACTGTGCCACCAATCTTTGTGTCATCGGCAAACTTGGATATATAGCTCTCTGTTGTGTTATCTAAGTCATTAATAAATATAGTGAATAGTTGAGGCCTTGTGGGAGACCACGAGTCACTTCCTTCCAATTCGAGTACATATCCATTGTCCCTACTCTCTGTCTTCTACCGTCTAACCAATCTCCCAACCAGGTCAAGAATTTGCCTTCAATTCCATGAGCTTTCATTTTAGCTAACAGTCTCTTATGTGGAACCTTACCGAATGCCTTCTGGAAGCCCATATAAACTACATCCATAGACATCCCCCTGTCTACTACTTTAGTTACTTCCTCTAAAAATTCTGTTAGGTTCGACAGACATGACTTACCCTTTACAAATCCATGTTGGTGCTCTCTAATCAGCTCAAATTTCTCTAAGTGCTCAGTCACCCTGTCCTTAATTATAGATTCCAATAACTTCCCCACAACAGATGTTAGACTACAGGTCTATAATTTCCTGGTTTCTCGCTCTCACCTTTCTTAAATAATGGAGTTACATTATCTATTTTCCAATCTAAAGGGATAATTCCTGAATTGAGAGCACTTTGGAAGATTCTGGCTAAAGCACCTGCATTTCCTCACCTACTTCCTTTAAAATCCTAGGTTGGAAAACATCAGGTCCTGGGGATTTTTCAGTCTTTAGTGCCATTATTTTTTCTAATTCTGTTTTCTTAAGACCATAAGAAATAGGAGCAGGAGTAGGCAATACGGTCCCTTGAGCCTGCTCTGCCATTCAATAAGATCATGGCTGATCTTCGACCTCAACTCCACTTTCCCACTCGATCCCCATATCCCTTGATTCCCCTCGAGTCCAAAAATCTATCTATCTATCTGTTGAACATATTCAATGACATAGCATCCTCTGAGTGAAGAAGTTCCTCCTCATCTCAGTCTTAAATGGCCGACTCCTTATCGTGAGACTATGCTGCCTAGTTCTAGACTTGCCAGCCAGGGAAACAACCTCTCAATATCTACCCTGTCAAGCCCCCTCAGAATCTTATATGTTTCAATGAGATCACCTCTCATTCTTCTAAACTCCAGAGAGTATAGGCCCATTCCACTTAATCTCTCCTCATAGGACAACCCTCTCATCCCAGGAATCAGTCTAGTGAATCTTCGTTGCACCGCCTCCAAGGCAAGTATATCCTTCCTTAGATAAGGAGACCAAAACTGTACACAGTACTCCAGGTGTGGCCTCACCAAAGCCCTATACAATTGTAGCAAGACTTTCTTACCCTTCTACTCCAACCCCCTTGCAATAAAGGCCAACATGCCATTTGCCTTCCTAATTGCTTGCTGTACGTGGATACTCAGATCTCTCTGACCACCAACATTGAATAGTTTCTCACCATTTAAAAATATTCTGCTTTTCTATTCTTCCTACCAAAGTGAATAACTTCACATTTCCCCACATTATACTCCATCTGCCACCTTCTTGCCCACTCACTTAACCTGTCTAACCTGTTTTCTTGCGTACATTAACTTTAGTGAGTTCCAGTCCTTGATTCATTATTAGTTTCCCTAGAATGTCAGGTATATTATCCTCTTTCCTTACTGTGAAGGCGGACATAAAATAATTATTCAAGAAGTCTGCCATTTCCTTATTTTCATTTTAATATTACCTGCATCTGTTTTTAAAGGGCCCACATTACCCTTGACTACCCCTTCTAATATAATTGGAAAAACTTTTTGTGTTAATATTGATATTCCTCACAAGTTTCTTTTCATATTCCCTTTTTGCCGCTCCTACTATCTTTTTTGTCTTCCTTTGCTGTTCTCTATATCTCTCCCAGTCCCCTGGATCTACATTATTCTTTGCACTTTTGTATGCTCTTTCCTTTGGTTTTGTGTTACCTCTCATCTCTTTGTCGACCATGGATGTTTTATTTGGTAAGTAGAGCTCTTGCCCTTTAGGGGTATATACTGGTCCTGTATTAAGCTAAATTCTTTTTTGAACACCCCTCACTGTTCATCTGTAGTTTTACCTGATAACAGTTTTGACCAGTTTGCTGTCGTCAGTCTCCAACTCATCCCGTTAAAGTTAGCCTGACCAAAATCTAGAATCTTAATAACTGTGTTACATTTCACCTTTTCAAACTTAACATTGAATTTGATCATGTTATGATCAGTGTTAGATAAATGTTCCCTGACTGTTAGATTATTAACTAAGTCTGGCTCATTACTCATTACTAAATCTAGTATGGACTGCCCTCTTATTGGTTCTAGAACATATTGCTCCAGAAAACTATCTTGAATGCACTCAAGAAATCCACTACCTTTCTGACTTGACCTACTCTACTCTTCGCTATCTATATGAAAATTAAAGTCTCCCATTAAAACAACTCTGCTTTTGCTACAAGCCTCTCAAATCTCTGAATTGATACATTGCTGCTATCAGGAGGCCTGCAGACAACTCCCATTACAGTTTTAAGTCCTGTCTTATTCCTCAATTCTAACCATAGAGCCTCCGCTGATTGCTTTTCCTTACCTACATCCTCTCTTACTAATGTTGTAATAGTATCTTTAATCAATAAGGCTACCCCTCCTTTTCCAGTTTCCTTATCCTTTCTAACCTGCAATATTTAACTCCCAATCATGACCAACTTGCAACCATGGGCATGATTTTGACCCCAAGCCAGGAAGGGGGTGAGGGAGGGGGGGGGGTCAAATTGCGAACGGGAAACCCGGATGTACCAGGTTTTATTTATTTTTTGTTGGTTTCCAGTCCAACTGCCTGCCCTGATTCACAGGCTGGTCTCAGTTGGACGGGAGACCAGCCACAGAGAGAACATGTTCTGGTAAGTCTTCAGATAAGTCTTTGCTTGTATGGATTGTCGGGGGGGGAGTCATGGGCGAGCACAGAGGCATGGGTTGGCACGGGGGCACTAGTGGGCATGGAGGTCACGGTGGGGGGAGAGTCAGTCATAGGGAGAGGGATCGGGGGTCAGTCATGGGGGGGTGTCGGGATCGGGGTCATCGTGGGAGTCTGCGATCATTGTGGGGGTCGAAGGTCGGGGTGTCACGATCATTGGGGGGGATCGGAGGTCAGGGGGCGTCGCGATCGTTGAGGGGGGGTTCATTGATCGGAGGGGGCCACAATCGTTGGGGGGGCGGGTCAGAGATCGGGGAGGGGGTTCCACGATCGTTAGGGGGTCACTGCAGGTAGGCTTGTTGGGCCTGGGGGAAACACTCCTGCTCCTCTGGGCCCACAACCTGTGCCAGAAAGACAGGTGGCGTAAAAGAGAAGGCCCAGGAATCCTGGCCCCCCCCCAAGGGTTGAAACTGGAAACTCTGGAAAAATGGTGGCCTGCAGCCTCCTTGAAAGGTTTTAATCACCATCCCGCCTCCTGGGAGCGGATTGGTTGCCCGCCCCTCGTCCCGCCCCAGTGAAAACCGGAAGTGGGCGGGTTGAAGGTCGGTTGAGGGCGGGTCTGAAATTTGAATGCGATTTTGAATGCCCGGCCCCAACCCACCCGCTTTTCCCTTTGAAAATCGTGCCCCATGTCTCAGTAATGGCCACCATGTCACATCCTCTAAGCTGCATTTGAGCCTCTAATTCACTCAATTTATTTCTTATACTCCGGTGTGTTAGTATATAAAACTCTTATTTGGACCAGAGACCCTAACCTATCCTTCTGCCCTGATGCTGTCTTTCTCATAACTTAACACGTTTCTCATTTGTCACTCCTGCTGTAACTACTTCAGTTATTTTAGAATTCCCTTCACCTGGAGTATCTATATCACTGTTTATGTCCTGAACTCAGCTCTTATTCCTTTTTGATCTTTAAACTATCTTTTTTCATTTGTTTCTGACTGAGCCCCCCCCCCCCCCATTTATTAGTGTAAAGTCCTTTTTACCACCTATTTATCTTTTCTGCTAGGATCTTGGCCCCAGCCCACTTCAGGTGTAGCCCGTCCCAACGGTACAGCTCCCTCCTGCTCCAGTACCAGTGCCAGTGTCACATGTCCCTTTTGACATTGAGTTGTACAAACATTGTGTATCAGCAAGTCTGGTGTTCTCATTTTACATTGGACATTACGGTCTGTGACATTAGACAGCAAATGTCAAATTGGAGGTTGCATTTTCACACCCTGCAGTTTGCTAATCTGTAGTCTGTACAGAATTTGAGGAATGCGTTAAATTTGGGGGGTGGCCATGTGCATTCTTTATTGTGATTTGTAGTAAGAATCTTTACACGTGCAGCTATGCCTGGAATAATTCTTTCCCTCTGTCTTTTGCTGATTTATCTTTTAACAGCTTGGAACAGTTGACAAATAGTAGACCTTTTCATTTCAGAGGAAATTTGATGTTTATGGCAGCAGTTTACTCCCATTTACTACTTCGAATGGCAGTAACCAAAATGTCAGAAAGACCCTATTTATATTGCAGGACTGCTTCTCATTGAAGTGTTTTTTCAGTGTGCACTGGTCACTGGTACTCTGAATTCACCCGTTTAGCAGAAAAGTCGAATTCACAGAATTAATTGCACATGTGCATAATTGTCCATGCAGAGTTGGTTAAAACCACAACCATGACATTAAAGTTTCTGACCACAGACTTTCTGTAAGAAAGCTCTGTACAACAATGTAAAAACTGCACTGTTGCCCTGTATCAATGGGCTGAGTGTTCAATCCCCCTATAGTTGGGGGTAACCATTTATGTTTGCTTTTCGTGGTGATTTGCTATGGAAACAGGCAGTAAAACCACTTCACAAGGTGGTCAGTACTTCTGGAAGTTTGTCACTTCAATTCTTCCCCCCACTAATGTTCTGAACTATCTGGGGGACATTTTAACCTAACCCATCCAGCGAAAAACTGACAGGATCGGATCCGCCTCCCGGTGGGGTGTAAACAGGCATCCGACCCGATTCTGGCAGATGCATTCGCTAAAAATGACCCTCTCTGTCTTTGGCCTTCTACACTGTTTTAATGAAGCTCAACATAAGTCTGAAGAACAACATCTTATCTTTCTATTTGGCACTTTGCAGCCTTCTGGCCTTAATAGTGACTGTAATAACTTCTGACCTTAACTGTAGTTCCCATTTTCTCTTTGGCAGGAACTGTTGGCGGTGTGGGATTCTTGTGTTGGCATTTCTTGGGGGGTTGGATAGATTAGTTCTCGGGGTGGGGACCATCCATCGGAACGCCACGCTGGGGTGGAAGTCTGTACACTTGGTGTCACCCTGTTTTTTTCTTCTTCTGGGCTTGTGGACCACGAGCCTGCTCTGCTTCACCAGTTTTTTGTGTTTCTATTTCTACCTGCCATAACCACGCCCCCCAAACCACCTCAGGTATTCTGTGCCTGAGAAATGTCTTTAATTTCTCGCATCATACCTCCTATTTTCTCATGTTAACATCACTTCAGCCATTTAACCATCTCCTGTTTTTCACTTTAACACTTTACAAGTCATTCTGTTTCTCTCTCGTGTTTGTGTGTGTGTCTTTTTCTCCCCCCCTTCCAATTGTGCTACTCCTTTTTGTTCATCGAACTGCACTTGATATTTTTAAGCAGAAAAAATTATAGCAGGTTATATTGTTCATTTGTAGTTTTTCCTGTTCTGACAAAGGGACCACACCTGAAATGTTAACTCATCTGTTCTTTCCAGAGACTCACTGATCTGCTGAGCGTTTCCAGCATTTTCTGTTTTTGTTTCAGGTTTCCAGCATCTGCAGTTTTTTGCTTTTAGTTTCTCAATGTTTTACTGTGTGTGCTACTGTGATTTTCAGGTTAGGGTAAACTGTTGCCCTTAGGTTAATAGTTTGTCACTGCAGCCTTCAACTACAATTAATAATAGAAGCAATAATAGTTAGTTGAATAACAAATTGAAGGTTAAAACCAAAACCATTTGAAGCTTTGATAAGCTTAGTAATTCAGTCAGTTCCCATAGTCAAAATAGGTCAGTTCACGTACCAGTTTTATTTGATAAATGAGTTTGCTATTTTTATAAAGCCAAGTGACAAGTCAAATTCTTTCTGTCATTACACCAGTAATTTATACAATTCAATATAAATAAACGTAAGACCATTACAATAGCAGTCTCGATATTTGTGTAGCTAACTATAATGGGATACCTAGAAATATGGAAAATAATTAATATTCTTTGGGTCACATCTCACCTGTTGCTAGAAAGAGCACCCACACAAGAAGGTAAATAAATCTTGTGCTTCCTAAAATGGAAAACACTCCCATGAAGATAATTAGCAAAATAGATGTTCAACTTATTGTTTGATGACCTTTTCGTTCCTCGAACTGCACTTGATATTTTTAAGCAGAGAAAAATTATAGCAAGTTATATTGTTTATTCTGAAGTAGAAAATGTGCTGTTTGTTTTCGAATAGAAGCTAGTCAGTGGGCTTGGAATGGACCACAAATATCTGGTGCAGCAGGGAAGCTGAGAAAAAGTAATTAAAAAATTAGTGCTAGCTTTCCCGATGGTGATGCTCAGTGAAATATCAACGCATGCACACCAGAAAATCCCAGGCTCAGTTCCCAAATCTCCTCTGAATTCACTGATCTCAGTCAGGGCAGTAATTGACCTCAGTGTTCTAGGTTACGGAGGAGAAAAATCACTCATGACTACTGATGGAAAGTGCTTGAATGTGGACATGAGGTCAGGATAGAATGGGGCTCGGCTGTGAAGCCCTGCATTGTCAAATAGCCTGCTAACACTGTCTACACTTATATATAAAGAATAGCTATTTGGGCAAGATACTGGAGGGATGCAGGCATGCATGGGACTGCACCCCTGGATGACCTTGTGCTCATGGCAGTTTCCATAAGCAATCTCCTACGAACCAAAACTTGCAGCTTTATATGTGTCATGAGTGGGGATAGCATGCCACAGGATTAACAATTACCCCTGAATTATGGTATAAAGCATGAAGATTATATGGGACACGACTATATTCACCAGTTTTCCCTGAAAAATAACAAATACAACATTGTTGGACCATTATGTTCAGGCTAAAGCTAATAATTAGATTTGCTTATAATTGAAGAAAAGCAGTAATGTACAGCAAAAAACTAAAAATACAATATTTAAAAGAAATACGACAAGGATTCAACATATCCTATTTAGAACATAATTCATGCATAGTCTGGTAATGTGTACGACTTTTGGAAGAAACAGTCTTTTGTAAATTTCCCAATGTAATGTTATACGTGAACAATGTGATTCCTATGTCAATCTCGCACAGCTCAATTTCTTACGTGAACTGAACTGAAGATATTGAAATAAATCTCCAGTGTATTTCCCGGAATAAAGAACTGTCAATCAACCAAGTTCAAAGATACAATGATGGGAGATGTTGTATCCTATGTTAGTGAGCAGGTGTTAATGGTTGGGACATTTACTGTTTTCATATCAACCATACACTTTGATGGTTTGGCCATCACAGATAATGAATTTGCCAGCTCCCTCAGTCTGTGGACTAGCATGCAATACCATTATAAAAATAGACCGTCTGGCCACTAAGCAATCTTTGACCATATTAGTTTCTGAGTAGAGGCATCAACAAAGAAAATGTGGATAGATTTGATCATTATTGTGTAATGGTAACTCTCCTATCATACGAGAAAAAGGGATCACTTTAAACGTACAACTAGCTGAGTTTTTTTTTAAAAAAAGAAAAAAGCTGCAGATGCTGAAAATCCGGGAAAAAAACAGAAAATGCTGGAGACACTCAGGGGAGTTTTAACCCCGAAGGGGCGGATGGGAAGTCAAAATAATTTATTTTTCCAGTGCAACCGCAACCCGGCTCCAACGCGGCCACTTCCGGGTTTAACAGAGGTGTGTTTGGATGCTTGCGAATAACCTACTCGCCGAAGGCGGGTCCCTAATTAGTGCATTTGGGCTGGTAGTTATCGGAGCAAGTAACATCATTATGAGACGTTAATTAGGTCTTTTTAAATTGATTTTAAGAGCTCTTCGAATTTAACGCCTCCAGCATGGGTTTCCCAGAGCTCGTGAATCACACTAGTGAAACGGAGGTGAGAAGGGCCGGATCCATGAGGTAAGTGCCTTTACTGCACTGCTTGTGGGTCAGGAGGAGCAGGAGTGCTTCCCCGCAGCCCACCAAACTTACATTTTAAACACCCTGCGATTGGCCACCCCCTTCCCTCAACGTCCGACTTCCCCTACCCCCCACCAAGATGTCCGACTTTCCACACCCCCCCCTCCCTGCGATAACCCCCACCATACAAATCCCGAAGACTCTGATCTCTCCCCGACCTTCCCCATACAAACCCTGGCTGCTTTCCCTGGGCGCGAAACCTGTTGAAATTTTTTTTAAAGACGTCCTAATGTCAAAATCGTCACGAATTGTGGGAAACCCTTACTTCCGGATTCCCTTCCGAAAATCCACCCCACCACCCTCGCTTTCTTCCTGCTTTGAGTTAATATCCAAGCCACAGTATCTGTGGAGAGAACTAATGAGTTAATGTTTCAAGTGTGGAACCTTTGTCAGAATTTCCATCAGATCAGTGTTTCCAGCGTTTTCTGGTTTTGTCTTAAATCTTAGACTTAGGCCATTGTTTGCTCTGATTGACATTTGCCCCATTGGCACTCCTCTATACTGACAGGCACAACGTGTCAGTGTGTGTTCCTGCAGATGTTCTTTGTAGTGAGTGTGCATTGACTTTGTACCAATGTAACACTCCAGAAGAACAGTGATAAAAAGGCAAAGAAAATTGGAGAAAAGAAATAGACTTAGAGATGTTACTTGCAAGCTGTGAGTTACTTTATTTTTCCAGGCTTGTCAAAGGTGGAAAATAATTCACCTCAGGCTAATTGGTGATATTTCCATCGTAATATTTCACGTCTTACATCATAATGTGGCTGTTACAATTAGCTCCTCACCATCGCGACCAGATTACATTAAGAAAAAAGGGAGCTTGTGTGTATATATGTCTAGTACAAAACAATAGTCAGGGGATGAGTTAGAGATAAATGTGGAGTACCTCAATGAATTTGGGCTTATACTGTGTGTACTTGTGATTGTATCACATGCACATAGTGGCTCACAACCAACTTGGGACTGCATCCATGTCTGTAATTTACCCCTGACTGTCCTTTATGTTATATATAGTAAACTTTACAACATCCAACAAGAACAGCCTTTAGTGTTAGGAATGTTTCTTTATTTTGTGCAACATTTTATCTAAAAACAAAGACAATTAAAGCAAGTTCATGTTTGAGAATTGTAGGTCGAACTTTAATGTTAAATGTAGCCACAAACAGTGCCATTCAGCCCAGTAAGAAAGATGCATTCACTTCTCTTTATATAACAATTGACTGTGACTTATCAGCAGTCTTGGAAATGGCATTCTGTCATATCACAGCAGGAACTTCACACTCATCTTTTTCACAGATATATTCCCAATACGGAATTCTGTGGATCTGATAAATGGATTTGCTATATTTAGAAGTACCTTGAGTTTTCAGCAAAACTATTATTACAGTGTTCAGCTTCTATCTGGATTTCTGCCATTTAAGTGCATTGGCTCCAGCTGTTTGCAACAGGAATTTTGAGGAAGAGAGTGACCTTATTCTAATCCCCAAATTAAAATAATCCACGTTAATCTTTAAAATTGTCTTCCCTCGATGTAGCGATTTTCTTTTTTAAATTGGAGGACTGCAGAAAATTATTAAGACATCTATCCCATTTTCTTTCAAAATTTTCTATTACAGTTGAACATTGTGTATCAAACTGTCATGTTTCGAGCCTAATTATCATCTTGCAGACATGAAAAGAAAGACATGCATTTATATAGCGCCTTTCACACCTCACCCCAAAGTGCTTAACACCCAATTAAGTATTTTAAAGAAAAATGTTGTCAATGTTGTAATGTAGGAAACGTGGCAGCCAATTTGTTGATCCCACAACACAGTGAGGTCCCACAAACAGCAACATGATAATAACCAGATAATTTTTTTTTGTGACGTTGGTTGAGGGATAAATACTGGCCGGGACACTGAGGAGTACTTCCGTGCTCTTCTTTGAAATAGTACCATGGGATCTTTTACGTCCACCTGAGAGGGCAGATGGGACCTTGGTTTAACGTCTTCTCTGAAAGACAGTACAGCACTCCCTCAGTACTGCACTAAGTGTCAGCCTAAATTTTGTGCTCAAGTCCCTGGAGTGCAACTTGAACCCATAACCTTCTGACTCAGAGGCGAGAGTGCTACCTCTGAGCCACAGCTGATATATATTGAAATATCATCATCTCCAGCAGAACAATTGGATCCCCAACCTCATGAGAGCAGGAAATTGGTTAACTTTGCTCACCTATGCAAACAGGAAAACAGACCTTCTGATTTTGATTGACTTACTGGGCTGAATGAGAAAATAGCAGAGAGATTGGAAGGTAAAATGAGAGACGGCTTCTAGTCTTATGCATGGGTAACAATTGCCTATTTTTAGTCAGTTTGAAAGAGCCACATGCAAGTATATTGACATGTGACTATTAAAACATAAATGTTCTATTTTTGATTGTTTTACTTGGAATTATTCTCATTTTGAATTTACCCACATTGCAGAGGTGTGCATGTGTATATCTTAAGGGCAGAACTTGTACATCTGTGGACAATTTTGTGTTACTTTGGTAACTTGAGACTTTCATTATATATAGCTTAATCCTATCAGACCCTTCCAGCCTTTCCAAAATAGTAGCGTGGAAGGTGGCGGCCTTAATAATTTGGGAAATCAAGGGAGGGGAAGGGTAATTTAACCACCAAGAATGGGTGAGTTGGGGGTGGGTGAGTAGTAAAAATTTTTGGAGTACAACCACAACCCGGCTCCAACTTCTGGGTTTCATGGAGGTGTGTTTGGATGTGTGAGAGAAACCTACTCGCTGCAGTTGGGACCTTAATTAATTCAGGTGGGTGGGTAGTTAATGGAGCAATTAACATGATTATGAGGCATTAAGTAGGTGTTCTTAAATTGAATTTAAGACACCTTCGAATCTAATGCCTCCAACGTGGCTTTCCCGGGCCGCGGGAATCACTGCAGGTAAATGGAGGTGATAAGGCCCGGACCATGAGATAAGTGGCTTTATTGCACTACTTGTGGGCCGGGAAGAGCAGGAGTGCTTCCCTATGGCTCACCAAGCTTACCTGTAGACCCCCGCGATCGACCGACACCCCTCCCTACCTGCGATGTCCGATCCCCCTCCCTACCTGCGATGTCCGATCTCCCTCCCAACCTGCGATGTCCGATCCCCCTCCCTACCTGCGATGTCCGATCCCCCTCCCTACCTGCGATGTCCGATCCCCCTCCCTACCTGCGATGTCCGATCCCCCTCCCTACCTGCGATGTCCGATCCCCCTCCCTACCTGCGATGTCCGATCCCCCTCCCTACCTGCGATGTCCAACTGCCCCCCATCCCCCGATTTCCTCCCGGCATCAGACCCCCACCCCTGATCTCCACCTCACGGCCTGCAACCTTTTTCCTCCCCTCCCCCGATGTCCTCCATGGCCAACCCCTCCCCCTGATGTCCTCCACGGCCCCCCCTTCCCGATGGCCCCTCCTCCCCATGTTCTCCTCAGCCCACGATCTCACCCTCCCACCCTCCTCTTTGAACCTCGACTGCGGCCTCCTACTGCGGTCTCTCAATCTGACTGGCTGCGGATGGGGACCCAATTTGAAAAATTTAAAACAGGTCCTACCGTTAAATTCGGCAGGATCTGCGGGAAACCCTTACTTCCGGGTTTCCTGTCCGTAAACCTCCCCCCCGCCCCCCCCCCCACCTCGCTTGCTTCCCGGCTCCAAGTTAAAATCCAGGCCAAAATGTTTGTCTTCACTCACATTTGAACATATGGATTTATGTTCATTTTTAAAAATCCGATTGTAAAGTGAAATAGTATGAGTATTATTTTAAGATGGCTGCACTCATTAGATATTCTCAAGGTAGTCCGACAGATTTGCTCCACTTTCACTGCTGAGACAGATGCAACTATGCTTTATATACTTTGTCTGCTCCAGCTCTATCTGAGCTGATGTCTTTTTATTTCAGTCCACTTGAAACAGGGAAATATATTAGTTAAATTTAATGCTATAGTGCTACATACAATACACAATATTAATTTTTTTAAATCCTTTAAATAAACAGCCACTAGGGCAAATGAGCAGTCTGGGTGTTATATACCCTAAGAGAGGGTGTTGGAATGGGATTTATGATAGTCAGATATAAACAAAATGAGATTAAAATGAGTCTTTCTTTAAAGTACAAAAATATACAGGACATTCATGCAACTTTTTAATATATTAGGCAGAGGAGTATAGAAAGCGCAGGGGTGAAATTAAAAAGGAAATTAGGAAAGCAAAGAGGGCATGAAAAAATACTGGCAAGCAAAATTAAGAAAAACCCAAAAATGTTTCATAAAGAGCTAGAGGATAACTAAGGAAACAGTAGGGCCTATTAGAGACCAAAATGGTAACCAATGTGGTTAAAAAGGCATACAGGATACTTTTCTTTATTAGCCGAGGCATAGAATATAAGAGCAGGGAGGTTATGCTAGAACTGTATAAAACATTGGTTAGGCCACAGCTTGAGTAGTGCGCATAGTTCTGGTCACCACATTACAGGAAAGATGTGATTGCACTAGAGAGGGTACAAAGGAGATTTACGAGGATGTTGCCAGGGCTGGAGAATTTTAGCTATGAGAAAAGATTGGATAGGCTGGGGATGTTTTCTTTGGAACAAAGGAGGCTGAGTGGAGATTTAATTGAGGTGTATAAAATTATGACGGGACTAAGTAGTGTGGATAGGGAGGACCTATTTCCCTTAGCAGAGGCGTCAGTGACTGGGGGCATAGATTTAAAGTAATTGGTAGAAGGATTGAGGGGGAGCTGAGTAGAAATTTTTTCACCCAGAGTGTGGTGGGGGTCTGGAACTCACTGCCTGAAAGGGTTGTAGAGGCAGAAACCCTCAACTCATTTAAAAAGTACCTGGATGTGCACTTGAAGTGCCGTAACCTACACGGCTATGGACCCAGTGCTGGAAAGTGGGATTAAGCTGGATAGTTTTTTTTCGGCCGGCACGGACACTATGGGCCGAATGGCCTCTTTCTGTGCCGCAACTTTCTATTATTCTATGATCCTATATTGCCAAAATGTTGTAAGTTAAGATGGCAATATTTTTAAATGTAATGATTGTGGGGAGTTGCAACTCTAATTTGATAGTATTTGATAATTTGAGGATCAAATACTGCAGTACAATTTCCAATTATTCCCCCAGCACCAAAACAGCCTTGTTATTTTTCATGATGCATAATTGAAGTGCGTATTAACTACTGTTGGTTCAGAGTTTCAGTTAATGAATAGAGGTTGTTTGTTAAGGCTGCTGGCAGTGTGTTTTGCTCTGTATAATTGTGCAAGTCATGAATCACCTGATGTTTTTAGAACATTTATTTTGATGAAGTGAACTTGAATTGATAATCTACTGAACTATTTGCTACACAGAAGCACAGTTGAGAAGACAACTTGTTAGCCCCCTGAGCAGGCTACTGAATGATGTGATTGTCGGATATTGTTGACATGTCAATTCCACATCAGATAATTGTTGCATTGACAGTTTGAGGCATTTACAAATATTGAGAATTTGTTCCTGATTTAGTTCTTCTTAGCTGCAAGTTAGCATCTTAATAACATTTATTGACTGGTCTATCTCTTTGTAATAGGGTCAGTAAAACATAACACAGCTAATCAACTTGTGGTAATTATTCATGTCTGTTACCATAACCAAATCCAAGTCCTGACTAAAGTGCATGGGCTTCACATGATTTTACATTTTTGGAGTACTTTTACTAAGGTTTCAGCCACTGTTATTATGTATTTTAAATCAAAAGCCATGAGTATCTTGAAATAAGGTTGTCATTCAATTGAGATTTTCAGGTGGTAATATCATAAACTATAAATTCTCAAGATTGGTATCTCTTGAATCCTTTTACAGCTTTATACTGCACTCTTGTCTTTTATATAGTACATCCTACCCAGTTTTTTCCTCTCTTCTTATGTGACATATTTTAAGATAGGAACACGAGTAGGCCATTCAACCCCTCGAGCCTGTTCCGGCATTCATTGAGATCATGGCTGATCTATATCCTAATTCATCCACCCACCTTGGCTCCATATCCCTTAATACCATTGGCTAGCTAAAATCAATCGATCTCAGATTTAAAATTATTAATTGAGCTAGCATCTACTGCTTTTTGTGGAAGAGAGTTCCACTATTTTGGGGTACAATTCCACAGGCACTTGCATTCCTGATACTTGTAAAAGTGACAATTCTTCAGACACATTGGGGTGAATGACCTCCTTTTGTGCTCCATGATTCTTCATATGTGAGCCTTAGACATTAGCCTAAGAGCACAAAACATTTAAAATAGAAAGGGGGAGATAATTGATAAACTAATCAAATTTAGAGAGGATAAAACCCCTGGACTAGACTGCATCCACCCATATTAAAAGAAGTTAGGGAAGAGGTATTACAGAAGTATTACAAAGATATAAAAATTCATTAGAAAAGGGAATAGTGCCAGAGGACTGGCGGTCAGTTAATGTTATTGCTCTATTTAAAAAGGGAGATAGAACCAGTCCAGGGACCTATAGACCAATTAGCTTAATGTCGGTGGTAGGAAAGATAATGGCCCAGAAATTACTTACCACAGATACCGTCCCTGAGTGGCGCCCTGTTTCTCCACCGGCAAATCGATTGTGCAAGTTTGCGAATGCTCACATGCACAGTAAAACCCTGAAATCGCGAACTTGCTCCCAACGGTTCGCGGCAGTTTGACAGTTCCAAATTAAAGGGACATAGTGGTACGCTAAGATTATAGGAATCATGAAACATTCATAAACATACCCGTTTGCCCAGCTGGAACAAAGATACTTACCCCATTAAAAGATACGCTGGAAAATACCAGCCCTATACTCATTTTAAAAGCGCGTTGACTGTTAATAACTGTGAAACAACAAAAAATTAAATTTTAAAAATGTGGATGTCAAATTACTGTTATTTAAATTTTTTTTTGGTGGTTAAAAATTTTAAAATTTATTTTTTACTTTTAACTTCTGTAAGTTTCATTAAATTAAATCATTTGCTTGGCTTTTTATAAGATATGTTAAATTTTAATTTAAGCTAACATACAGAGGTTTCCTTTAAATGAATGATTTCTAGTTGCCTGCTTGTGGGCGTGACTTCTCTTCTTGACAAATTCTGTGGGTGTGGCTTTCATTCCCACAGTCTGTATCGATACGAAGGAAGCTGTGCTGAAATCATAGTGCTAAACTGAAAAAAAATTGAAAAGGATGTGCAGACAGCCTTGCCATGCCAGTCGGAGCAAGTTCCGGCCCAGTGGAATCCTTACTCAAAGATGTAATAGAAAAACATCTAGAAACCGAAAAAATAATAAAGAATAGTCAGCACGGATTTCAAAAGGCAAGGTTGTGCTTGACCAAACTTACTGAATTTTTTGAAGAAGTAACAGAAAGGATAGACAAGGGTAATGCAGTAGATGTAATATATTTGGATTTTCAAAAGACCTTCGATAAGTTACCGCATAGTAGACTCATGACTAAGGTCAGAGCATGTGGAGTCAGGGGACAAGTAGCAGAATGGATAGCAAGCTAGTTACCAAACTGAAAACAGAGAATAGGGGTTAAGGGTAGTTACTCAGACTGGTAAAAGGTGGGAAGTGGCGTTCCACAAGGATTGGTGCTGGGACCACTGTTGTTCACCATTTACATAAACGATTTAGACTCGGGAATCAGAAGCACAATTTCAAAATTTGCGGACAACACCAAATTGGGGGGTATAGTTAATACTGAGGAGGACTGCGACAAAATACAGGAAGACATTAATAAACTTGCAGCATGGGCGTGTAATTGGCAAATGAATTTCAAACAGATAAGTGTGAGGTATTACATTTTGGTAGGAAGAATAAGTGGGCCACATACTGCTTGGATAATAAGAGTCTAAATGGGGTAGAGGAGCAGAGGGATCTGGGGGTAGAGATACACAAATCACTAAAGGTAGTAACGCAGGTTATTAAGGCCATAAAAAAAAGCAAACCAAGCACACGGGTTCATTTCTAGAGGGATAGAATTGAATAGCAGAGAAGTTATGTTAAACTTTTTTAGAACCTTGGTTAGACCATACTTCGATTACTGTGAATAGTTCTGGTCTCCGTATTATAGAAAGGATATAGGGGCACTGGAGAAGGTGCAAAAAAGATTTACTAGGATGCTACCAGAACAGGTACCAGAGGTTATACCTATCAGGAAAGATTGAGCAGGGTGGGGCTCTTTTCCCTAGAAAAGTGAAGACTCAGCAGTGACCTGATACAGGTCTTTAGGCTTATGAAATGGTTTAATAGGGTAGATGTAGAGAAGATGTTTCCACTTGCAGGGGAGACCAAAACAAAGGCCATAAATATAAGATAGTCACTAATAAATCCAATAGGGAATTCAGGAGAAACTTCTTTACTCAGAGAGTGGTTAGAATGTGGAACTCCCTACTACAAGGAGTAGTTGAGGTGATGAGCATAGATGCATTTAAGGGGAAGCTAGATAAACACACGAGAGAGAAAGGAATAGAAGGATATGCTGATAGGGTTAGATGAAGTAGGGTGCGAGGAAGCTCGTGTGGAGCATAAACACCGGCACGGACCTGTTGGGCTGGATGGCTTGTTTCTGTCCTTGCCCATTGCCTATACCTGCTCACATTCCAGCAGTGGTCACTAGATCCCAAACAGTGTTGGGGGTTCCTGGCTGACCTTTCTCCTCCTTCCTGTTTTGTTGAAAGATCTGAGACCAATGCTGAACTTTGACAGTATAAGAACCTCAGCATAATGAATGTGCAGAATGGAAATTTCCTACTGGTGCAGCTGGGGTGGA
Organism: Heptranchias perlo; assembly: GCF_035084215.1. Lineage (NCBI taxonomy): Eukaryota > Metazoa > Chordata > Chondrichthyes > Hexanchiformes > Hexanchidae > Heptranchias > Heptranchias perlo. The sequence goes on from NC_090338.1 coordinate 46,799,967, forward strand.
TTCCTGAAGTTGGGTTTGAGGTGCAATGTGAGGCAGTAATTGAGGAGCCAAGTACTTTGCTGATCTGGGTTACATGTTGCTTAGAGGTGTATAGTGCTTCTGCTGATTCAAAATGACAGTGGAATGCATTGTTATTGCCTTAACCGTATTGAGCATTTAAAAAACTTAAAATGCCAATTAGCTTTAGTGAGTTGATGTATTGAACATGTAGAAAGTACTAAGATCAGTTTAAAAAAACATGTCCTTGATTATATTAATTTTCAACCTTGAATTTAAACTCTCATTAATTTACATTATCCATAATGCACGGATGCACTTATTCCTTTGAATGCGCTGCCTATAAATAATGATGGTACCTGATTTTGTCTTTTGCGATAGTTCCTTAATTTAATGGAAGTTAATTATTTTACAGGAAAGATATTACAGACAGACCATTGTACTGTACGGTATAAAAAATCTGTACAATCAAGTAAGAGGTATGCTGTCGCATACAATCTTTGATTTTTATATTGCACCAACTGTAACACAACAATATTTTAATAGTGGCATGAGCAGGTAACCATGTGTATTACTGTGAAGTGCTGAAGGCAGTTTTGTGTATACCCGTATTAAAACTAATATATTGAACTCTACTTACTGGCCTCTAGCTGCCTTTTATTTTCACTAAACTTTTTCTATGTTCTGTTAATAAATTTATTAAAGATTAATGGTTCATTTATTAAGCTAGTCCATCAAGGGCTCCATTAGCAATATAGCAAAATAATAAATTGCAGTAGTAAAACATGAACAGTAAAAAAGGTACGAGACAGTTACTCACCCAGAGTTCTAATTCTAAAGTTGGGGAAAACGGCATATAAGAGCTTCATTGAGGTACATAAAATATTAAATGATATAGACAAAATATACCCAGTGTACTATTTTAAAGCAAGTAAGGAGAGTGAAACCAGAGGACATAAATTTAAATTAGTGAAAAGTAAACAAAAGCAAATGTAAGAAGAGCTTCATTACTCAAATGATATTAAATACTTGGAATAATTCATTAAATCGGTAAAAACTTTAGAGATGTTCCAAATACAGCTGGATGCTTTAATGGAAGTATTAGGGTACTGGAGGGATGGGCTGAATGGCTTTATCTTGTCCTTGACTTTTCTTACATTCTTTTGATTAGATATCCATGTTTTACGTATATTAAACGTTGCAATTTATAAGTATTTTCAACTACACAGAAAATTTTAAATCAGCTAAAATCGAGTTCCACAACCAAAGCGCAGAAAATGAGGAATTACCAAAGTGTGTTATGATAGGGAAAGCCTGCAGTTTGAGTTGATGAATGACCTTGTTTTACAGTATGAGTTCTCAAACTGTCAGTATCTTTTTTTGTACTCATTAACTAGGTAGCTTGTCCTTGAAGTGGCAACCTTAGAAAGCACTGCTCGGAAGTTGGAGAGACTGCCTCTTGATTCAGTAGTACCCAGGCACAACTTTTTCTATAGCTTAGCTGTGAGCTGCATGTACTATTGAGGCAGGACTTGTCTGAGAATTTGTTTGTTACATTGTGTTCTGAAATGCTTTCAGTCTGGAAACTGGGAAATTAAATTGAAAAATATGTATGTTTTATATAATGAGAGAGAGAATCAACAGGAAGTTATTTCTAGATAAACCTTCAATAATTTCACAGTTGGTAATCCTCCTGTGTGAATGCCATTGAGTATCAAAACATGGAGCAGCCTTCCTGAGAGCCACTTAAATACATGACCAGATTGCAGCTCTGTTGAGGTAGGCCATCATGCATGTCAAAGCAGAGATGGGGCATTTTTACAAAGAAACAAATACAATTTAGTGCAGGGTTAAGATCAACCTCTAGATGACCTTATATCGGTGGATATTTATAAAATGGATAGTCAGGAGATGAATTATTAATTCTGATGACTCTCAATTACCATAATTCATTCCTTCAGAAATGAGCTATTAACACCTTCATCAATGCCAAAAGGAAATTAATTCATCTGACTGGTACTGGCATATATCCTCAAAAAACTGGGCATTGACCTTAATGCCTCATGTAAAATTCAAATCACTCTTCAGATTCATCCCTGAAATGCACCGCAGTTGTTGCTGCAGCAAGTCATGTAATCCATTTGGTGGCTGCAGTCATGTTGATGAATAATTTGTAAACAGCAAAAACTTGCATTTATATATCATGTTTCATTTGGAAAGTGTCCCAAGGTGAAGAAAAAAGTGGATAATAAAAAAAAATGGATATGGAGCCATAATTGGAGAGCTGTCTTAAAGCATGGGTTAAGAAGGTTTTTAAAGGTGTAGAGAGATGATGGGCTTTAAGGCTAAAGTTCCAGAGAGTAGGGCCAAGGTGGCTGCAGGCCGTGTCCCAATATAGAGTGAAGGGAGAGGGGAATGCACAAAAGGCCAGATTCAGGGAACCTACATTTGTGGGAAGGAATGTAAGGCTGGAGGAAGTTGCAGAGTTAAGGTGGGGCAAGGCCACGAAGGGATTTGAAGATGAGGATAAGGATTTTCAATTTAATGTGTTGCTGTCAGGGAATCAGTATAGGCCAGCAAGGAGAGCAGTGCTGGAACAACAGGACTTTGGGCAGGACAGGATATGGCACAAAGTTTTGGACAAGTTACATTAAGTGGAATGTGGGGATGGGAGGACATTGGATAAATCGAGTATAGAGATGACAAAAGGGTGAACAAGGGTTTTGGTGGTGGTAAGAGCCAAGGTGGTCATTGTTGCAGAGGTGTCCGTAAACTGTCTTAGTGATGGATAAGATGTGGGGTTTGAAGCTCAACTTTGGGTCATACAGGATGCCAAGGTTTCACATGGCCTGATTCAGCCTGAGCGAGTGCCCAGGGATCAGGATGGAATAAGTGGCAAGTGAACGGAGTTTATGATAGGGAACTGAAAATGATGGCTTCAATCTTCCTAATATTCAGGAATTTTTTACTCATCCATGACATAATTGTCTGACAGCACAGAGTTAGTTGTGAACGCAAGGGAAGTGATTAAAGGATTTGATAGGGTAGATAGAGAGAAACTATTTTCTCTGGTGGGAGAATCCAGAAAAAGGGGGCATATCCTTAAATTTAAAGCTAGTTCGTTCAGGGGTAATGTCAGGAAGTACTTCTTCCCACAAAGGATTGTGGAAATCTGGAACTCTCTCCCCCAAAAAGCTGTTAAGGCTAAGTCAATTGAAAATTTCAAAACTGACATCGATAGATATTTGTTAGGCAAGGGTATTAAAGGTTACGGAACCAAGGCTGGTAGTCAAGATACAGATCAGCCATGATCTGATTGAATGACAGAAGGCTCGAGGTGCTGAATGGCCTACTCATGTCCTGTGTGGTGGAGAGGTATATCTGCATGCTACCATGATTCTTATAGAAGGTGACTCCTGTACCTGCATGGTACGAGAGGCTACATGTAGAGAGGACCTCTTCCTCCTCATACTGCCGCTCGATGATATCAAACTACTGTTTTTTAAAGGAACTTGTAAACACTTAGGTTATCTAACCTTGAACAAACTGACTAGAATTGGCTGGACAGAGGTTCAAAGTTAACATTTGAGCGTGGGTTGCCATTCGGATTCCAGTAAAGTGAAATGGTGGATGTGTGAAATTTTCATACTGTTTTCATCTAAACTATGAAAAAATACCTATCAGTGCAGTTACAGCAACAATCAACAACGCAAAATAGAATTTTGAACTATATAGCCAAAACAGTAGAGTACAAGTCAGAGAAAGTCATGATTCAATTATAACGTGCTCTGGTTAGACCACATCTTGAGTACTGTGTCCAGCCTTGTCAATCCCTGGAAGTGGTGCAGAAAAGAAGTCTGAAGAGGATGGAATTATGAGGAAAGGCTGGAGAAGTTTTCGACTAGAAGGAGGAGACTAAGGGACCTCAGAAATGTATAAAGCAGTAAACAGTGGATCACTACTTCAAATTAAACCATGACAGTAGAACAAGGGGGCACAGGTTTCCAACATGTGAAGGGCAAATTTAGGTTGATGTCAGAAAGTTCCTCTTCACAAAAAAAGTGACCAAAACGCGGAATAGACTTCTGGTAGGGTAGTGGAGACGAAATCTTGGAATCATTTACGAAGTGGCTGGAGAATGCGATTAGGGAACTATAGTTTTTTTCTTGATGAATGAACAAGGATAGCCTGAATGGCCTTCCTCATCTGTATCTATCTTGTAAAGTGTATTGGCTAAACTGTGTATTAGCCTAGTGAAACTCTTAAGTTCCAAACTCAAGCAGAATTGACAAATCTTTGAGTGTTTACTTATATTCATTGCAATTAATATAAGTAAACTTTCTGGTTTTAGGATTAAACAATAATTATCTCCTGAAAACTAAATTTTAAAATTTGGGTTAAACATGATAAAACTTGAACATTTCAATATCAACATACTCCAGTTCTGGTGTGAAGCACACAGCCACTTTCCCTTTTTGGATAGGGAGCACTTCATCTTTCTGTGCTGAAGAGCAGCAATAATCTAGTGCACACCATCAGTGGCCTGCATCACGTAAGGGCAGTTAAAGAAAGTTCCATGGAGAGGAAGTGGTGAATTCAGTGTGGATTGAGCTAATAATATACATTAACTTCTTTTGGTAGGATAATTTTGTGAAGACAGTGGAAAGTATTTATTTACTTAAAAGTATTTTATTTGTTCCTTCCCAAATTATTTTGCTGATTAAACCAAAATTCTCCTGTTTACCAGTATTCTATTTTGTTTTTGACTTGTAAAACACATGGGGGGTGGGAAAAAAAATTGGAAAAGGCCTATTAATGGGCGTGGGTAACGCAGTCTGCAATTAACTCACACCTGATGGCCCCTGCGCAGGCAGGATGAGACTTTCATCCAGCCTGAGGACTTACCTTCGAGCAACGTTGGAAATCAGCGTTAACAAGAGGATTAAATGCAATTCGCACTTTCCACCAGCAGGGAGAGCATCATTCTCTTAAAGGCAGGCTGTCTCTTAAAATCTCTTAAAGGTAGCCAGTACACGGAGTTTGAACGGAAATCAGACATTGCACACGTAAAGCACAGGTGCAGGTCTCATCACTATGTTTACACACTGATGAGTTATGTTAAAACATTGAATAAAGGTCGTGCACTACTAATTCCCACATCCCCCAATCTGCATGCCAGACCTCACCAATTTGCTGATCTGAGTTTGTACCAGGCCTGCGGGAGTGCGTGTACCAAGGTTCTCTGCTGATGCACTAGAGGTCTTGGTATAAGAGGTGGACAGAAGGAGGGACACCCTATATCCATGGAGGGGAGGGGTTGGGGGGGGGAGGACAAGAGGCCCTCCAGAGATAGGCCAAGAGGCAGTGGGGGGCGAAGTCAATGCCAGGCGCACAACACCATGAACATGGATGCAGTGCAGGAAGAAGTTCAATGCTTTGACACGAGTGGTCAAGGTGGGTGAGGTCAACTGTCAAATGGCATCTCCTACCAACTGCCCCACTAGCCGCATCCACTGCTCCATTCCCATCACTCACAAACCAACAAACTCTTTCCATCAGTACTCAACTCTGCCAATCAGATGCTTCCTCTCACCCTTACACATTACCACTGTTGCAAGCCACCCACCCACAACTCACAGGCCACACATACGGGCAGCTGTTCAACTATGACATGCACATCATCCAGACACACGTCCCGCTTGGTGGCACATATCAGGAGGCAGCAAGAAACGGTGGCCTTTAGCCCCTTGAGCCTGTTCCGCCATTCAATGAGATTGTGGTGGACCTGTAACCTAACTCCATATACCTGCCTTAGCCCCAAACCCCTTAATACCCTTGGTTCACAGAAATCTATCAATCTCAGATTTAGAATTCACAATTGAGCTAGCATCAGCTGCCATTTGCAGAAGAGCGTTCCAAACTTCTCCCACCCTTTGCGTGTAGCAGCGTTTCCTAACTTCACTCCTGCATGTCCTGGCTCTAAATGTTAGGCTATGTCCTCGCGTCCTAGTATTCAAGTATTGGAGACCTCCAAAAACAGATACATATGTATCGGCAGCCAGAAGCAATAAACTAGCCACTAACCTGTAAATCCTGCATGGTCACTGTAAATAGCACTGGTGGGAGGTCCTCCAGGCACTCTACAACACTGGCATCTAACCGACAATGTGGAAAATTGCCCAGGTATGTCCTGTCCGCAAAAAGCAGGACAAATCCAGCCTGACACAATTACAGCCCCATCAGTCCACTCTCAATCATCAGCAAAGTGCTGGAAGGTGTCGTCGACAGTGCTATCAAGCAGCACTTACTCATTAATAACCTGCTCATCGATGCTCAGTTTGGGTTCCGCCAGGACCACTCAGCTCCAGACCTCATTACAACCATGGACAAAAGAGCTGAATTCCAGAGGTGAGGTGAGAACGACTGCCCTTGACATCAAGGCAGCATTTGACCGAGTGTGGCACCAAGGAGCCCTAGTAAAATTGAAGACAATGGGAATCGGGGAAAACTCTCCAGTGGCTGGAGTCATACCTAGCACAAAGGAAGGTGGTAATGGTTGTTGGTGGCCAATCATCTCAGCCCCCGGACATTGCTGCAGGAGTTCCTCAGGGCAGTGTCCTAGGCCCAACCACCTTCAGCTGCTTCATCAATGACCATACCTCCATCATAGGGTCAAAAATGGGGATGTTCACTGATGATTGCACAGTGTTCAGTTCCATTCGCAACCCCTCAGATAATGAAGCAGTCTGTGCCCGCATGCAGCAAGACCTGGACAACATCCAGGCTTGGGCTGATAAGTGGCAAGTAACATTCGCGCCAGACAAGTGCCAGGCAATGGCCATCTCCAACAAGAGAAAATCTAACCACCTCCCCTTGACATTCAACGGCATTACCATCGTCGAATCCCCCACCATCAACATCCTGGTGGTCACCATTGACCAGAAACTTAACTGGACCAGCCACATAAATACTGTGGCTACAAGAGTAGGTCAGAGACTGGGTATTCTGCAGCGAGTGACTCACCTCCTGACTCCCCAAAGCCTTTCCACCATCTACAAGGCACAAGTCAGGAGTGTGATGGAATACTCTCCACTTGCCTGGATGAGTGCAGCTCCAACAGCACTCAAGAAGCTCGACACCATCCAGGACAAAGCAGCCCGCTTAATTGGCACCCCATCCACCACCCGAAACATTCACTCCCTCCACCACCGACGCACAGTGGCTGCAGCAACTCGCCAAGGCTTCTTCGACAGCACCTCCCAAACCCGCGACCTCTACCACCTAGAAGGACAAGGGCAGCAGGCACATGGGAAAAACACCACCTGCACGTTCCCCTCCAAGTCACACACCATTCCGACTTGGAAATATATTGCCGTTCCTTTATCGTCACTGGGTCAAGATCCTGGAACTCCCTACCTAACAGCACTGTGGGAGAACCTTCACCACACGGACTGCAGCGGTTCAAGAAGGTGGCTCACCACCACCTTCTCAAGGGCAATTAGGGATGGGCAATAAATGCTGGCCTTACCAGCGACACCCACATCCCATGAACGAAAAAAAAAGACACATTCAGATGTTCGTGGTTGAGTTGTGCGTTAAGTTCCAAAATGGTGTCTATCCCTTTAAATCAGCGTTGCACACTGATTGTATCCATTTTCTCCTTACTTTACATGCTGCCAGCATTCGGTATTTGCGCATGCGCTAATACCTAGACCAAGATGGCGTCTGGCACACTTCACACTGGAAACGTGCATGTGGAGCCAAGGCGCCATCTTGGCACTTCGGGAGACTGCGTAGCGCCGAAACAACGGGAGCTACATGGCCCAATTTCTAGCCCATATTTCCTTGTGAGTGATTTCACAAGATTATTTTTAACCTGAATTTAGAAGGCAATCAGAAGAATTAAATGTGGTATTGTTCCAGAAGGATTGCCTTGGTATGTCCTAGAGTGCAGATCACAGGTTTGTCTTTTTTTTCCCCTCCAGTTTTCTCCTGTTACCCTAATTCAGTTCGCAATGAAAACACAGTAGCTAGTTCTCCATCCTATTGATTGGTGCAGAGGGATTGTACTGGGTTTTATTTCAATAGTATTTAAATGATAACAGCCTGAAGACAAATAACAATTAGGAATGAGAACTCTGGCTGAATTTTCCCCTTACGAACAAGGGGAGACTGAGGCAAATTGTAACACCCCTTGTGCTACCCTGACTGAAATGAACTAACTCAGCTCAGTACAGATGAGAGATAGAACCTGAGATCTTCCTGTGTGGTACGGTTCAGTACCTCACCAGATGGTACATTGAGCTATTAGGTAAGCTCTTGATCACAGCTTTGTTAACACAAACTGTATAAGGGACCAATTTTGTGGTTTGATCTGCATAGTCTATATGTTGTGCTGTACTTAAGTATGTGGATGATTTGGTGCCTTACAACCAATTTTTGGTGTTCTTTTCGCAACCTCTGTAGAAATATAGGTGAAATACGATCATACCGTTATAAATTATTTAACAAGTGTGGCATGAAAAGATAATAGATGTGGATGCTGCAGGGGATTGCACTGGGCTTAATTTTCAACAGCATGCAAGAGTTTTATTACGCAATGTTAGTGAAAAATGAGTGTTTACTGTGTTCAACACTACATTCAGAGCACTTGCCAATACTGGTTCATGTATCCTTGACACAAAATGTATTAACTTAGTGTACAAAATATTATGTTGAGAATGTTTCAAATTCATTCACTTCAGGTTTATTTTCCTTGGGAATGTTAAGCCTCTCTTGCTGTTAAAATAGTTTCACTTTAGGAAATAGAAATAGCCTTTTTTACCTGCAGCATTAAATTAGTGAAAGATTCATAAAATCTCGAGTAGATCCAGCAGATCACAGCACACGTGTCCTGTCCTGTCCTATATGCTGAGGACAATTTCTTTATTTAGTTATGACCGTCACTTTTGCCCACTTAGGTTGAGACAGTTTCAGAGAACACTGTTGCTGCTATACTCCGGTCTAGAGAAGAGAAATGTAGCTCAAAATATTTTGAAATTTTTTTGCACAAATCCTTGCCCATTTCCATAAACGTTATAGTGTTATGTTTTCCAGCTGTGTCCAAAAATTTTCAACAAATGTACTGTTTACACCTGTATGGCTGAAAACTGAAAGTTTATTGAGACTAGTGTAACCTTGAAAAATAAAAGGTGCAAATTTACATTGACTTGGGTCTGTTGTAACAGGTGATCAACAAGCCGCAGAAGTGTCAACTTGCTGAGCTGAAATTTGATGTTCAAAAAAATACTATTATCCTGAAAACTGGAAGACTTCATTATGACTTCCAACAATTCCTCATGTTAATTTAGACTAATATCAAAAAAAAATGTAAAAGGGAACTGTATTTTCCTGAATTTCCTCATCGTCCTACATATTATAAATGGGAAGATTCATCTGTATATCTACCGGTGCCTCTATTACCCTGTGGCATCATGTTGGTGCTTTAAAATTGTCTGGAGGTAGCACGGCAGCAGACATTGTGTAGAACTATCTCTGTTGTGATTTGAAATAACATTGTGAATGGGGAGAGTGCTGCTCACAGCTTAACGTGCCTGCTCCCAGGCTATCAAATCATTTTTAATGGGAGGGACAACTGAGAGGCACTGGTAAGATTTTGGGCCCGATTTTAGCACCCGGTTCCGGGTGCGTTCTCGGCGGGGGGGCCTCTAAAATCCCGGTTTCGAGGAGCAGGACCGGATCGCGCCTCGATCCCGCCCACTTCCGGGTTGCGCGCTGACGTGCGGGGGTGCGTGCGTTGGCCCCGCTGGTGGGAATCCCGCAGGCAATTAAAGCCAGCGGGGTTCCACTTGAGTGTATTTATCTTGGTATTTCAGGTCATTAAATGACCTGATTGAGCTGTTTATTTAACAGGTGTCGGATTTTACAGTGAAATGAGACTGTTTCCCATACTGGGGGAAACACTCACACTCTCAACGGACGTGTTGCAGCCAGCAGCCTGTGGCAGCTGCCAAGGTGCATTCCACAGGTGGGGGGGGGGGGAGAGCCTTCACCAACGCAGGAGGACACTCCGTAACATTGGGCAACGCCTGCCCTCCACCACCCTCCTCCAAGCAAGAAGATTCACCGGCGTGGAAGTCCAACCCCTGTGCGAGGACACACTTTTCTAGCGTGCACAACCCCGCAAACCTAAACCTGCCAGATGGGTGCTGCGTTGACATCCTCGGAGGACGAACAGCATGACCAGCCTCAGCAGCCTCGCAGTCCACGCCGTCCGCCTCAGAGACATGCATCCCCACAACACGGTGCTGCGGCACATCCACCTGCACAGCAGGATGGAGGGCATCCGCAGAGAGAGATGCGTCGCAGGAGGCACTACCCTCCGCACAGGGTCTACAGACCGAGGCTCAGCTTCATGGACCTCTCTGAGCAGCAGTGCATACGGAGGCTCAGAGTCACTCGCCAGGTAGTCGCCGACATCTGCAGCCTCCTCAATGACGAGCTGCTCCCGGATGGACCAAGCAGCATCTTCTTACCCGTCGCCGTCAAAGTCACCACTGCCCTCAACTTCTTCGCCTCCGGATCCTTCCAGGGTGCCACGGGGGACATCACCGGGGTCTGTCAGTCGTCTGCACACAAGTGCATAAGGCAAGTCACCGATGGGTTGTTCCGCAGGGCCTCGACCTACATCAACTTCGCCATGGATGAGCGCAGCCAGACGGAGAGGGCGGTTGGATTCCATGCTGTGGCTGGCTTCCCACGGGTGCAGGGTGTAATCGATTGCACCCACATAGCAATACGGGCACCTCCACATGAGCCAGGGCTGTTTATCAACAGGAAAGGGTATCACTCCATGAACGCCCAGCTCATTTGTGACCACCGCCAGAGATTCCTACACGTGTGCGCCAGATACCCTGGCAGCTGCCACGATGCCTTCGTCCTCAGGGAGTCCACCGTCCCGCCCCTCTTCCACGCACCCAACGCCGGCAACGGCTGGCTCCTCGGCGACAAGGGATATCCCCTGCACACGTGGCTTATGACACCTCTGAGGAACCCCATTACCGAGCCACAGCGTCGGTATAATGACAGCCACATTGCTACCAGGTCTACAATTGAGCAGGCTATAGGGCTGCTCAAGATGCGCTTCAGGTGCCTTGATCGTTCCGGGGGAGCGCTCCAATACACGCCACTCCGAGTGGGACGAATTATAGTTGTCTGCTGTGCCCTGCATAACATGGCACTACAGAGAGGGGTGCCGCTGGAGGAGGCCCCATGCACACCCGCCACCCACATTGAGGACGACAATGAGGAGGAGGTGGAGGAGGAAGAGGAGGAGGAGGAAGAGGGAGAGGAGGAGGAACGACCCATGCGCCGAACACCGGCTCACCTGCGTGCTCGTCAGGCCAGGGAGGCACTCATATGCCAACGGTTCTCCTAACATCACACTGTGTGAGGCGTTCACATGTCATAACGTGCACAGACGAGGGTCCATACAGGCTCCCTCCACAGAAGAGTGGTGCCTGTACACCTGCACCCACTGGATTATGCTCAATGGGTGGGACGGGGTGGTCGTCGTCATGATGAGGCGCACGGAAGGGACATATTGCACAAGCCGCAGAATTATGGACAAGAGGTGGCAGCATTGGTGAGAAAAAGTGAGTTTATTTTGTGGTGACATTCAAAGAGTAGAAAATTAAAAAAAAACGACAAACACCCTGGTGCAATCGCTGTGTGCTCACGGAACTTTAGGCGTTCGTTTTCGGGACCCCCTACGTGGTGCTACCCCTGTGGCTCCAGCAGAGGTGGTGGCAGGTTGCTCCTGTTCGTGCCCTGACCGGGTAGATGCTTTGGGCCGACGCCCCCTGGGTTTCGGTGCCCGTGAGGGCACCTCCACAGACTGCTCCTCCTGCACCTGTGCAGGGGCAGACTCGGCCACCTGGAGAGGATGGACTATTGCGGGCACTGGTTGAGAGGGGGGCAACGGGTGAGACTTGGGGGCGCCTTGAGTAGCGTCCACACTTCCATTTCCCCGTTCACCATCTTCCCTCTCATGGCCAAGGCCCACATCACCCCTTCCACCCTGCTGGACGGCAGTTTGGATGACGTGGGTGAGACCTTGCAAGGCCACCTCCAATGTATCTGTCAACCTGTTGATGGCGGCAGAATGTTGTTCACCCTGAATCCGAACAGCCGTTGTGAGGGCCTGGATGGACTCATTGGTGAGCTGTGCGTGACGCTCGAGGGAGGCTAGCCTGTCCTCCACCGCAGACGTTCCCACACCTACCCGCGACACTATCTCAGAGATGCCTTCACGTCCCTGCGACACTATCTCGGCGATACCCTCCTGCACCTGTGCCACCATTCCCCTCATGCAGGAGTTGGACTCCTCCATCCTCCGTGCGATTGTGGAGAGTGCGCGTGGCACCTCTCCCAGTACCTCAGCAATGTTCTGGTGCCCCTCGACGACTCTCCTTTTGACAGGTGGCCCCCTGGGTTCAGCATCTGGGTCCGGCTGAGCAAAGCCTGGAGAAGAGTGCTCCCACCGACGCGGACCCTCCGCGGCTGACCCTGCCACCAGGGTCTGCTCATGCTCATGTGTGCGCGGTGACTCACCATGTGCAATCCCAACTAGCTGAGGGGGGTGACCCACCGAGGTGTGTATATCTGCGCTGGTGGATGCAAGGCTCATGTGTGACGATGCACCCTCAGAGACGGGCATGTCCTCTGAGGAATCGCCCTCAACCGAGACGTCGATCGCAGACGGTCCTGGAAGAGAACAGAGGGAAATATCAGGCATGTGACCAAATGTGGCGGTGCGGCATATGCCATGTGATGCTACGATCATTCACGATCATGAGTGATGAGTGCCAGCTTTCCCTTACCGGCCGTTTCGCCAGAACCAGACTCGCCATCCGCCATCGACAGGCAATGCAGCGTGCGGCTGATCTCCAGTGCCTCGACCTCGGCGTCTGTCAGGGCCATCTCGTGTGGCGGGCCCCCTCCGGTGCATGCCCTATCGCGTGCGTTCCTGGCCCTCTTCTCCTGTGAGGGCAAAACACAAAAACGTTATTGAGTGATGATTACAATGTGAGACGCTTCAAGCATTGGTGTGATTGGGTTGAACGTGTGCCAGATGGATGGGAGGATGCGTGTGCCACATGGCCATCCCATTGTATGGGCATTGGGGTGTGTGGTAGTGGTCGAGTGGGGACAGGGACGGTGGGTACGTGCAGGCACTGTGAGGATGATAGTTGGGTGGCTGTGAGGATTGGTGCGGGAGCGCAGTACTGTCAGTGGAGATGGGGTTGTGAGGTGTTTGAGGTGATGTGGAAGACGGAGTGATGCAGAATGCGTTAGTGTACTCACTTTTCCGGACCTGGTGAGGTCATTGAATCTCTTGCGGCACTGAATCCAAGTGCGGGTGGTGTTTCCCCTGCTTGTGACCTCCGCGGCCACCTCCTCCCATGCCCTCTTGGTGGCGCTGGCAGGGCACCTCCTTCCATCCGTGGGGAACAGCGTCTCCCTCCTCATGCGGACCCCGTCCAGCAGCACCTGGAGGGCGTGGTCCGTGAAACGGGGAGCAGCCTTACCCCTGTGCTCCTCCATCCTTGATGGAGTGTAGTTTGTGGCTGGAGGGGCTTTGGTGGACTGCCCCTTTAAATAGAGCGCAACCATCGCTCAGACGTCAATGCGCATGCGCAGGCCGCCGGCACGCAGCTGAGAAGCGCGGAACCCGTAACTGCCGGCTAATCACATCAATCATCCCGCGATCGCGTGCGCAACGCACTCAATTTGGCCGGCGCGTTTTCCTCGAGCCCGCCCGACCACCCGCTGCCAACCCGCACCCCTGGTAAAATCGGGCCCAAATTGTCTCCACCACTTTACTTAGACATGCATTCCAAGTGTTTATGTGATGATATTCCTGCTGATGTCAATCCTAAATTCATCTTTGAAACTGTGCCACTTTATCTTTCTACCTTGGCTTAACTTGAATTAGTGCTCTGAATATACCTTTTCCATGTTATTTAATATATATGCTTCTACAATGTCCCATTGCAGTTGCCCTCTTTCAAGACAAAAGATCTCCAGTTTTTTTAGTCTTCCCTCAGCTCAAACCTCAGGGGATCATCTTCTTAGGTTTCTTTGATGATCTAAATGTTTCATGATGATCTAAATTGAATACAGTACTCAAAGTGCATATGGATCAGAGTACTGTACAGTTTCTGCACAACCTCCTTTGGCTTATACTCTATTCATTTATCAGTATAATTAAGCATTGTACTTGCTTTGTTGATTGGTTCTCCACAGTGACTTCATGTTGTGTTATCTCTACTAACAGCCGAAGATCTATTTCAGTTTCACCTTTAGCTATTTCTACACCACACCAAATTATGTCATCAATTTTTCTTCCAATGTTCAATTCCTGATACTTATATCTGTATTAAATTTTATCGACCACTATTCTTCCCATTTGCGGATTTTATGAGACTCCTTTTGTAGGTCTGTAGCTGCTCCCTCAGAACGAACTCCATTCCCCCCAAGTCACTGATGTAATTCAAAACAGCAGAGGTCCCAGCACCAATCGTTGGGGTACTTAGTTCCTCTTCATCCCTACATCACTCCTCTAACAAGTACCTGTTGGCTTGTTTTCTTCAGCCAGTTTTTGTTATCCATTTCGAGCTTTTACTTTGAATTCTCTGTTCTTTACGCTAGTTTTGCTTTAAGCTTATATGGCAGTCTCTTGTGAGGAACTTTGTCAAAAGGTTTACCACAGTCCAGTTGGCATATTACCTCCTTAAAATGTCATGGGTTAGACAGGCAGGAGCTTTCCTCTCTGAAGGCATTTTGACTACAATTTACCAGTTTATTAATATATATATAATTCTGAAACATGCTTCCAATAATTGATTCCATCATTTACTTATGCCTGAGGTAAAATAATGGTGTCTGTAGTTTTCTAGATTAGTTTATCACCTTTTTTGTGTACAGTGTATTGCTGTTTGAAGAATTAGGATGGATTATGCAACAGAAACCATTTTGTAAATGATAGCTAAAGTGCCTGCTACTTAATCCCTTACACATGTATATGTGCAGGCACCCAATACACCCAGCTCAGGTCCTTTTGGAGGTAAGTGTGCCAAGAGTCTCCTTCCTGTCCTTCAACATTTCTATTCCTTTATTGATCAATCAGCCGGAGATATACAAAATGCAAACAACACTGGCATTCTTTCTCTACATTGGTGGTCTAGTGTAATGCATTGATCATGTTCAGTGTAAGCAAATGGATTGTCAACCAATGCCAAAACCTCAGCCATTAGGCCACTAGACTATCAAAATATATTTCTTGAAGCATTACTTTTAATGTTCAGGGTCCATCCAATTATAGGCCATGCTTCTCGCATAATAAATCTATGAATCTGTGTTAAAGATTCGATGCTACATGTTTGAATTTCACTGCTTGGGTCAAGATTTCAAAATGGGTGCTAATGTTACTTAGCCAGGTTGCATATGCACAAATGTTCAAATGAATATTCCTGATATATCATTTTCTTTTATCTAGATGACAAAGTTTCCTAATACTTTTTCAATATATTTCAGAGGGTCATTGTGTATCGCGTACCCAGTCAGGAAAGATCAAGCGTAGGATCAAAAAGCAATCTTTCCACAAAAACATGATTATATCAAGCAGAAATATTTATTAGCTTTATTGCTGATTCAGTGGTGACATTCCAGATTCCAACATTAAAGATTTTGAGCTGTCAGCAATGCTGTATCTTTCATATATGCAGACACCTAGTAATACCATAGCAATTAACCTCACTGGAAAATCTATGAGGCTATTAACTCTGTACCTTTTAGTTGGGAAAGCCATGACAGTGGTTAATTACATTTAGACAGGAAGGTAGGAACAGTTTGCTTATGTTTGCAAATTTGTGTATAAAGTAACATCCTTGTCCATGTAACCAGAGCACTCTTATATGCGGAAAGTATGTGAAGAATACAAATCACTGACTTATATTAAAATAGTGACATGTCCTGCTTTTAAATCAGTTTAAGGTACACCCTCATCCACTTGCCCTGATGCATAGCTGTCCAAGGTGGTCCTGCCTCAATGCAGATCGGCTGGAGTAGTTGACGTGATAGTGAGCTCACCCCATCCAGTGTGGACTCCCTATAAACAAGATCAGGTCGCAAGTGGTTGGGATGGGCTGTTGTATGCAATAATAACAACAACAACTGTCATTTATATAGCTCCTTTAACTCAATAAAACGTCCCAAGGCACTTCACAGAAGCGTTATCATATTTAAAATGGCAGCCCTGAGGGTAGCAGGTGCACTTTTGTGCTCAAAATTAATATTTGTGAGGGTACTTGCCCCTCTTTTTTAAGAACATGACCTGAATTTTATTTAATTTGTACATTTTCCTGGTGCCTGTTTTGATATTTTGCATATGAGTTTTGAATACTGTGCACTGATTCACCATACTTTTATATATAATCCTTTAAATTGGGATTAAATTCAGATTTTGTTGTAATTTTTGATAGAATTAGACTTGGTTGCTCAGCATGAAATAAAGTCATTGATTTTATCAGATTTTTTAGCGTTTAAAAATATCTAAAAATCATGAAATCAGTAAATTAATCTACCGTGATACTTCGTGATTATGCAGTATTACAGCTGCATTGCTGACTTGAAACAGGTGAAAAAACAGCAACAAAAGAAAATGCTGCTTCTGTGGCACAAACCTATATTTAAACTATGGCCCGGATATTTACAAGGAGGCGGGGAGGGAGCATGTTTGCGGCCTGGAAACCCAGAAATGCCAGGAACGCGGAGGTACTGACAGATTTAAAGGCAGGACGTCTTTATAATTTTTTTACTCCATTCCCCACCCATAGCCAGCCAGATTGACAGGCTGGCTGGCTGCCGGGCGGGAAAGCCAGTGGTAGAAGACTACGGTTGGAGACAGTCTCCGGCAACTAGGAACATCGTGGGTGGGGTGGGGAGGGGGGAGTCAGACTGGCAATCAGGAGGGAGAGGGACTGGGAACATCACAGGGGGTGGAGGGGTGGGGGGAGTCAGACCCGCAATCGGGAGGTGGGGGGACCGGGAGAGATCGCGGGTTTGGTGGGGGGGGCTGGGACCAGCAATCGGGAGGGGCACCAAGAGAGATCACAGAGACGGGGGGTGGGGAGTGGGGTTTAGTCGATTGCAGCAGAAGATTTGCATCAGGTGCTGGGAGGAAGTACTGCTGCTCCTCCTGGCCCATAAGCAGTGCTATAAAAAGCACATAGCTGCTGGATCCAGCTGCTGCCACCTTTCTTTAGCTGCTGGGTTTCTCAGCCCTCGGAAACACGGCTGGCCAGCGTTAAATTGAAATAGCTGCCAAAATCTGAGGAACGGAGCCTCATTAACATCTTATCATCATGGACCCACCTCTCCAAAGTGTGGTACTCGGACGGCCCCAGACCCACCATGGTTAAAACAGAAGTAGGCGCTATTGTGTGTTTGTGGGGGGGGGGGTGTGGGGGTAAAATTCCCCCCTATACGTCATGTGAATGGCAGTGATGTCAATTTTTGTTAGCAGCACATAGTTATTTTAATACTTTGGTTAAACGCGTTGCGTAAATGCTACAGGAAACATTTAACACAGTCCCAAGTAATTACTTCAGTGTGCACTGAAGCTTCTTTCTTGTACCGATCCCCCAGGACAAGCAACATTTGCAATAAATTCAAATCGCTGGTTATCTGACAATGGACAGTATGTCAGCTCATGAATGATCGTTTATTAACACAAAGAATATACATCAAACTGTTGTCCACTACCAGACCTTGTGATCACTGCCACTTGAGACAGCAAGCTGTAATGTGCATCCTGTGAACCTGTCATGATTTCAGTTTAATCTAGGACAATTGATTTGTGGTAATTGGTCTTTTTGTCATTGTGGTTTTGCAGGGGGGGGGGGGGGTGGGGGGTGGGGGGGGGGGAGGGGGGGTTGTTTGTTTCTTCCACAGATTATTTCTGCCTCTAGACAAATAATCACCTTCCCCAATGGAAAAGAGAAAAAAAAGTTTCTTTCCACAAAGTGTTATATCAGGGAACATAAAACATTAAATGTTATGGTTTAATGATCTGGATTTTTGTACATTTGAGAATAAAACCTGATAGCATCTTTTTTTTTTGTTCGTTCGTGGGATGTGGGCGTCACTGGCGAGGCCAGCATTTACTACCCATCCCTAATTGCCATTGAGAAGGTGGTGGTGAGCCGCCTTCTTGAACCACTGCAGTCCTTGTGGTGACGGTTCTCCCACAGTGCTGTTAGGAAGGGAGTTCCAGGATTTTGACCCAGCGACAATGAAGGAACGGCGATATATTTCCAAGCCGGGATGGTGTGTGACTTGGAGGGGAATGTGCAGGTGGTGTTGTTCCCATGTGCCTGCTGCCCTTGTCCTTCTAGGTGGTAGAGGTTGCGGGTTTGGGAGGTGTTGTCAAAGAAGCCTTGGCGAGTTGCTGCATTGCATCCTGTAGATGGTACACACTGCAGCCACAGTGCACCGGTGGTGAAGGGAGTGAATGTTTAGGGTGGTGGATGGGGTGCCAATCAAGCGAGCTCTTTTGTCCTGGATGGTGTCGAGCTTCTTGAGTGTTGTTGGAGCTGCACTCATCCAGGCAAGTGGAGAGTATTCCATCACACTCCTGACTTGTGCCTTGTAGATGGTGGAAAGGCTTTGGGGAGTCAGGAGGTGAGTCACTCGCTGCAGAATACCCAGTCTCTGACCTGCTCTTGTAGCCACAGTATTTACGTGGCTGGTCCAGTTAAGTTTCTGCTCAATGGTGACCCTCAGGATGTTGGTGGTGGGGGATTCGGCGATGGTAATGCTGTTGAATGTCAAGGGGACGTGGTTAGACTCTCTCTTGTTGGAGATGGTCATTGCCTGGCACATGTCTGGCGCGAATGTTACTTGGCACTTATCAGCCCAAGCCCGGATGTTGTCCAGATCTTGCTGCATGCGGGCATGGACTGCTTCATTATCTGAGGGGTTGCGAATGGAACTGAACACTGTGCAATCATCAGCGAACATCCCCATTTCTGACCTTATGATGGTCATTGATGAAGCAGCTGAAGGTGGTTGGGCCTAGGATACTGCCCTGAGGAACTCCTGCAGCAATGTCCTGGGGCTGAGATGATTGGCCTCCAACAACCACTACCACCTTCCTTTGTGCTAGGTATGACTCCAGCCACTGGAGAGTTTTCCCCCTGATTCCCATTGACTTCAGTTTTACTAGGGCTCCTTGATGCCACATTCGCTGAAATGCTGCCTTGATATCAAGGGCAGTCACTCTCACCTCACCTCTGAAGTTCAGCTCTTTTGTCCTTGTTTGGACCAAGGCTGTAATGAGGTCTGGAGCCGAATGGTCCGGGCGAAACCCAAACTGAGCATCGGTGAGCAGTTATTGGTGAGTAAGTGCCGCTTGATAGCACTGTCGACGACACCTTCCATCACTTTGCTGATAATTGAGAGTAGACTGATGGGGCGGTAATTGGCCGGATTGGATTTGTCCTGCTTTTTGTGATCAGGACATACCTGGGCAATTTTCCACATTGTCTGGTAGATGCCAGTGTTGTCGCTGTACTGGAACAGCTTGGCTAGAGGCGCAGCTATTTCTGGAGCACAAGTCTTCAGCACTACAGCCAGGGTGTTGTTGGGGCCCATAGCCTTTGCTCTATCTAGTGTACTCAGCCATTTCTTGATATCATGTGGAGTGAATCGAATTGGCTGAAGACTGGCTTCTGTGATGGTGGGGATATCGGGAGGAGGTCGAGATGGATCATCCTCTTCGCACTTCTGGCTGAAGATGGTTGCAAACGCTTCAGCCTTGTCTTTTGGACTACACCATCATTGAGGATGGGGATGTTTACAGAGCCTCCTCCTCCCATTAGTTGTTTAATTGTCCATCACCATTCACAACTGGATGGGGCAGGACTGCAGAGCTTTGATCTGATCCGTTGGTTGTGGAATCGCTTCGCTCTGTCTATAGCATGTTGCTTCCGCTGTTTAGCATGCATGTAGTCTTTATTAATGGAACAACTGCCCCATAGAGCACAGTAGGAAATGGGCAAGTGCAATCTTCTACATAATCCACACAAATTCAGAAGGATCCTGAACCAATAAATATTTCTGTTACATTACAGAAATAACAAATTATGCAGCATTGAAATTTTTGAACCAGACCTGTAGCATAGTGACAATCTTGGTTTATTACATCTGCAAAAAGTTATATTCTACCACAGCTATCATTTTCATGCACAGTGGGAACATAATTTGTCACATAAAAAAGTCAGGCTCATAGGATATTTAAAAAAAGAACTTCACTTTTGCTCAGAACAAGTTTGAGCTCATCCAGAAATTTCCTTTTATGAAAATTGAGCAGAAAGTGTCATTTAAATGCTTTAGGCAAAGCAAAGTTCAGCAATCTTGGGTCAATTGGAAGAGTGGAAGAGCACTTTATGGGCCGGGAAGATGAGATAAGCTGTTAACTACAGTATCATCATTGGGCAGAAAGTTAATCGTTTAACTTTTTCTCTGTAATATGGCCTCTCCTACTGTGCTAAATTTGGTTGATAGCTGAGCCATTTGCTATGAGATTCTATTACTCTAGGCTAATTATACTGAACAATGGATTCCTGATGTCTCGAATAAAGAAAATCCAAGGAAGTTTTTATTCATTGGTTGGTTCCTTGGCAATTCACTGAGAAGCTTTGTGAATTTGCACATAGCTGTGTATGGCAGCAGTCCAAAAGCATTCTGAGTGTATTACTATTCATTGTTGGATGGACCGAGTGGTTATATAGAGAAACTGTTTGGCAACAAATGAGATATCAATTGAAAAGTAGTTCCTTAACTTCTTTCAGTAGCTTGATGTAAGTTATGTTGCCCATTTAAAGTGTGTAGAGCTAAGGACCTGAGCTCACTTCTGCAGCTCTCTGCTCTGGTTTGTACATTAATTTGAGTTCCAGCTACATATACAGTATGTTCAAATCTTTGCAAGTGTTTGAGCACATTTTACTTCATGATTGCAATAGTTTGCCATCTTCATATTATTGTATTCATACAACACTGTTGTAATTATATAATATATTTGTCACATTTATTTCAGTACCTCTGAGGGGCATCAAGATTTACATTTGTAATATACAAGTATTTCCAGTTTTTAAAATGCATTATTTCCCAAGCAGTGCAACAACAAAAATTCCAACTGTGTTTTCAACCCACTAGAAGTTTTTGCAATTCTAGAGGTTGCAAGTGCTTGTTAACACATGTTTTTACTGAAAATACACAAAGGAGACAAACTAAGTAGGGTTGGAAACATTTAAAACCAATCATGATATGAAAACAGGTCATAGAGTGGATAAGCTTCGTGGTAATAATCTTTTTTGCTGACTTTGCCTCTTGGAAGCCTCTTTTAGGATTTTGTAATTATGTTCCCAGAGCACTTCTTTATGCTGAGATACATAATAATTGCAAAAAATGTCTTTTGGTAACAGACATTAATATGTATTGCACCTCAGCATATGAGATGGCTCAAACTACTGTAATCCAGACGGCCTTGAGATCCAGGAATGATCGCAGGAGATTTCAGGTTGTATTTTATTTTGTGTAGGATTGTAACCTTTTAATCTAATCTCTCTTTTGTCTATGTATATATCCAGTAGAAACTGAAGACCCCAAAAAGTTAAAACATCATTGCAATCCTATTTTTGAAGAATCTGCTGACATTTGAGACTCTTAACTGAACATTGTTCTGAGTGTTACTTGTAAAATTTACTGCTCAAGGCAAAATACCAGACAATATTTATTTCACCTGGTCCACTATAAGTGCCAATGTTTAGTTGCCAAAAGCTTACAGGCCCAAATTACTGAATATTAAACTTAATTACTGTACTTGATATAATTTGTAGCATGAAATTTATTGTGACAGTTTCAGTGATCAAAGTAGGCAAAGCGAAACAAATTTCAGGACTCATTCAGAATATTGTGAGTAGCAAAGGCATATTAACAGAAACATGTTCATGGAGATTCATGACTAGAAAGCACAAAATCGTTGGAGCAAATTATTTTTGAAAATCTGCTGGTGGCAGCCAGTTTGGAGAGGAGATACCAGCTACCCTGGTCATTAATTTGTTCTCAACCTGGACCTTGACATATATTCAGCTCATTAGTAATTGATGGAGATTTAGCAGAAAGCACTTTAGAACATTATTTGGATCTTAACTCCCTCCCACTTCACACTTTTCCATTATGACTTCTTCAAACATGTAGTGAGCTCTATAGCTCAACATGCCTTGCAGCATCATCCATCTATGCATCAAAAATAGTAACAGCTATCTTTTGTATCTCTGTAAAGTTAGCTTGCTGTGTAATCGCCAATTGTAAAAATTAACCAATGAATTCTAACTCTTGGAAGCCGTCTTTAGCTGGTTTGGGGAACTGTGTGGCTTTTTTTCAGCTTAGATGGTTAATTGAGGTTACCAGTTGACCGATTTGTTGTTGGAATTGAAGCATGCAACAGTTAATAAACAACTGTTTATAAACGTATTTACAGCTTGTTATCTCTTTTGTTTTTTGTTCATGTGGCTTGGGAGGTCTTATGGCTAAGCTATCTGTCGTGTGTGTGTGTGTTTGTGTGTGTGTGTAATTCTGTCCCAACATTACCTTGAGCATAACTGAGGCACAACCTATAGTTGCAGTGAAGGGTCATGACATGTGTTTATTGCACATAGTGAAACATAGATCCATTAGCCCATTTTCTGTTTCACTGAAGTAAACTTTTTAGTGCAAGAGTACCACACTAACTTACTCCTTCTGGTTCAGCAGTGTTACAACTTTTATTGTTTGGTATTGCAGTCTGACTGCAGTCATGATCAGAGGCTGATGGGTTTGAACAACATGCATACGGCTTGCAACAATTAAAACCTGAAGGAATGAGACTCCATACTTTTCAATTTTCAGTGCCAGAGAGGTTGATAAAATGAACTGATCTAATGTCTGTTGGTTGCATAGTTCAGGTTTAGAAATGGAACGCAGAGCTGATTAGTCATGGAGATGGAACTCATAGGTGGCCAGATATAGTGCCAGGAGACCAAGAAAATGAAAGAGTAAATCAAAGGGACATAGCTGATGGATGGATAAGGACAATACTTAGATATAACCAGGAGATCAAGAAAGACAGAGTTATTAAATCCATGAGATAGAGCCAATAAATGGAAAAGTTTAACATCCGGATAGAAGCAGGAGATCAAAAAAGATAGTTAGTAAATCACAGAGGTAGATCTGATAGATGGGAGATGGTAAGGCCTGTACAGAGCTGTGAGATTGCAGGATCAGTAAAATGAACAGTGAGAAATAGACCAATAACAAGACAAATGGTGGTGATAGAAAAAAACTTGCATTTATATAGTACCCAATAACATTTCTCAGAACATTTCAAAGTATTTCATATATAACCAATTACTTTGAAATGCACTTACTGTTGCTATGCAGGGGAATGTGGCAGCCATTTTGCACACAGCAAGATACCACATCTCACAAACGAGATGAATGGTCAGTTAATGTGTTTTTGGTGATGTTGGTTAAGGCTGAATGTTGGCCAGAAGAACTCCCCACTCTTCTTCAAATAATGCTATGCGATCTTTAAGGTCCACCTGAAATATTCAGTTTAACAGCTCTTCCGAAGGACAGCACCTCCAGCAATGCAGCACTCCTACACTATAAATTCAAGTCCTGGAATGGGACGTGAACCCAAAACATTTGATTCAGAGGTGAGAGCTAATTTGACAAATAAATACACATAATAGATAGAAATAAAATATCTGCTCCATTTCCATTGAAAAGTCCTAAATAACCTTTTTGTCTGTGATGCTTGTAGGTATTGCTGCAGTAGGATTTTCCAATGTTAATGGGCCAGAATTTGCTGTGGCAGAACATCTGCCATTAGTTACTCTTGCCCTTGCATGTTTAGGTTTTTAAATTTTTAGTGTGACAAGTTGCTGAAAGTGCGAGCTGCTAACGTGCAGCAAAGGAAGCAGGGCATCTGGGACCTGAGTGAACAGGGCAAGCAAATGTATATCTCTTTAACCAATCAGATTGAAGGATTGTGAAATAAACAGAGGAACAATGGAGAAGGTAGTGTAAATTAGATTGGGTGAATTCAATGTCAAATCAGGTACAGAAAGAGAAATAAAAAGAAAGATTGGATTAAGAAAGGAAAAGTTAAAAAAAGTTTTAATTTTAAATTTGACATTTTTAAAATCTCCAACAACAATTAAACCGGAAGGAATGAGACTCCACACTTTTCAATTTTCAGTGCCAGAGAGGTTGATTGGCAGTAATTAACAGTTATCACATTGTTAAAAGGGTACGTGCACTTGAATGGCAAGATGTAACTGTCTGTGGCTTCACTGTTGAGGCAGACAGTGAGATCTCGTTTTGCCGTTTTCGTGAAGCTACCAGCGGAGTGGCACAACTCGGACAGCAACGTTTGGATATCAGCATTTAACCGCGATTCTGGCCCCCACCTGAAGTTGCTGTACCATACATGCTTAAATAACAGCAAATATCATTAGCCTCACCGTTATTTTGACAGCAAAATCTGGGCCAATGTAACATCTGTAATGCATAATGCATGCCTCATTCCCCTTCCTCCTTCTCCCCTTCCCCTTCCCCTACACCTCTTCTCCCCCCCCCTTTATCCCTTCTCCCCCTCCCTTCCTTTCCCCTCCCCTTTCCCCTCTCCCCTCCCCTTCACCCTCTCCCCTCCCCTTCACCCTTCCCCTCCCCCTCCTCCCCTCCCCTTTCTTCCCTTCCCCTTCTGTTACTCGTTCTTATATATCAAAGTGTTGTTAAATATTCAACAGGATTCCAACTGCTCTGTTTACCTGACTGAAACTGACTCATACAGTATATCATTTTGGCTGATCATTTAATCATTTTGAATTAATATGTTACGTTGTACTCTTTTATATCAATTCATTGCAACATGGCCAGAAGGCAATAACTGCGAAATACACTTAAACATGTTGATGATGTTAGCCTCACCAGGCGAACAATTAAATTGTGCAATCTACTGTGAATTCCAATTGTTTTTCCTGTAAGGTCCCAGTGAGGTTTTTTAAAAACCTGTATTTTACGTTACAGTTAATTTGTCACCTGCATCCTGTAAATGATCAGTTTGTCATGATAATGAGAATGCTTTGACCCTTAACAAAGGGGGCAAGTTTGACTGAATGTTCTGGTTTGGAAAAGTGCTGCCCGTACAATAATAAGTGTATTTGATTAGTGTTATAATAGGTTTGTAACCAGACATGGGCTCGCTATTCTTCAGACCATTGCGATTACTGCAAGTGAGTGTAGCAGAAACCAGTTCAAGTGGGTGGAATTTCAAAAGATTGTCAAAAATTTGTCAGCTGTTTGATTCAGGAAGGAATTAGCTGTGTTTTAAGCTATTTCAAAAGTTTTAACCCAGTGCTATTATAGTGATAAAAGGCTGTGATTATCTTACACAGTGTCAGCAATACATAAAGGGATTTTAACAAGTGGCCTTGGTAAATGGAGGATTAGATGATCTATTGTATATGACTGCAAAGGCTAGCAGATCACAACAGCTCCATTACTGATGGTATTGAATTGTAGACCAGCCTTAACACTACCACAGATACTTCCAGCTGCAGTTGTGAACATTTGTTTTCTTTAATAAGACGCATAGCATGCAATAAATGACAGGCTGAATACGGACAACACTTTCTCTGTCCCCTGCTCCAATTGTTGAACATTAGTCTAGCACCATCTATTGCCAGATAAGAGCATTATGCTTTGTTTTCTAGCTCAGTTGAAATTCAGCCTATTATTTAAGGTATGGTGATCTGAATTCCAGGGCAACTGCTTTCTGTGTCTTAAAATAATTATATTTTAAGAACTGATGCATTTTGATAGGAAGAATGTGAAGAGGCATTATGAACTAAATGGTACAAATTTAAAAGGGGTACAGGAACAGAGACACCTGGGGGTGTACGTATACAAATCTTCGAAGGTGGCAGGACAAGTTGAGAAGGCTATTAAAAAAGTATAGGGGATCCTTGGCTTTATAAATAGAGAAATAGAGGCATAGAGTACAAAGGAAGTTATGTTAAACCTTTATAAATCACTGGTTAGGCCCCAGCTGGAGTATTGTGGCTAATTCTGGGCACCACACTTTAGGAAGGATGTCAAGGCCTTAGAGAGGGTGCAGAGGAGATTCACTAGAATGGTACCAGGGATGAGGGACTTCAGTTACGTGGATAGACTGGAGAAGCTGGGGTTGTTCTCCTTAGAGCAGAGAAGGTTAGGGGGAGATTTAATAGAGGTGTTAGTACCATAGTATCATTGTAGGTACAGCACAGGACGAAGCCATTTGGCCTATCACGAGCTAGCCAATTAGACGCACTCCCCTGATCTTTCCTCATAGTCCTGTAAATTTTTTCCCTTCAAGTATTTAACCAATCCCCTTTTAAAAGTTACTATTGAATCTGCTTCCACCACCCTTCCAGGCAGTGCAGTGCATTCCAGATCATAACAACTTGCTGCGTAAAAAAATGTTTCCTCATGTCGCCTCTGGCTCTTTTGCCGATCACCTTAAATCTGTGTCCTCTGATTACCAACCCTTCTGCCACTGGAAACAGTTTCTCCTTATTTACTCTATCTAAGCTGTTCATGATTTTGAACACCTCTATCAAATCTCCCCTTAACCTTCTCTGTTCTAAGGAGAACAACCCTAGCTTCTCCAATCTCTCCACATAACTGAAGTCCGTCATCCCTGATACCATTCTAGTAAATCTCTTCTGAACCCTCTCTAAGGCCTTGACATCCTTCCTAAAGTATGGTGCCCAGAACTGAACACAATACTCAAGCTGAGGCCTAACCATTGTTTTATGAAGGTTTAGCATTATTTCCTTGCTTTAATACTCTATTCCTAGAGAAGAAAGCCCAGGATCCCATCTGCCTTTTTAACAGTCTTCTCAACTTGTCCTGCCACCTTCAAAGATTTGTGTTCGAAATCATGAATGGTTTTGATAAAGTAATTAAGGAGAAGCTGTTTCTAGTAGCAGAAGGGTCGGTAACCAAAGGACACAGATTTAAGGTAATTGGCAAAAGAACCAGAGGCGACATGAGGAGTAGTTTATTTTACACAGCGAGTTGTAATGATCTGGAATGCACTGCCTGAAAGGGTGGTGGAAGCAGATCCAATAGTAACTTCCAAAAAGGAATTGGATAAATACTTGAAGGGGAAAAATTTGCAGGGCTATGGGGAAGGGCAGGAGAATGGGACTAATTGGGTAGCTCTTTCAAAGATGGGCCAAATGGCCTCCTTCTGTGCTGGATCATTCTATTATTCTATGAAAGTTTAAATAATGAATTACCATTTGTCATTTAAAACATTCCGACACATGTCTCAGTTGTAGTAACTACTGGCTTAGAATTTCTGAAGAACTAGGTTTAAATGCCTAAAATGTACAATTGTTAACAGCAGTTTAAACCTTTTCAAATCAATATCAGCTTTAATTCTTCATTTATATCATAAATTGAATTGAAATAATAATTAAAAAACAATGATTAGTTTCTTAAATGATGGTGCTCCCTACTACTTAAAAATGTGTTCTTAACATATAGCAGGCCCACACACTGTATCTCGGAACAGCTGTCAACTTTGAATGGGATGCAACTTCCATGATACAATCAATATTGCAGAAGCCTAGCAGCTCGTTTTACTCTTTATACATTGGCAGGTGATCCCTGGAGCACACACTAATTGCAGATGTTTGTTCTAGAGTTAAACTGACCAAAGTATAAATTGATATCTTAACACGTTATATCAACTAAAATGTAATTAAAAAGTTTCAAGCCTGCAAAGACTTTTAAAAGAGACAAAGACACGTACTGTGTGTAAAAACCATAAGTGTCTCAATCCATTGAGCAATGCAGAACTTCCCCATAGCTTGGTATGGGTACCAGCACAAATATTGCAGTACTGTGGGAAACATCGCACCTTTCACTGCGCATGTGCGAACGCCGGAACTTGCTCCACGATTTCTCCACTAACAACAGTGAGCGCTGTTGGGCTTGCTCACCGATATTTTCTGAGCGATTTCTGCCCTGTTATCTTTGCAATTAACTATTCTGCCTTACTGTTTTTTTAAGTCAGCTCAGCTGTGTGTCTGTTGTTCCTTTTTGTGTTTACTGTTACTCAGATTGCAGACCATGTTGCCTGATTCTTTTGTGTGAGAAAGTAGTGATTCTTTGAAGCAGAAAAAAATGGTGTTTATCACATCCCTATTAGTGCTTAAGATGTTCGGTTCATATCATTGTTATAGCTTCAAGTCCAAAGGTTGCCAAGCATTCACGCCTTCCAACTGCTTTCACCAGAATGATGCCAAATCTGAGGACAAGTTGCATAAACTTGGTTTGAGTTTGACCCTTGAGTTTAGAAGGTTGAGGGGTGATCTGATCAAGGTCTTTAAGATGTTAAAGGACATTGAAACAATTTTTTACACAAAGGGTAGTGAAATCTGAAACTCTCTCCCCCAAAAGCTGTGGATACTGGGCCAATTAAAAATTTCAAGACTCAGATCGATAGATTTTTGTTAGTTAAGGGTATCAAGGGTTATGAAGTAAAGGCGAGTAAATGGAGTTGAGGTACAGACTAGCCAGAGAATCATAGAATAATACAGCACAGAAGGAGGCCATTCGGCCCATCCAAAAGCCTGTGCCTCTTTGAAAGAGCCATACAGTGACCTAATTGAATGGTGTGGAGATGCCGGTGATGGACTGGGGTGGACAAATGTAAGGAATCTTACAACACCAGGTTATAGTCCAACAGTTTTATTTGAAAATCACAAGCTTTCGGAGCTTACCTCCTTCGTCACTCACCTGACGAAGGAGGTAAGCTCCGAAAGCTTGTGATTTTCAAATAAAACTGTTGGACTATAACCTGGTGTTGTAAGATTCCTTATAATTGAATGGTGGAATAGGCTCGAGGGGCAGAATGGCCCTGTTCCTATATTTCTATGTTCCTATTTATGGGTATACTAGCTCTCATCACATGTATTGCTGATACATTATGAGTAAATTCAGAAGTGGGATAACTTATGAAATAAGTACAAGAGATTGTAGAGCAAGTGTGCTAGATCGTCAGTTAATTCTAATTTGCCTACACAATTACAGTTATTATCTTGTTCCTTTTGCTGCCCCCCCCCCTGCCGTAATTGAGAAAACTTATGGAGGTAGATTTTAAATTTTTAAAATTAAAATGGGAGATTTACATCTCAAAGCTGGTGAATGGAACACTTTTTATTTTGCCTGTCCACATCAGGAACTTTCAGGTCAGGTTAACACATTTAGATGCAAAGTGAGGCTCTCTGTATTGTATCCCAGTAATGTACCATTCGTAGGACACTTTCTCTGGCACCAGTGTGACATTTCCTGAGAAACTGCCAATTGAATGGTGAATTAGGGACAATTTTATGCTGTGGGCCCCTGTCCATGCCCACTAGGAAGTGGATGGAGACTGCCCAAATCAATTTCATGTAAGACCCTCACAGCTAGCAAACAGAAGGCACTTTCAATCTGATTGGATTCATGTCCACATACCAGAGATGAAAGGCCAGTGGCTAACCAGTCCTTCAATTAGCAACTACTTTTACTGAGTATACAAATTAAGTATTTTTATGCCATCAAACTTCACCCCTATGAAATGCCACCTGATAGAGAATTTATAGTGCTTTCATGTTGCTGGTTTCTTCCTTTTTTCAAAACCTACCAAGTGTAAAGAGTATGCACCATGCTGAATAACTTTTTACTACTTGGCTAATTCTTTAGTACCCACATGACAGCAATATGGGTGATGTCATCTTCACCAAAGAAAGAGTGTTCTATCCTAGCATTACTTTCCAGAACCAGCATTCACTACTGGGCATAATTTCAGAGAGGATGTTCTGCAGTGTTGCTGAATGTCATGTTACTCACTGGCTAGGATTCTTCTTTTTGGGATCCAGTTCTGACAGTGCGGAACTACCACCCGCCCCTCTGAATCTATCCCAACACTAACCCAATTTCATGGGTTGGGGATCATTAGAGATGCATGGCGAGCACCTGACAAAATCCTCACTGCCAAGAGGGAGCCCAAAAGTGCGAAGAGGACAATTCCAACAGTGCTGCTGTGGGGATGCTACTGCATCACAAGAAGAGCCAGCGAGGGATATTAAAGAGGCAGAAGTTCCCCAAAAATTGACCGCTGAAGACTTCAGCTGAGATCAGGGCCTCGAGGAGGCAAGTGTTGAGGGTGTGATGGAGGGAGAGGAGGCCATCAGAAGGCCTTCTCATTCCTTGGGGGTACCTCAGAGCCGTTGTTTCCTGTGGCCTACCACCACCTACCCCATTGGCGGCCCTGAGAAGCGCCGATAACACACACAGGAGGGATATCTGCCAGAATCTGGTCCCTGCCACTGTTTACAACGGTGGGTGCGGAAGGTCAGGCCATTGACATTTGCAACAGGAGGAGGGAATTAAAGATCAGGCGATGAGACAATGGTCAGCTTCACCGATTGCATTTTCCTACATTCTCTGTTGTTTTCTCGTCTGACAGGTCAAGATTCTCCCACTGTCTATCTAATAAAAGTCACACCAGCATTCATTTACTTTGTCACCAATGGGTAACTTATCTAGGGACATCCAGGCATCCTAAACTTGTTAGTCTCAAGTAAGCATTGTTTGATTTCTACTTTTCGTGACCAACAGAACAGCAACAACAGGTCAAAACATGACTTATCCTTAAGAGAAACCTTTTGCGCCTTATCTTGCCTCAGTTGTAGCGGTCCAACAACTGCATTAAAGATTGTGGACCCTAACCTAGTATAACCCTAAAATGCATTGCTGAGTGAGCAATGAGATGTTAAACTGAGTCCTTTTCTGGCTTTTTGGAGAGCATTTTAAGATCAAATGGCACTATTTGAAAAAAATCAGGGATTTCTATAGTATCTTAGTCAACATTCTCTCTAATTTAGTACTGTAAAAGAATAGATGAACTGCTGTTTGCACATTGCTGCTGGATAATGACTACCATGTTTGTGTACATAGCAACAGTCAATGCACTCCAAAAGTAATTAATTCTGCGATGTTCTTAGAGATGCTTTGACATGAAAAGAGGTAATACTCTGAGTGAGAAGATCCTGGGTTCCAGCTCCACTCCAGGATTTGAACGTACAATCTAGGCCGACATTTTAATGTAGTACTGAGGGAGTGCTGCATTATCGGAGTTGTCATCTTTCGTATGAGACATTAAACCAAGAATCTATCTATCTGTTCAGATGGATGTAAAAGATCCCATGGCATTCTTTCGAAGAAGAGCAAGGGAGTTCTTTTGGTGTCTTGGCCAATATTCATTCCTCAATCAACGCTACCAGAACAAATTATCTGGTCATTTATCTCATTTGTTGTTTGTGGGATTGCAAAAATTGGCTGCTCTGTTTACTTACATAGCAACAGTAATTACACTTCTAAATTAGCTTATTGGCTGTGAAGTGCTTTGGGCCATCTTGAGGATTTAAAGGCATTACGTAATTGAAAAAGCACTCAACAAATGCAAGTATTAAGTGTCCTAAAAGCAATCAATTACATTGCCAGCCTGTCCACAACATAGGACATCTTTAAGAAAACAGTAGTATTTTCTAAATGTGCATATAATCAGAATGATGCCATGTTTAGAATAATTCCTATAACAATTACTTACACCTGAGGGAGCAGATGATCTTAAACCCTCAGCTGTTATGAGGTAAATATTTCCCTCTGGTGGCTTGCATTAATCTACCACCTTTTATTCTGTGTGCTGTTCCCAACCTTGCCTGACTTCTACATTGGACCTTTTTGCATGAGAGACTGATGCAGACATAAGAACATAAGAAATAAGAGCAGGAGTAGGCCGTATGGCCCCTCGAGTTTGCTCTGCCATTCAATAAGATCATGGTTGATCTTCGACCTCAACTCCACTTTCCCACCCAATCCCCATATCCCTTGATTCCCTTAGAGTTCAAAAATCTATCGATCTCAATCTTGAATATACTCAACAACGGAACATCCACAGCCCTCTGAGGTAAAGAATTCCAAAGATTCACAACCCTCTGAGTGAAGAAATTCCTCCTCATCTCAGTCCTAAATGTTCGACCCCTTATCCTGAGGCTATGTCCCCAGTTCTAAACTCTCCAGCCATGTACTCTGTCAAGCCCTCTTAGAATTTTATATGTTTCAATGAGATCACCTCTCATTCTACTAAACTCCAGAGAGTATAGGCCCTACTCAATCTTTCCTCATAGGACAACCCTCTCATCCCAGGAATCAATCTGGTGAACGTTCGTTGCACCACTTCTAAGGCATGTATATCCTTCCTTAGGTAAGGAGACCAAAATTGCACACAGTACTCCAGGTGTGGTCTCACCATAGCCCTGTACCATTGCAGCAAGACTTTCTTACTCTTGTACACCAACTCTCTTGCAATAAAGGCCATCATACCATTTGCCTTACTAATTGCTGAACCTGCAGGTTAACTTTCTGTGTTTCGTGCACAAGGACACCTAAATCCCTCTGAACACCATCATTTAATAGTTTCTCACCATTTAAAAAATATTCCGTTTTTCTATTTTTCCTACCAAAGCGAATAACCTTACATTTCTCTACATTATACTCCATCCGCCACCTTCTTGCCCATTCACTTAACCTGAGGATATCCCTTTGCAGACTCTTTGGGCTCAATTTTAGGGGGAAATTGCGGGTTTCGTTGGGGACGGGGGGGGCTCCGAAAAACTTGGAAATCCCGTTCAGGTTCAGAAGCCGGCTCTAACCTGCCGACTTCCGAGTTTCCCAAGGACACACCTGTGTGCGCGCGGGCAACCCGAAACCGGAAGTCCCACCAGCAATTAAAGCCGGCGGGATGATAGTTAAAGAAACAAATTTATCTCATTGAGGTACTTAAGGTACTTCACTTGTGACAGATTAAGTGATTATAACGATTTTTAACTTACCTGGGCGGTTTGCCCACCGTTTCTGATTCACGCCCGAAGGGCCGGATCAAGGAAAAAGAAACAAAATAAAGTATATCAAAAACCATAGAAAGGAGTTAAAACACAAAATCAACCTACCTTTCCACCTTGCTCCAATGTCCGATGTTGCCCTCTCCTATGTCCCCCTCTTCACCCCCCCCCCCCCCCCCCGATGTCCTCCCGATCTACCCCTCTCCCCCCGATCTTCTCCTCTTCCCTCCATCCTCCCCTCTCCCCACGATCTTCCCCTCTCTCCCCGATCTTCCCCTCTCTCCCCGATCTTCCCCTCTCTCCCGGATCTTCCACTCTACCCCCCCCCCCCGATCTTACGTTCTAGCGCTGGATGACGTCTTGCTCTCTCCCTCGCGCACCCCCCCAGCCAGGCGCGAAACCCGGAGAGCACGTTAATCAGCAATCACCATATAATCATATTGGAAACGGTAAGTTTTGTTTATGCGGGTTTGCCACGCGCACCTTCATCACCCCCCCCTCCGTTGCCAACCCGTTACCATTTCAAAATTGAGCCCTTTGCGTCCTCCTCACAGCTCACCTTCCCACCTAGCTTTGTATCATCATATCATCAGCAAACTTGGATACGCTACGCCGGTCCCCTCATCTAAGTCATTAATTTAGATTGTAAATAGCTGAGGCCCAAACACCGATCCTTGCGGCACCCCACTAGTTACAGACTGCCAACCTGAAAATGACCCGTTTCTTCCTACTCTCTATTTTCTGTCCGTTAACCAATCCTCTATCCATGCTAATATATTACCCCAACCCCATGAGCCTCTGCCTAATCATGTTATGATGTTCTAAGTGCCCTGTTACCACTTCCTTAATAATGGATTCCAGCATTTTTCCGACGACCAATGTCAGGCTAACAGGCCTGTAGTTCCCTGTTCTTCCATCTTCTTAGAACAAGATGAAAAACTAGTGGTTGAAAGGATAGAAATAGTGAAGACCCTAGCTCCTGATTAGAGGTTTTGTTCTTTATTTAAATTAATTTCAGTAAAGAAAAGGAGTCAGTGAACTGAAAATCCATACATATATGAGTTGTGACATTATCCTGCTTTTTCATATTCTGCTTCAGGACAATTTCCAATCCATAGTCTTGTCATAAAAAAAGTTTTGTTAACAGCCATCTGCAACACAAACCACATTTATGGAAAATTTGCTGAGGAGTACTATATGTGAATAAGTCCACCCATCATTGAGGGGAGCCCAAACTTGTTCAGCTTTTCCATCTGGTCAGGATTGCTACTGGGAAAGCCAGGTGGTCACTTCATATTTTGTGTCTCTCCACTAATTGCATAATTGCAGATGGTCAAAATGGGAGTTTTAAGATTATAAAAAGGAATTGGATCATCATTCCTAGAATTCCCTCGCTACGGATTATACTAATAGTGGATCACTGGACCTGGGTCAGTGAAATTAACTTTAGACTGCTCAAAATAACACATACCAATAGACCAGTAGTAGATTGTGTATTTGTTTTACAGAACTGCAACAATTGTTTTCTATAGTTTTCATGGAGGCATGTTCCTCTTGTTGCTTTGTGATGTTCAGAAGTTGTATATTGCCATATAATTTGTTTCTGATCTGCATGCTAGTTTTGTGCATTTTTATGATTTAAACTCAGTGTTTTCAAATATAAAATAGAAAGTACAGACTAATTTAGCATTCAACTTTAGCATTGACATTAATGGAAAAGAAAATTGGACGGGTGTAAAATGGGCTGCCCATTGGCTAGCACCCGTTTTGCGCTATTGCTGAAGACCAATTTCAACCCCATTATGATTAATAGAAATTATTAATCACAATTATAATTTATATCTTTCAAGACTAGAATGTGATTTTGGGAAACAGGGCCTTGTGGATTTAGCTTCAAATCTGAAATGTGAAGAATTGCAAAATACAAAGCCTTATTCAACTCAGTGTGGAAATTCACTCTGCTTATTTATACCCACAATAAAATTTGATGTGACTCTGGATGTGGGAATACTAACTTAGTATTTGATTTTTATGCAGAGGGTTCTTAAAGCTTTATTATATAGCCCCATTTTACATAGCCATTGAAAAATATCATGAGATATCTGACTGTGAGAATTGATGGAAGTAATGACAGCTCTGATAGTCATTGAAGTGGAGGTTTAGTCCTTGGTCTATGCTGAGTTGGTTGATTTCAGCTGGAATGGTGGTAGGCACATTACAATTGGTTTCAGCACTTCTGTGTGAGGGAGAGGGAAATGAGCCAGAGTCCCCACTCCTGTGCACTGTCTAGTGACTACTGCTTGAAAGTGTGCATGAGTGGATTTCAGGCGAGGACATGATTGGGTTGTTAGCCGGTAGGTACTCATTGTCTAGGCTCATGAATGAAGAAAGGCCATTGGCAGTTCACATCATACTTTGAATGTAAAAGTTTAATTAATTACGCCTTGAAAAATAACTATTTAAAAAAAACCCTGTAGATTAAATATTAGCTGGGTGCATAAAACCTTGTATCTAGTCAAACGTCACATTCTAAGATGATACATGTCTGAATTTTGTCACGACTTTTAATTTTTTTCCTCAGATCTGTTCATTTTAGGACATTATTTAAGAGAAGCCCCCACCCCACAATTGTCCCAGCTTTGTCTAATTTAAATAGCAATGTTCCATTAATTAGAGAAGCTGGCCTGAGGTTGCCGTGCTGTAATTTGAGGTTTCTGATTGAGGTACTATACTTCACTTTTATGTTTGGCTTGGATTGTTACTCATTGTTTAGTTGACACCAGAGATTGGTGTGACCAGTCACAAGACACGTTATCTTTCCAGCATTGCAAAGATTGCATTTTCATTTGAGTAAAAGGAGTCACTCCAATTGGATTGCTCAACATTTATCAGGAAAGCTTTTCTTTATCATCCCTATTCGGCAGTTATACAGCACATCAAATATATGTTCATTTTTATAGCTATTTTATAATGCTTTAAATGTCTGTGAAGCTGAGGACTAATTAACGTATAGATATGGATGTAAGAGTTCCACGACCTAGGTCCAAAGGACACTGGATTCAGTCACCAATGATGTGGCATAGTCCTAGCTAAAGACTGGAGATAGCCCATATCTGGATGGCAGTTATAGTTCAGTAACTATACCTTATATAGTTTGAAAAGATCTGAGACAAATTTGAAATGGAAGAAACAGGATCTGAAAAACTTACAGCAAAACCATTTCCCCTTTCCCCAGAGTACCACAATCTGAACAAAAAGATGACCTTTGCAGAAAAATAGCAAGAGTAATAGTGCTCTGGAATGTGTTAACGATGATAGCATTTGTTTTAGAATGATATTGTCCCATAAATACTAATAGTGCATTAATTATTAACCATACTATATACTTTCTCTGAGATTAATTGGACTCATTCACAGGATTCTAAGGGTCATTAAAATTATTAACCCTGTGGTGAGTATTTAGCTGAATTTTTATCAAACACCTAACTTCTTTTACATCTACATGACAGGGCCTCAGTTTAAAGTTCCACCTGAAATTTGGCACCTCTGACAATGCAGCACTCTCTCAGTACTACACTAAAGTGTCAGCCTAGATTACATGCTCAAATGCTAGTCCTGGAGTGTAGTTTAAACCCATAACTTCCTGGCACAGAGACAAGAGTGCTACCATGTATTCTTGCAGCAAAAAGAACATTTCCAAATATTGACAAGTTCAGAACCTTGCTATGGTGATACCACATTATTAGCATATTAAAAAAAAATGGTCACCTGCCACATGTGCAGTTCTATAGCCAGAAGCCAGCCTATGCCCATGCCACTGCCAGTGCCTCGATAACAGGCTGCCAAAGTAGCATGTGAGAACAGCCAAGGAAGTCTGGATAAAGAACTCAACCTTTGACTTGCAGAAAAATTCCCTCTTTGTGGGAAAGCACAGAATCTGCTCGCACCACAGCCCTGATCCTCCATGCCTGATTCAGATGGACCGTTCACAGTGTGGACTGCTCCTGGGATACAGCCAGACTGGAACTGGTTTTCCAGCCGATCCTTGTATATGGCGCTGACTCGTATCCCTTCCGGCAGAAAATACGGAACAGTCCAAAAGTGGCTGAAACATTCCTTCATCCTACCAATCCATGTTGCAACTTCTTACGTCAACTAAGCACTGTGCTATAAAATCGCTTCAAAGAGTTTTTTTTACTACTCCCTATTCAGTATACTTGATGAAAATAGATTTAGCACTGAAGTGTTACTGATTGGTTGTTTATGTTTTGTTCACATTTTATAATTGTGTTGCATGAATCATGTTTTAGTTAGATCCTACTGTATTTGCCAAATATACTGCCACTTAACATGGGGAATGAGAGGAAGTTAATTTGTGGGTGAGACTAGGAAATAAAACTGTATAGAAATTCTGAAGTAATTTTGTAATCGGAATTCTGTTAGTGTATCTAAAGAATTGCACAATGTGCTGCACTGAACTTTGAGTTTATTTGTTTTGTAGAGACCAAGGTTCTTCACAGTATTACTCAATATTTGGATGAAGTCTTGAGCTTGAATATATTTTATTTTTATATTCTCACGCAGTTGATAACTGTAAGACCTGTAGTGTTGAGCCAATTGTACCGCCTCTAAGGCAAGGGTTCATGAGATTGGGGGTAATATTTTAGCATGAATAGAGGATTGGTTAAAGGACAGAAAACAGAGTGTAGGGATAAACGGGTCATTTTTAGGTTGGCAGGCTTTAACTAGTGGAGTGCCACAAGGATCGGAGCTTGGGCCTCAGCTATTTACAATCTACATTAATGACTTAGACGAAGGGACCAAGTGTAATGTATCCAGGTTTTCTGACAATACAAAGCTAGATGGGAAAGTAAGCTGTGAGGAGGACACAAAGAGTCTGCAAAGAGATATAGACAGGTTAAGTGAGTGGGCAAGAAGGTGGCACTTTAATGTGGGGAAATGTGAGGTTATTCACTTTGGTAGGAAGAATAGAAAAACAGAATATTTTTTAAATGGTGAGAAACTATTAATTGTTGGTGTTCAGAGAGACTTGGGTGTCTTCGTACAAGAAACACAAAAAGTTAGTATGCAGGTACAGCAAGCAATTAGGAAAGCAAATGGAATGTTAGTCTTTATTGCAAGGGGGTTGCAGTACAAAAGTAAGGAAGTCTTACTACAATTGTACAGAGCTTTGGTGAGACCTCACTTGGAGTACTGCGTACAGTTTTGATCTTCTTACCTAAGGAAAGATATACTTGCCTTAGAGGTGGTGCAGCGAAGGTTCACCAGATTAATTCCTGGGATGAGAGGGTTGTCCTATGAGGTGAGGTTGGGTAGAATGGGCCTGTACTCTGGAGTTTAGAAGAATGAGAGGTGATCTAATTGAAACATATAAAATTATGAGGGGGCTTGACAGGGTAGATGCTGAGAGGTTGTTTTCCCCGGCTGGAGAGTCTAGAACTAGGGGTATGCAGGATAAGGGGTCGGCCATTTAAGACTGAGATGAGGAGGAATTTCTTCACTCGGAGGGTTGTGAATCTTTGGAATTCTCTACCCCAGAGGGCTTGGATGCTGAGTCGTTGAGTATATTCAAGGCTGTGATAGACAGATTTCTGGACTCTAAGGGAATCAAGGGATATGGGGATCGGACAGGAAAGTGGAGTTGAGGTCGAAGATCAGCCATGATCATATTGAATGGCGGAGCAGGCTCAAGGGGCCATGCGGCCTACTCCTGCTCCTATTTCTTATGTTCTTAGTTCTGTGAAAAATTTGTGGAGAAATAGTTTTTTTTTATATAAAGGCTGTATTCTCCAAAAAAATTCTGCACAGATATGTGCAGGTTTCCGAATACCACAAGTCTTTCCAGTTATCAAATGCAGCTTAAGAACATGAATATTTTTTGAAGAGCACAGCTTTATTTGTTAAGAAAAAGTAGATTTTCAACAAACTGTGCCCAAACTAAAATGCGGGTTGCTATTAAAGATACTGGAAAATTTTTAATTCTTAACAGTTAACAGCTGTATGCATAAATCTATCAGCAATAAATGCCCTGTCATAGTTCATTAATATAATAACCAAATCTGCCCACTGGGCCTACTGATTGAAAGCTTTATTTCCGATCTGAACAGTTTATTGCTTTAAGGATAAATACAAAAGTACTTGCATTTATATGAGCATCTTATCTTGTTGTCAAAATGTCTCGGGATGCTTCACACATTGAATTACTTTTTTGGAGTGTGGCATCTGTTGTTATGCATTTCTCATAGAATTATTAAATAGTTTGCATAAAAATCCTGTTTTACCTCATTTAGTTTTACAGTTTTAAGGAACTAAAGATTCAATGTGTATAAACAAAGATAATCGCAAAGACTATAAACACACTTAAAGAACTGGTTCATGATTCCCTACATCTAATGGTGTCGGAAGTACAATTTCAAAATTTGCGGACAAAACCAAATTGAGGGGTGTAATTAATACAAAGGAAGAATGCGTCAAAATGCAAGACGCCATTAATAAATTTGCAGAATGGGTGTGTAATTGGCAAATGAATTTCAATATAGATAAGTGTGAGGTGGTGCATTTTGGTAGGAAGAATAAGGAGGCCACATACTGTTTGGATAATAAGAGTCTAAATGGGATAGAGGAGCAAAGGGGATCTAGGGGTACAAGTACACAAATCACTAAAAGTAGAGACACAGGTTAATGAGGCCATAAAACGGTCAAATCAAGCACTAGGATTCATGTCTAGAAGGATAGAATTGAAAAGCAAAGAAGTCATGTTAAACTTGTATAGAACCTTGGTTAGACCACACTTAGAGTATTGTGCACAGTTCTGGTCCCCATATTATAGAAAGGATATAGAGGCATTGGAGATGGTGCAAAAAAGATTCACAAGGATGATACTCGAACTGAGAGGATATCCTTATCGGGAAAGGCTGAACAGGCTGGGACTCTTTTCCCTAGAAAAGAGAAGGCTGAGGGGTGCTCTGAAATAGATCTTTAAGTTAATGATAGGGTTTGATAGGATGGACATAGAGAATATGTTTCCACTTGTAGGGGAGTCCAAAACTAGAGGTCATAAATATAAAATAGTTGCTAATAAATCCAATAGGGAATTCAGGAGAAACTTCTTTACCCAAAGAGTGGTAAGAATGTAGAACGCGCTACCACAAGGAGTAGTTGAGGCGACTAGCATAGATGCATTTAAGGCGAAGCTAGATAAGCACATGAGGGAGAAAGGAATAGAAGGGTATCCTGATAGGGTTAGATGAAGTAAGGATGGAGGAGACTCGTGTAGCGCATAAACACCGGCATAGACCAGTTGAGCTGAATGGCCTGTTTCTGTGCTGTAGTTTCGTTGTAACTTGATGTAACACACAGAGGAAATCTTTGCCCTCTGCGTTTATTTGCAAGACAGTCTATAGCTTTTGCAGGTATCTGTAAGAATGACTGGTGATTATAAATAATGCACCTTGATGACACCATCATAGACTGATGTTATCATGCTGTATGGTTCACAGTTAACATTACAGAGATGTTGCAATTCAGATTCACTCCAAATATTTTTGTTCTTGTGCCCAAAGCAAAAGACCGCTTCCATGTGTAAGCCCTTGTTCCCTATGAACTGAAATGTGGCCTTTTGCACAAAGTAATCTGGGATCACCAGGTGAACAATGACCCCTTTTATCAATGAGATACGCAGTGGAAATGGTATGGGATGCCACGTCACATTCCTGATCTCTCCAAAATCAGTGGAAAATAACATGCAGACAAACCATATGAAAATTAGTAATTCATCTTTATTGAAACAGAAATAATGGAGAAGCAAAATGAGTACAGCAGTAGAATACTTGATTTCTTATCAATGTTTTAAAGGAATAAAAGTTCCAAAGCTGTGGTAATTATCCTAGTCTTTGACCATGAAAGTTTTTTATGTGAGAAAGGCAACCCATGGAGTTCTCCCTTTGCCTCCGGCCCATATAGTGATGCTGCAAGAAGGGAATAAGTGCTTTCAGCCTGGGTTATATACTTCTCTTTCCTTTGATTCAGGATTGGACAAAAGAAAATAGACAGTTACCACTCCCAATTAATCAAAATTAATCCACTGTGAAAGACTCAACTCAGGTTTTCACAGGAAACGGTATCTTCTCTGATACCAGATCCACGCAATTTACACACCTTCAGAATAAAGCAAAATTGTGAGAGTCTTGCTTGTAGGACCTCCTGATGGGACAGTTGCAAAGGCTATAGACTGTCAGCGTAGGCAGGTGACAGCCCGATGAACAATATTAATCATTTCTATCATCTGGGTGGACTTGGCATCTGCTAGGCTTTGTTGGGCAATATGACTAGCTTGGACCTAAATGACGTACACATCTGCTCAAACAGTCAAAACTATTCAATCTACCTACAAGCAATCAATGTAAAAAGAAATGAATCCTTCTTTTGGGGAGCTGAAGATCACATTGTACATTTCCTCAACTTGGGCAGCCTTCTCAGAAACCAAACACAGCTGACCATTATAAAAAATCCACTATATTGGCAAGCTGAAGATTCTAATAAAATATATAAGAAATGAAGCAAGGTGGAACTTCAGGTCTGTCACCAGTGACTCCATCATTTTATGAGTCCTGGTCATTTTTTTAGTGAAAATTGTGGGGAGACTACATCTCAACGGCCAGACTGCATTTATATCCTGCCGGCCAGTTACGTCCGAAATGGGCATCCGAAGGCAACTCACTGCCTTTCAGCCCATGAAGATCAGGCAGCCTAGAGGCCATCAGGTAAATTGCGTGGGGGGGGGTGGGGTGCAGGTAGGGGGGTGGTTGGGAGGGTTTCATGGATGGGAGGGAGCAGGCTGAACTTTCTTTGTGGGGCCTCCGCTTCTTTGCCAGGTTTAGCAGCGCAGGTTCGCTACGGATGCCCCGCCCAGTAGGCCGTTAAAATTCCATTGAAGTCCTATCCAAGTGATTCCATTTGCTTCCATTTTAACTCCTATTTCGCCTGGTTTCCCTCAGGCAGAGAGGGAGTTAAATTACCCCTGCTGTTTTACAAGTCTCCTTTATATTATAAATTGCACACAGTTGGTATGTGGAATATAGAATCATACAGCATGGATGGAGGACTTTCAGCCCACTGTGCTTGTGCTGGCTCTTTGAAAGAGCTATCCAATTTCTCCTTGCCTATAGCCCTGCAAATTTCTCCTTTTCAAGTATATATCTTAATTCCCTTTTGAAAGTTATTATTGAATCTGCTTTCACCACCTTTTCAGGTAGTACATTCCAGATCATAACAACTCGCTGCGTTTAAAAAAAATTCTCATTTCCACCTTGGATTTTTTAATATATTCCACAAACGATTTGACTCCGTAAATCAGCAGAGCTGATTGTATCTGTCCAATATAAAATGTGCACCTTTCAAATCTGTATTTTTACTAGTTCAGATTTCCATGGTGTGTAACTAAATTAAGAATACACAGAATACACACAATACTGCTTACAGTGATTTAATATTTAGTGCCCCATTTATATTATGGAACCAATATGGTGAGACTGTCGATATTCTAAATTTGCCCTGTTTACGTTAAGTGGTGAATTTGGCAATCAATGGCAGTATTGAAACAGTGATGCATACTGATCGGGAAGGGAGGACTGTACAGACCAGAAATGTGAAAATTACATTGCTGGCTCAATTTGGCTGTGTCAGGGCTCAATTCTTCTGTGACCAGAATAAAACGACAACTGCCACATCCAGTGCCTTCAGCAATGGAAATTTACATTTGATGCTGTAGCACTTTGCCCGGGAGCAAGTAATGATGCTTGTGAGATGATGTTCTTTGCCTCCAGAGGCATGTATGTTGTCTTCTAATAATAAAAGCGGAGTATAAATAAATAACACTCCAAGAACATGGAACTCCATTGGGAATTATTTGCTGGTCAGCCAATTGGATCATTTAAGTTTAATTAACTATCTACTAAACTGTTCTAATATATAAATGTCAAAATGTTATTAGATAAGGACACTGCATGTGTGTTGAAATACTATCTGGTTGGCTTTACATTCTAGGCTGTGGTGCAAAATAGGTCCCTCTACTTTAATTAAAATAAATGAATTGTAATACAGAAGGGCCAATCAATTATGTGAAACAAAACTGCCAAGGC
This sequence comes from Heptranchias perlo, assembly GCF_035084215.1. Lineage (NCBI taxonomy): Eukaryota > Metazoa > Chordata > Chondrichthyes > Hexanchiformes > Hexanchidae > Heptranchias > Heptranchias perlo. The sequence goes on from NC_090338.1 coordinate 46,843,237, forward strand.
AAAGTATTCAGTGTTCAATTTAATGGAATACTTATCACAGTGAGAAAAACCCTAAAACAACTGTGGAGAGAAATGTTATTCTTAGCACTAGCTGAAATTAAAAAAAACACTTAAAATGACCCTTTTAGAATATTGAATGGAGGTTAGATGCTTGTATTGGAGGTAAATTCACTCGTATTCAGGCTGGCATCCAGTTACAGAGGACCTGACATTTCTCCTTTTGCCAATTTTGTTGAATGAATACATGTAAGTAAAGAGTTGTATAATATCAGGAGAGAGCACCAATGGATGATTAGTCCATTTTAGCGCCAATTTGTGCATTAATAGCACAGTAAAACAGAAGTAAAAAGGCTAGTGAGAAAAAAGTCTGATTTTTGCTTGTTACGGTCTTGTTAATTCTGAACAGCAGAATCATATTGAAAAGTATTTTACCTCAGATCAGACCTGGAGTAGGTGACCTTAATGATGGGGAGGATTTTAAGTATTAGCAGAGCGTTTTCTGTCCAAGAGCATTGGTGTAGCAGCCATTGGCAAATATACTGCAGTGAGAAGGAAGAAAAGAAAGACTACCTCAGGATGTCCCAAAGCGCTTTACAGCCAATTAAGTACTTTTTGAAGTGTAGTCACTGTTATAATGTAGGAAATGTGGCAGCCAATTTGCACACAGCAAAGTCCCACAAACAGCAATGAGATAATGAGCAGATAATCTGTTTTAGTGATGTTGGTTGAGGGGTAAATATTGGCCAGGACACTGGGGAGAACTTCCCAGCTCTTCTTCAAAATAATGCCATGGGATCTTTCTCATCCACCTGAGAGGGCAGATGGGGCCTTAGTTTAACATCTCATACAAAAGACGACACCTCCGACAGTGCAGCACTCCCTCTGTACACCACTGGAGCGTCAACCTTGATGTTGTGCTCATGTCCCTGGAGTGAAACTTGAACCCACAACCTTCTGACTCAGATGAGAGTGCTACCACTGAGCCACAACTGACACAAGAGGAGGAGAGGGTCGACTGGGAATTCAGAAGGCATACAATTCACTGCAGGTACTAGCCCAGGCAGTGGGTAAAAAGAAAGACTTGCATTTATATAACGCTTTTCGTGACCTCAGAACAACGCAAAGTGCTTTACAACTAATGAAGTACTTTTTGAATTGTAGTCACTGTTGTAATGTAGGAATCGCGGCAGCCAATTTGCGAACATCAAGGTCCTACAAACAGCAATGTGATAATGACCAAATAATTTATTTTAGTAATGTTGGTTGAGGGATAAATATGGGCCAGGTCCCAAGGGAGAACTCCCCTACTGTTCTTTGAAATAGTGCCATGGGATCTTTTACGTCCACCTGAGAGGGCAGATGGGGCCTCGATTTAACATCTCATCCGAAAGACGGCACCTCTAACAGTGCAGCACTCACTCAGTACTGCACTGGAGTGTCAGCCTAGATTATGTGCTCAAGTCTCTGAAGTGGGACTTGAACCCACAACCTTCTGACTCAGAGGCGAGAGTGCTACCTACTGAACCATGGCAGACATAGCACAATAATACTGTAATTGATTCACAACTTGGGCATGGGGGAGGGCAGTTCATGAGAAGGCTTAGGCTCACAAGGATGCTGTGACTGAGATGTGCCAACTTCTCCATTAAGACTTCCAGGGACAATTAACTATTTCCAATGTGCTACCAGTGAGTAGGAGAGTTGACAATCAGTGAGGCGGACTGCAAAATACTTCAGGAAGGTACAGGCAGGCAAGTGGAATGGGCAAACAGGTGGCAGGTGCAATTTAATGTGGGATATTACATTTTTGGAGGAGGAATAGGGAAGGGGCCTATACACTCAATGGAAAGATGCTGAAGGTTTTAAAAATACCAGCCACATTTTGGATTTTATAAGTAAGGTCATAGAATACAAGAGTCATGAGGTAATGATAAAATTTGTATGAAATGTTGGTTAGATAAATACCTGAAGGAAATGCATTTACAGGGCTATGGGGAAAGAGCAGGGGAATGGGGCTAATTGGATAGTTCTTTCAAAGAGCTGGCACAGGTACGATGGGCTGAATGGCCTCCTCCTGTGCTGCACGTACTATGATAGGAAACTATTAGAATACTGGGTGCAGTTTTGGACAGCCCATTATAGAAGGGGTATTAAAGCCCTCGAGGACATACAGCTTAGATTTCCCAGGATGATGCCGTGGATGGGAAACTATAGTTATGTATAGAAACTTGAGCTACTAGGTCTATTTTTATTGGACCAGAGGAAGCCAAGACATTTAATAGAGACTTTTTAAAGATCATGGACTGTTTTAATAGAGTGAATAGGGAAAGACTATTTCTTCTGGTTGAGAAGTCATTAATGAGGGTCATCAATTTAAAATAGTCAATAAGAGAGTTAGAAGAGAGTTTAGGAGTAATTTATTTATGCAGAGGTTGTTGGAGCATGGAATGCTTTGCCATAACGAGTAGTTGAGGCAGAGACCATTGCATCTCTTAAGAGAAAATTGGATAAATATCTGAAACAGATGCAGGGCTATGGGGAGAGCGTGCGACAGTGTGATTAGCTTTGGATTGCTCTAGCAAAGAGTTGGTGCAGACACAATCTGCTGTAAACATCTAGAGGTCAGTGGTAGAGAACTTCACCACTGCTTTCAACTTTTGTATCACAAGTACATTCTCGGTACCCACATGCTAGGAGTCAGCCAGTTTTTTTTTTAGAGAACTGCTGCTTTATTTTCTGCACAATGAAAGACTGCAAGACATACTAAAAGCAAATTAATGTTATTCAGTTGTGCAGTGCTGGCAATATATGCTTCCTAAATTACAAAAGTGACTACACTTCAAAAGTACTTCATTAGTTGTAAAGCGCTTTGTGACATTCTGAGGCCGTGAATGGTGCTGTATAAATATAAATTCATTCTTTCTTCAATGTGCTTTGCTGATGCATTTGTCTTTTATGTATGGTGAGCTGCTTTGTTTGGTTGTGGATGTGTTCTACGAATAAGTGTTTCCTTAGTTGAGGGAATAGTTTAGCTGTATACCTAACTAGTGAACCACAGAGGATAGAGAAGTTCTACTACCCATATCTGCAATTAATCCTGGATGGGCCTGCACATTGCACAACAACCAGAATGTTTTGAAATGCAGCTAACAAGTTGATTTTTTTTTGCATTAGCAAGTTTAGCTGACTCAGATTGAGTAAAATCAGTTCCCCAAAGTCATGATTCTGGTTCTTAACAACTTGATTTCCAGTAATTGGCTCATAGTTTTTGCAAAGACGCCCAACAAAAACCTGAATAGATCATAAGCCTTCCATCTATGTCGGTAGAAAACAGCTTGTTTGGTGGTAACTGATTTGAATTATTAGCCACATAAGACTTTAAAGTCCCTTAGTAAACAGTTAATCAATACTGAGACTCCTTAGTTAGCAGTAGAAAACTGAAGAATTCTTAGTAAACAATTTCACCATCCATTATTTAATTTAATCAATGGAATCTTTTTGGAATGCCCAGACCAACTCAGATCTGCGGTGAGGACATGTTTACACAGAACTAGGCTGATTCATTTGGCAATACATTGAAGTAACACTGAGGCTGGATTCACTGACTTGAGTCATTCAGAAGTTATGTCTAGACAATCTAAAATACCTGAGTACTCACTTTTGAAAGGTCCAGAATAATCCTCAAAAATTACCAGGAATTTTTTTTCAGAAATAAAACACAGGGCTCTAAAATTACCGTACAAATATCTAAATAGTCCAGCACGCTTGTGATGTCATCTGAATGCACATCCAAAGATCTACAAGTTTAATATTCACAGAGGTCTAAATCACTCAAACACATTTCTTCATCTAAGTTTGGTGTCCATCAGTAACTGTATTCAGGACTGTATTTTGTCAATCGTTAATTATGGCTTTGAAAGAGAAATGCTGTGTTCATAACACTGGGGAAGTTTTGATTGATGCACAGGAACTGGATCAGTGCTGTTATAGGGGTATTTACTAGAATGCATGCTGAAAATAGCTTGGTGTGTTGTGCTATTCATTAATTGAAATGTTAGGAGAGTCACACTAATCTGCAGCAGCACAAAAATATCAATACAGACATCCATAATATATTTTGCTTTGAACCAGTCAGAATTTGATAGTAATTTAAGTGTCAGCTGTGGCTCAGTTGGTGGCACTGTCGCCTCTGAGTCAGAAGATTGTGGGTTCATAGTCCCACTACAGAGACTTGAGCACAAAAAAAATCTAGGCTGACACTCCAGTGTAGTACTGAGGGAGTGCTGCACTGTCGGAGGTACCGTCTTTCAGATGAGACATTAAACCGAGGCCCCGTCTGCCCTCTCAGGTGACGTAAAAGAAAACATTGCACTATTTCAAAGAAGAGCAGGGGAGTTATCCTGGCCAATATTTATCCCTCAACCAACATCACTTTAAAAAAAAATAGATTATTTGGTCATTTTCACATTGCTGTTTGTGGGACCTTGCTGTGCGCAGATTGGCTGCCGCAATTCCTACATTACAACAGTGACTAAATTTCAAAAGTACCGCATTGGCTGCAAAGCGCCTTGGGATGTCCTGAGGTTGTGAAAGGTGCTATATAAATACAAGTCTTTCTTTTCTTTTTTCAGAAGACTGTGGCACATCATGGCCAGACAAAGAATGTTATAGTGACAGGTGTATGTTCATAAGAACATAAGAAATAGGAGCAGGAGTAGGCCAATCGGCCCCTCGAGCCTGCTCCACCATTCAATAAGATTATGGCTGATCTTCGACCTCAACACCACTTTCCCTCCCGATCCTCATATCACTTGATTCCCCTAGATATTCAGCTAGAGTCATCCTGCATTCAGCCAGAAACTTCCAACCATCAGCTGAGGGTTGAGTTCTGGTAATTTTAAGCTCTAGCAGATGGCAGTGGTCTCTTTTACCAAAGAAAGGCTGTTACTGGAACATTGCCTGACTGTTTTACAGGGATGTTGGGTTTTACTACATAGTAAAGCCAGAAAATTCAAATAAGATGAGAAGAAGGGTCTGCTTTGTAGTATCAATAAATGGGAACTTGAAGCAGAATTAAAGGAAGCAGAAATCCTGCCAGAATTGGTCATAGTAACACTGGACTCAAAAACAAAAGACCTGAATTATTCAGAGCGTAACAGGAGCAACGATATTCTCAAAACTCTTTATAGTGCTGAATATTTCTGTACTTTCCTAGATGTTCACGATCCTGCATTGTCAATAGTAGCTTTAATTTTTATTTTCATCAATTCCTGCTTAGCTTCGAATTTGTGAGCTTGATTTTAATCTATAGTTTTAAGAAAAAATAACCAGCAGAAAACTTGCTACTGGCTCAGGATTTGTAGTTTTACCATGGAGAACGGGGCAGTGTAGCATCATTTCCTTGGAAGCAAGTCACCATTCAGTTTCTTTAAGAGGGCACTGCTTTTAATTTCAGCTTTCAGTTTTGAATATGTTCACTTTTTAATTTATCTAAAACTTTTGAAAAGTTGATGGTGGTGTCATCAATGAGAATCAGAAATAGCAACAGGACAGTTATATTTGAGACAGAAGAAAATTAAATTGAGAAGAAATTATTCAAAGCAAGGCTACAAAAATAAAAATGGGCTTACGACACTGAATAAAATAATAGTCCGCAAGGAGTGGGTTGAAAACATAAACAGATAAATAAAAATATATTTCAGATTTCCAGCTGAATCCCCAGGGAGCGACTATTGTAATACAAAAAAAACACACTTGGACTTTTGCTGCAGCAGATAGCAGTCACCTTGTGATACAGTGAAGGAAAGTGCTGTCATTAAAAGGGGGATTCAGTATCAGGAAACAGATGGGGATTTAAGTGCATTTACCTGTCAACAGCATCTACTGTAAGACTGCAGCGTGGCATCAAGATTGCTGCCAGGGACTGGAAGGAAACTCACTCGGATTGATTGTTCCTCCTCAATGCTACCAAAATTTGACTTTCAGCAACCGTTTAAAATTGATTACCTTTGATCCACATACTCTACAAGACCTTCAAAAGACTGATTGGAAGAACTGATGTAGGCAAGCAAAATTAAATTACATCGATTAGACCAGGGTTTGTTTATTTATTTATTTTGTTTTTAAAAAAGTCACTAAACACACAGATCCCACAAGCTGGTGTGACTAGAATCTTTCCTTGTGGCTTTATGATCTGTGTTGCCACTACAAAGGAGACCTTGTGGGTAATGGCTTATTCAAAACAGCACAGTGTGACATATGGCCTTCCTTTTTATGGAGGTATTTTATCATTCAGAGATTGCCTGTTGCACTTTGTGTGAAGGGAGTTCGTCTACTTTATTATAATTGTGTCTTTATCTGTTAAAACAACAAACAAATGGAGAATCAGTGCAGGTAAATATTTCTAAAGCTAACAAAATAACTTATTCATTAACATAGTGATCACTGTGGCAGAATAAAAATTGTAATTTACCACAATAAATTATCAATTAACATTTGCACTGATAGCACTGCATTGTAAGATTGCCTCAAACCCGAGTTCAATGTTCTGGTTATCAAGCTTCATAGAATAAATTAAACACCGCAGTACTGCATCCTGCATTTCTGCTGTTATTTCATTCGCAAGAAAGGCTTCCAGAACTCGTGAGGTAATAACACGAATTAATTTTATTTGGGTTTTTAAGTCATTATAAAATCCTCTTGTCCTTCATGCCCTGAAAGTGTGCAGATTCTAACTGGCCAGCTGAATGGTATGTGTATAATTGTAATACTGTTAGGGAAGTCAGACTGTTGCCAAATTGAATAGGTACTTGGGCCTAGAAATTGATCGTGGCTGAATTGGCGCATGATTCGACTGCAGCACATGCTGCATGCACCCAATCAGGTCGACAGCAGGCCCACGGCAAATTGGTCCGCCGGCCTCATTAGTATAGTACAGCCGAGCTGTGAGTGCTAGTTGCGGTCCCAGAGGCAGATCACAGGGGCTGGTGGGGTGGAGGGGGGATAGCAAGATGGGCTGGTTGGGACACCGGCCAAGGACCTAAGGTGAGTCCAGTGGGGTGGGCAGGGGAAGCAATTGGGTGAGGGCAAGCGGTGGCCGGAGCGGCCCAAAGTCTTAACATGGAGCGGTCCTGCTCCTCCTGGCTCCACATTAAGGTAAGTATTTTTATAAACACTTACCTTTTTGGTGGTGGTCTCCTGCGGTCCCTGCCTTCAGGGCCAGTCAATTTCCAGATTCTGGGTCCCAACATATTAACATATTCATGTGGCGTAAAGCGTGTCCTAAGCAGCTGCCAGGCCCGAACCAGTATGGCGTTGAACATTTTTCCGATGCTGTTTGGGCACGGGAGGCTGGCCCCCCAGATTGGATCTTCTTGCATCCGTTTACTGCCCGGAAAATCGGTGCAGCAAGTTCCAGTTTCAGCCTCTTGATGACAAACATACCCATATTATACTTTTCTGGTGCTTTTTGTAGTCACTGTAACACTACTTTGGTCTGTTCCATACCTGTATAGTATGAAATTGACATTGACCGAACCAGGAAAGTTCAGAATTATCATGTACCTTTCGCCTGTCATCTGTATTAGAAAGAATATACACACTCTTTGACCTCAAAAAAAGATTTTGAAGGGCCTCAATATGGAATTGTGGATATTTCCAGAGGTAAAATGTATGTTCATCATTAAATGCATTCCTGGATAACTATGTAAAAGAAAGAAATTGTATTTAGAAAGCATCTTTCATGTTCTCAGGATGTCCTAAAGCACTTCGCAGCGAATGATTTACTCTTAAATATCATCTGTATTCTTTTGTGGGCAAATGCAGCAGCCAATTTGTGAACAGCAAGGTCACACAAACAGCAAATGAGATAAATAACCAGTTAATCTGTTTTGGTGGTGTTGCTGAGGGATGGATGTTGGCCAGGAAAGAGAAGTTGCAAAAAAAACCTGTTTTTATATTTTTCTAATGGCTTGGATTATACGCTTGCAAGCAAAGAGCTATTACCTACAATAGTGGAAAATGATCATCATAAAATTGTTCTGACTGCTGGGATATTCTTAACCTATGCTTGCAAGAAATAAATTCGTATCAACAAAAGGCATTTAAATGCCTGTTTTAGTCCTGGATTCATTTAATGTACCCAATCTTATTAAAGTCAGACTGTGGTAGTAATTCTACACAATGCTTTACTATGCAGAATTTTTGAAACATTAACTATATCTAATATGACAAGAATAAAGTAAATGGAAAAAATTGTTGCTTCATACTTTCACGTTTCCATCAAATTTGCACTGTCACAGTGATCAGCAAAAAGCCATTACTGTATCAAGCCATGTTGTATTAGTACAACATTAAAAGGTCATTTTTTTCTAGATTATTCCCTCTTTCTGTGACTGAGGTTTACAGCAGACTAACTCTAATTATACTCCTTCCTTTGCAGTATGGTTCAGTGGCTGGTGAAGACCGTCTATATTCAGACTTCCCAGAAATTGACCTTTCCCAGCTGGATGTGAATGACCTTGATTCAGTTAGCTGCCTTAGTGAACTTCGGTGGGACAATGACCAATCAGAAATAAGTTCCAGTCAGTATAGCACAGATGATTCTGAGCTTTTTGAAGTAAGTATGCATTTCAGTTCTCGTGTTTCATTCTGAAAGTGTTAAAAAAAAAAGTTTAAACTTAGTAGAAAATTAACCCTTGTAGTCCTATTGGAGCCAAAGGGGGGAAAAAATTGGAGGAGGACCGTTTTTGGGCGCTGGTAGCATGATGCGCTATTACCCCACACCCAATGACTCCAGCGCAGGCAGGTCGCAAGTTTCGGCTGGCCAGAGGACTCACCTTCCAATCAGCGTTCCATTCCAGGCCTTGCACGTGGAATCAGTGCAATTCTCACTTTCCACCACCAGGGGGAGCCCAATCTCTTAAAGGGAAGATGGTTCTTTGAAATCTCTTAAAGGTAGCTGGTACCTGTTATTTGCTGAAAATAACAGTCTACTGTCTGCATGGAGTCTGAGCAGACATCGCACACATAAAACACAGATGCAGGTCCCATCCCTATGTTTACACACTGATGAGTTATGTTAAAACATTGAATAAAGGTTGCGCACTACTAAATCCCACATCCTCCAATCTGCACGCCAGACCTCACCAATCTGCCGATCTGAGTTAGTACCAGGCCTGCGAGAGTGCATGCACCAAGGTTCTCTGCTGTTGTACTAGAGACCTTGGTGCAAGAGGTGGACAGAAGGAGGGACATCCTATATCCGCGGTTTGGTGGTGGGGGGGGGGAAATCAAGAGGCCCTCCAGACATATATCCAAAAGGCAGTGGGAGGCAGCGGGGGACGAAGTCAATGCCAGGCACACAGCATCATGAACATGGATGAAGTGCAGGAAGAAGTTCAATGCTTTGACATGAGTGGTCAAGGTGAGTGAGGTCAACTGTCAAGTGGCGTCTCCTACCAACTACACCACGCACTACACCCCCATCACCCACATACCAATAAACTCACTCTTTCCATCAGTACTCAACTCTTCCAACCGGATGCTTCCTCTCACCCTTACACATTACCACTGTTTCAAGCCACCCACCCACAACTCACAGGCTACACACACTAGACACACCCAGACACACGCCCCGCTTTCTTGCGGGAGAAGGTGGCGCATATCAGGAGGCAGGAAGTGGCCTGTTCCTCCATTCAATGAGATCATGGCTGATCTGTGACCTAACTCCATTTACCCACCTTAGCCCCATATCCCTTAATACCCTTGGTTCACAGAAATCTATCAGTCTCAGATTTAACTTTCACAAGTAAGCTAGCGTCAACCTGCCGTCTGCAGAAGAGCGTTCCAAACGGCTCCCACCCTTTGCGTGTAGAAGCACTTCCTAACTTCACTCCTGCACATCCTGGCTCTAAATGTTAGGCTATGTCCCCGCGTCCTAGTATTCAAGTCTAGGAGACCTCCAAAAACAGTTACAAATGTCATGGCAGCCAGAAGCAATAATCCAGCCACTAACCTGTAAATCCTGCAAGGTCCCTTTAAATAGCGCCGATGTGGGGGGTCCTACAGGCACTCTAAGACACGTTCAGATGGTCGGGGTTAAGACTATGTTGAGTTGAGCGTTAGACACCACTTTGGGACTTACCACTTTAAATCAGTGTTGCATACTGATTGAAGCCATTTTCTCCCTACATTACATGATTCCAGTGTTCATTATCTGCACCTGCGCAAACTCCTATACCAAAATGGCGTCCGACGCACGTCATGATGGAAACATGCGTGCGCATCCAAAACGCCATCTTGGATGTCAGAGACGCCGTGCAGTGCCGAAACTACGGGCGCTACACGGCCCAATTTAGCGCCCAAAGCATTTTGTTGTGCTAATCATATGCCATTTCTATGTTTTCAATAAGGGAAGGGGTAAACTGAGATCACTGGGAAATTATTAGGCTGTGAACTCTACGTACTAGACAAAGGAAATTGGTGACCATGCCAAGGTGATTTAATATATATAAATATAATGAATTTAACTATTAATGTTACATCACTCACAGGGTCATTACGGAAAGCATGCTTGACTACACTTATTTTATTAATCTTCATTACAATCCTGGGTTGCCCACTCCCCCTGTATTATCAGTCACCAAAACCTGTGGCCTGCAATGTAACCAAGGCTTCTAGTGCATCCTAATGCAGCGAGCCAGTGCACAGGACATTGGGAGACTGCCCCGAAAATTTTTTAAGTTACGGGCCCTTCCCACAATGCAGCTGGAGTGCCTGAGCAGCATTCCAGCTACATACAACCCAGTTGGAATGGGAGCTGAAAGGGATACTCCATTTGAAAAAGAAATCCCCTGCCTCCTGGCACATCGTGTGCCACCCTAGCCCATTGCCTCCCTGCTGCTGATGACACCTCTGCCCCACTGCACCGGTGCCTCTCTTCCCTCTACATACTAGAAAATCCTGCTGGCACTTTATGGACAGGCAAGAGCACCAGAATAATATTCAAATAAGCTGGCCTCACATCACAAGCCATGACTAGTTTATTCCTGCACAGCGTGCAAAGCACCTAAATAGTGGTAGCTCTGACACCGTTATGCAAGAGCAGGATTATCGCCCCCTCCCCCCCGCCATAGTCTATTGATTTAAGTGTTGAAAAGACCACTGTTCAGGAAGCTTACCCAAAATGTTGCTTATCCTATTCATCTTCATAAAGAATACCAAGCTTTCTTTAGTTAAAACGTTCAGTTTCTCATTTTGGGCCAGATCTTGCTGGAAGGGGGCATCTCGTGGTGCACACCATTACTTAGACCTTTTCCTGCACCCTTCAGCTCAAAATTTGTTTGCACTGTAACTTGCTGGAAGTGCAAGCTGATAACGGCGCAGTGAGGGCAACAGGGCATCTGGGACCTTAATGAACAACGGAACTAACAGTCTATCTCCTTAACCAATGAGATTTAAGGATTGAGAAAGAAACAGAGGAACGACGGAGAAGGAGGGTGAATTAGAATCAAATCAGATACAGAAAGAGAAATAAAGAGGGGGAAAGAAAGATTGGATTGAGAGAGAAAAAAGACTCAAAGGAAAAGTACAAAAAAGAAATAAATTTTAAATTTGACATTTTTAAAATCTCTAGCAACAATTTACTACGTACAGGAATGAGAATGAATAGTTTAAATTGTTCCCTTTCTAGGCCGGAGAGGTTGAGTGGCATTGTATTAACAATTACTACATCGTTAGAAAAGTACTTACGCTGTTACGTTCCAGCGCTAACTTTCTGGGGCGAATTTAATGGGCAATTAAAGTGCAAATCCAGCAAGTTCTTAAAAATAATTGGGAGGCTCAGGGCGAGAGACCGTTTGTGCGAAGCATAAATCCAGCAAGTTCTGGAGATTCGCGACTCACAGAGTATCTCTTAATCCACTGAACCGATTTGCACCTTAATAATGGAGCTGATCAGAAAAGCTGGCAGTAGGCTAGGAATTCTCAAGAATCTTGCCCCTACTAGTCACAAATATCCGAGCACCCTGTATCTTACCAGTGATTAAACATTGTAGTTCTGTTTGGCAGTCTAGGGAGGGCACCCGTTTATTGTTAACCCAGTGTAACTCAAAGCCATCAAGGCTTTGATGGGGTTGATTTAGTCCATGGCAGAGGCCAGTCTCTAAAGTATCAGAGGTGTGGCTGAGCTGTCAGAATTCTACATATAATTGGACAGCTCCACAATAGTTCATAGTATGTTACAGCACAGAAGAAGGTCATTCAGCCCATCGTTCCTCTGCCGGCTCTTTGAAAAAGCTATCCCTTTAAGCATTCATCCAATTCGCTTTTGAAAATTATTATTGAATCTGCTTCCACCACCCTTTCAGGCAGTGCATTCAGATCGTAACAATTCTCTGTGTAAAAAAGTGTTTCCTCATGTCGTCTCTGTTTCTTTTGCCAATCACCTTAAATCGGTGTCCTCTGGTTACCGACCCTTCTGCCATTGGAAACAATTTCTCCTTATTTACTCTATCAAAACCGTTTATGATTTTGAACACTTGTTTAGTGTTTTTAAAAATTCATTCTTGGGATGTGGGCATCATTGGCAAGGTAAGCATTCATCGTCCATCGCTAGATGTGCTGAGAAGGTTGTGGTGGGTCTTCTACTCAAGCCACTACAGTCCGTGTGGTGTAGGTGCTCCACAATGCTGTTAGGTAGGGAGTTCCAGAATTTTGACTTAGCAACGATAAAGGAATACCAATATATGTCCAAGTCAGGACGGTGTGCAACTTAGAGGAGAAATTGGAGGTGATGAGGTTCCCATGCACCTGCTGCCCTTATCCTTTTAGGCAGTGGAGATCGCAGGTTTGGGAGGTGCTGCCGAAGAAGCCTTGACAAGTTGCTGCAGTGCTTCCTGTAGGTAGTACATAATGCAGCCACGGTACATTGGTGGTGGAGGTTTATGCTAGTGGATGCTGATCAGGCAGACTACTTTGTTCTGGATGGTGTTGAGCTTCTTCAGTATTGTTGCAACTGCACCCATCCAGGCAAGTGAAGAGTATTGCATCACACTCCTGACTTGTACCTTGAAGGTGGTGGAGAGGCTTTGGGGAGTCGAAGTGACTCACCACAGAATATCCAGTCTCTGACCTGCTCTTGTAGCCACGGCATTTACGTGGCTGGTCCAGTTGAGTTTCTGGTCAATGGTGACCCCCCAGGATATTGAAGGGGAGGGGGACTCAGTGATATTAATGCCATTGAATGTCATGGAGAGGTGGTTAGGCTCTCTTGTTGGAGATGGTAATAGCATGGCACTTGTGTGGTATGAATATTACTTGCCGCTTATCAGTCCAAGCCTGGACGTTGTCCAGGTCTTGCTACATGCAGGTGGTTTCCTTGCCCATGTTTGACCTTAAACCATGAGAATTCATGGGGTCCAGAGTCAATGTTGAAGACTTCCTGGGGCATTCTCCCCCCTCCCACCAGTTTGCATGGCAGTGTGCCCCCACCTCTGGTAGGTTTGTCCTACCATTGGGACAGGACATACCCAGGCACGATGATGGAGGAGTCTGGTACATTGTCTGATAGGTATGATTCTATGAGTATAACTATTATCAGCTTGTTGATTGACTAGTCTTTGGGACAACTCTCTCAACTTTGGCACCAGTCCCCAGATCATAGAATCATAGAAAGGTTACAGCATGGAAGGAGGCCATTCGGCCAATCGAGTCCGCGCCGGCTCTATGCAAGAGCAATCCAGCTGGTCCCACTCCCCCGCCCTTTCCCCGTAGCCCTGCAAATTTTTTCCTTTCAAGTACTTATCCAGTTCCCTTTTGAAGGCCATGATTGAATCTGCCTCCACCACCTCCTCGGCAGTGCATTCCAGATCCTAACTATATTAGTGATGATGACTTTGCAGGCTCATCCAGGCTGAGTGTACCTTTGTTGTGTCCTGATTCAATGGGCTCGATTTTAGAATCCAAGTTTGGGGGCAGTGGGCTCCAAAAATTGGGGAAATCCCGAGCGGGTTCAGAATCTGGCTCCAACCCACAGATTTTCAGGTTCCCCACTGACGTGTCTGGGTGCGCGCACGCCTCATGAATGCAGAAGTCCCACAGGCAATTAAAGCCAGCGGGATGACAGTTAAAAGAGTTGTTTAGATAATTGAAGTACTTGAAGTACTTAATTTTGTGCACAATGAGGCAGGGGTCGGATTTTTAAACATCCTCAGCGTGTTTCCCGTGCTGTGGGAAACACTCCATGTTCTACCAGACGTGTTTCAGCTTGGCAGCTAGTTGGACATTCAAATGCTTGTTTGACAGATAGGGATAAAAGGTCAGTTATTGCAACAGGGCACTCAGTTCTTTCAGACAAACTTTTGGCTGGAAGATATTTGTGTTTTCACTGAAAATTCTTTCTTTTCACTCACAATTCTTCTGTTCACACATATTTACCAACTTTTTTGACCCCCTCAAACTGACACCATCAGAATGGAGGAGCGACATCCGAGGACGAGCAACATCACCAGCCTCACCACCCCTCCCTGCACAAAACAGTCCTGCAATTACACATACACCCACTGCGGAGTGACCCAATGGGTGGCATCAAGTGTGGCCGTTCATGGTGAACCTCATGAAAGGGTCCTATCACAAAAGCCAGCCAAGAATGGGGAGGACGTGGCAGTAGTGGTGATAATCAACACATTTAATGTGACTTTAACAAAAAACAAATATAAATGAAAAACATGACCGTATGTCAAACACCCTTGTGCATACCCTTCGTGATCACAAAACCTTAGTCTTTCACTTCCTGCTACTTCTATGTGTATGCAACCTAGTTGCAAGTTGCTCACGTTCATGCCCTGACTGCTTAGATGCTTTCAGCCTATGCCCTCTGCGTTTTGGAGCCCATGAGGGCCCCTCCAAAGACTGCTCCACCTGCACCTGCGGCCACCTGGAGAGGAGGCAGTATTGCGGGTACTGGTTGAGAAGCGGGCAACGGGTGAGACGTGGGAGCGCTTTGAGTGGCGTCCCCACTTCCATGTCCCCTTTCGCCATCATCCCTCTCCTGGGCCGGGCCCACTTCACTCCTACCACCCTGCTGGACAACAGTGTGGTGGACATGTGTGATGCATTGGAAGGCCACTTCTAAAGTATCTGTCAGCCTGTTTAAGGCAGCAGAATGTTGTTCACCCTGAGTCCGAACGACCGTTGTTAGGACCTGATTGGACTCATTTGTGAGCCGTGCTTGAAGCTTAATGGAGGCCAGCCTTCTCTCCATCGCAGACATTCCCGCAATTACCTGCGACACTATCTCAGACATTTCAGCAGTTACGTGCGACACTATCTCAGACAGTTGCTCATGTCCCTGCAACACAATCTCAAGAGATTCCCTCCCGTTCCTGTGCCACCATTCCACTCATGCAGGAGTTGGACTCCTTCATCCTCTCGCTATTGTGGAGAGTGCGCGTGTTCCAGTACCTCACAAATGTGCTGCTGTCCCCCATTCATTCTCCGTTTAAAGGATGGCCCCCGGGGTTCAGCATCTGCATCCAGCTGAGCAGAGCCTGGAGAGGAGTGCGCCCACCAACGCGGACTCTCCACAGCTGCACCTGCCACCAGTGTCTGCTCGTGTACACTTGTGTGTGGTGACTCACCAGGTGCCAACCCGGCTGATGGAGTACTAGGACCCACCGAGGTGTGAGTATTTGCGCTGGTGGATGGCTCGCTAAGATGTGACAGTGCACCCTAAGAGGCCAGCAGGTCCTCTGAGGAATCGCTCTCTGCCTTCGCTGATGTCATTGAAGGGCCTGCAAGAGAACAGAAGGCAATATTAAGCATCATCATAGATGTGTCATGTTGCGATGAGCATACTGAGGTGTTGAACATGGCAAGAATTGTTCACATCAATTCATGTTGTGTGTGATGAATGTTAAAGTTGTGTCATCGGACATTTGTGGGATGCCAGTTTCACCGTCCCCGATGCACAGGCACTCGAGGGTGCAGCTCAGCTCTAGGGCCTCTTGCTCTGCATCTGTGAGGACCACTACTTGTTGTGGCCCCCCTCCAGTCCTCGCCCTCTTGCGTGCATTTTGCGCTCTCTTTTCCTAGAAGGGGAGAAAGAACAGAGATGTGAGTGAGTGATGGTGAAGTGGCCAACTGATGAATGCATTTCTTTGGGTGAGGCTGACCATGAAAGAGGTGCATCAGAGGGTGAGTGTGAGACAGAGCCATCACATTGGATGAGGATTGGGGTGAGTGGTAGTGGTGGGGTGACTAATGGGGAGATGAGGAAGTGCCGGTAAGTTGAGGATGAGCCTTAAGTGGGTGTGATGTGATGGAGTAGTTTTGGCAGTGCAGAATGAGTTGGGAGGGAAGGATGCGGTGATGTGGAACACGGAATGCAGGAGAATCAGTAAGTGTACTCACTTTTGCTGACCTAGTTAGGTCATTGAAACGCTTCCTGCACTGGGTCCAGGTGCGGGAAATGTTGCTGCTGCTGGTGACCTTGTCTGCCACCTCGAGTCAGGCCTTCTTGGTGGCAGAAGCAGAGCACTTCCTCCCGTCCGTGGGGTAAAACACCTCCCTCCTCCTCCTCACCCGGTCCGGTAGCTGCTGCAGTGAGGCGTCACTGAACCTTGGAGTAGCCTTGCCCTGTGCTGCTCCATTGTGGTTTCTGGGTCTTTGCTCCAGCAAAAGCCTTTGGAGCAATGCCCCTGTAAATAGAGCTCCGCCCGCTGCGCAGCTTTCTGACGGCAAACCCGGAAGCCACGTTGAGTGGCACTAATTCACTTGCGATTGCATGCAAAACGGACATATTTTATTGGTCGGGTTACCCATGTGCCCATTCAGCCCACCCGCTGCCATCCCACCTCCATTCTAATGTCTACATTGCAGTGAAGTGCTGTGTCCAGTTTGATTAGTTTTTTTCTTTGTAGCAGTTTGATACAACTGAGTGGCTTGCTAGGCCACTTCAGGAGGCAGTTAAGAGTCAACCACTGGAGTCACACATAAGCCAGACTGGTAGGGTTTCCTTCCATGTAGGACATTGAACCAGTTGGGTTTTTATGACATTTTGGCAGCTTCATGTTTACTTTTACTGGTACCAGCCTTTTATTTCCAGCTTAAAATTCTCAATCTGCTATGAACACACATTCTCTGGATTATTAGTTC